>NC_136266.1:7489194-8005194 GCF_964187855.1 Myxine glutinosa
AAAGACCACCTACCTGCCTGCGGTGAGTGAGTGAAAGGCCCTCAGAGATAGCTTCATCGCGGGAGATTCCAATAATTCTGAAAGCTTTGGTTTCAACAGCGTGAAGCCGAGCTAGGTGTGAGGCAGGAGCACCGGCCCATAGGGGAGAACAGTATTCCATTGAGCTGCGGATGAAAGCCTTGTATGTGGTGAGGAGCTCAGGTGTGCCGAGGAAGGACTTCACACGGCGGAGGATGCCCAGTCGGCGACTGGCTTTGGAGGCCAGCTTGGAAATGTGGTTTTCCCAAGAAAGATCATGGCAGATAGTGAGACCCAAAATCTTGAGCGACAGAACTTCTTGGAGAGGATTGTTGAGAAAGTAGATGGGAGGGTTGTCCAGTCGATCTTTTCGGAGAGACATAGTAAGAGTGTGAGATTTGTCAGGATTGAAAGACATGTACCACTTGTTTGACCAGTCTGTGATTTTGTCCAGGTCTTCAGAGAGTGAGGAGGCAGCAGACTGCCGATCTGAGGGAAGAGGAATGGAGCGGCAGAGAGTGGAGTCATCAGCAAAGAGATAGAGAGGATTTTCGAGAGAGTCAGAGAGATCATTGATGAAGACCAGAAAAAGCATGGGGCCCAGAACACTGCCTTGGGGAACTCCAGCCTGAACAGGAAGAGGAGATGAGAGAAACCCATTCAGGGCCACACGTTGACGACGACTAGAGAGGAAGTCCGCCAGCCATGCGTGGAGATTTCCATGGATACCAAAGGAGGAGAGTTTGGTGAGCAGAGCGGGGTGCCAGACCGTGTCGAAGGCACGTGATATGTCGAGGGAGACAGCTCTAATTTCCTGTTTGGCATTGAGGACCTCCATCCATTGTTGAGACAGCAGAAGCAGCATGTCCAGAGTAGAGTGACCTGGTCTGAAACCAAATTGATGATCAGAGATCAAGCCATTGGAGAAGAGGAAAGATTTCATATCCGAAGCAATGATGGATTCCATGACTTTGCTGATAATTGGGAGAAGGCCGATTGGTCTGTAGTTGCTAGGATCTGTTTTTGCACCTTTTTTGTGCAAAGCGGTGATGTTGGCTGATTTCCAAGCAGATGGCAGTTGACCTTGAGCAAAAGAGAGGGTGAAGAGAACAGAGAGAGGGTGAGATAGAGCGGCAGAGCAGGATTTTAGGACCCGTGGGCTGATGCCGTTGGGTCCAGTTGCAGAATCAGAGTCGAGGGTTGACAGAAACTTTTCCACCTTGTCAGGAGGAAAGGACACGGAGTCCAGGAGCAGCAGGGTACGACTGGGTATGGTGGGTACAGAGAGGGATGGGTTTGGGACACAAGATTTAGAGGCAAACACAGAGTTGAGGCATTCAGCTTTTTCACGTGCGGAGTCAGCTGTGTAGCCGTTTGAGGTAAGGGAGGGGATGGAGGGGGAACAAACACCAGAAACGGATTTGACCAGACGCCACCAGGATTTGGAAGAGGGAGACAGATAAGAGAGTTCGGTCTTGAGAACGGAGAGATATTGTTTCCTGGCTCTCCTGAGGGTGGACACACACTTGTTTCGGGCTTTGTGAAAGGAAATGAGATTTCCTTCCGTTGGATTTGCTTTCCAGGAGACGAAGGCAAGTTGTTTCTGGGCAACAGCCTCACCACAAGATTCCGTGTACCATGGACGGGAGGAAGGGTATGACAACTGAAGACGAGATGGGATAAATCTGTGCATGAGAGAGAGCAATTTACTTTGGAAGAATTCCCAGGATGAGTTGATGTCAGAGGTGGTAGAGATGGGAGACCAGTCCAGATGATTGATGGCTGCTTGAAGACCGTGCCAGTTGGCCTGAGTGAAATGCCAGACTCGTCGACGCTGAGCAGGCTCCCTGAGGATGGTCAGAGAGATGTCCACTTTAACAAGGACATGATCAGATGATCCGATCGGAGCAGAAGAAGAGCAGCAGACATTTTCAGGGAAGTTAGTCATAACCAAGTCCAGAAGAGAAGATGTTCCGTTGACTGAGATCCGGGTCGGGAAATTGACAGATTGTGTCACGTGTCAGTCCCAGTGAGTCGCAGAAGTCCTTTGCTGAAGAGCCATGGCTGGTGAGAGAGGTACCCACACCCAGCCAACTGGCATGGTGACAATTGAAATCACCACATATGAGGAAGAGAGAGTTGGGATGAGTAGATAGAAGTTGGTCCATATCATCAGACAGCGAGATGTAGATGGAGTCATCACTGTTTGGTGGACGGTACAACACACATATGAACAAGAGGTGGGAGCGAAGGGGAAGCCGTAGCCAGAGGTATTCCTGGGGGTGAGGTGGAGAGAGTGCAGTGCAGGGCGAGTGAGGAAGAGAGTTTTTGATAAAGATAGCAACCCCGCCTCCAGGACGAGGCTCAGGTCTATCATACCGGAGGAGGGAGTAGCCCGGGAGATATACTATGGAATCAGAGACATCATAAAGGAGGAAAGTTTCTGTTAAGCAGATCACGTCTGGTTTGACAGAAGCAACCTGTATGGAGAGATCAGTTAAGTTTGAACGAAGGCCCCGGATGTTTGAGGTCCATACCGTTAATGAAGAGGAAGGGGGAGCATCAGATACAGAACAGGGGGGAGGAGGGGTAGGGTAAGATGTGGAAGAGGTGGAAGAGATAGGGAGAGCTGTTGAAGGTGTGTCAGAGATTTCAGAATAGCTCGGAGAAAGGGAAGGATGGGGCGGACAAAAGGTTTGATGGTGATTGGGTGAGCCACAATGAGGTGTTATTTGAGGAGGGGGAAGAGCGAGGCAGAAGGTTGGGGGAGATGGAGGTGAGAGTTTGAAGGGGGAAGAAGCGGGGAGGACGCTTTGAGGAGGGGGAGTGAGAGGGGGGAAATTGAGAAGCAATGAGGGTGGGGAGATTTGAAGGGGAGGGGTGAGGGGGGAGTTTGGGAGGGAAGGGACAAGGGGAGGGATTTGAAAGGGATGGGATATGGGGGAGATTTGGAGGGGAGGGGTGAGGCAGGAGTCTAGGAGGGGAGGGGTGAGGGGGCGTCTTGGCGGGGAGGGGTGAGGGGGTAGTTTAGGAGGGAGGGGGCAAGGGGGGAGATTTGAAAGGGATGGGTGATGGGGAAGATTTGGAGGGGAGGGGTTATGGGGAAGATTTGGAGGGGAGGGGTGAGATTGGATTTTTGAAAGTGTACGATTTATGGGAAACGAACATTTATTGCAAAATGAGTTTCTTGTGACCTTCGAGTTAAAAATACGTTTAAGGACGCTGGATGGAGGATGGAGTGCAGGAGAGTTTAGGGAATGTAGAAAAAAGGCACTATAGGAGATGGATATTTTTTTTGGGATGAATTGATTTGGTGAGCAAGTCGAAAGCAGCCTTTTAAAGAAGAAGAAGAAAAAGGTGTTATAAAATATGACGGAATACATAACTTGAGGGGAAAGTGTAAACATTGAAGGTTAATGAGTGAAAACTATCTGGGGAAATGGGGGAGAAACACGTGGTCGAAGAACGAACGGACGAATAAGAATGAATAAACGAATGAGAACAGAGAAGGAAATGTTTTTTTTTTTTTGGTTTTTTTTTTTAGTTGAGATTTACACAACGAAGTAGGCTATGGGTGAAAAGCCTGGGAATACAGAGAACGAAAGTTATTGGATCACAAACGACGGACCGCTGAGAGAAAAACAAAGCCTCAAGGTTGTACAGTGCACACTGTACAAGGCCTCAAGACACGACACGGCAAACAGACGATCAATTTATGAAAGATAAACACCGAGAAACAACCAAAGTTGCACACAATAACTTCACACACCGAAAGATAAATACAGTTTCGACAAAATACAATTGTGAACAGACTTAACTTCGAAAAACGTGGAGACCGTGTGGAGCTTCGAAAATCCCTCCCACCGTCTCCGAGATCTCGCGAGATCTCCCATCCCTCATTCCTTCGAAGATCTGTCTCAAAACACCGTTGCTCGGCAACGGAAGAGGTGGAAGTGGCAGGGAAACGATCAGGGGTGAAGGTGCAACTTGGTCAAAGAAGAAATGTGAATATTTCCGCAGACAGAGAGCAGAATGGCTGAATTATAAAGAAAACATTGTTAAAACCAGGACGACTTTACTTCTCTACAACACAATAATTCACCTTTTGGGTGTGGTCAGCACTCCAAGCACCTGCGGATCGCATGAAATGCTCGTCCTGGCTTCTTCCTCAGCTGAGGTAAATGTTATTTTAAAATCAGTGGAAGCTAATAACAAGAGATCGCTTGAGGATTACTCACCGGAGCTTTCAGATTAAATCATTTCAATTAATTTAACTCCTGCTTGGTCAAAAGACCCGACCAGCGGCGGGAGAAGTTCAAGAGAAAACACACAACAGGCGGGAAGTCTAAACGGTGTTTCCTACGACGTCCGCGTTTAGTTGTTAAATGTTGCACATTTCGCTTTTCACATCAGAATAGAAGAATCTAGTTCAAGTGAACGGTCGCAGGCAGAGATGTCGCGTTTGTGACAAGGACGAAATGATTAGATTTTGGTGAATATCTGGATTCGGTGACTAGAATTTTAAAGTGATTCTTCACCATTGGGAGATGGGGCCAAAAACGATACATGGCAGGATATCTCAAAAGGTTGTGGACGAATTTGGACGAAACTTCGGGGACCGGTTGGGTGTCCGACAAGGTCAAATAGATTCGAAGTTAAGCCTTGACTGATTATTCAGTTGAGGATTCTGTGTTTGGGGTTCACAGATCTGTGATCGTCCCCCATTACATGGATTGTTTATTTATTATTTTTAATACCTCAGCAGATGCCCCCTACTATACGCCCTGAACTTGGCCCTCGAGTGTCCATAGCGGTGTATAGTAGAGGATTGTGAAGCGCCAACCCATTGCTTTCAAGGGCATTATCTGCTTATTTGGGGCTTTTGTAATTCTTGTCAATAAAATGAACCCAATATTTCTTCCCCATTCAAATCATATAATTTATAGGTCCAAGGGACGGTATTCATTACATCAACGATTTTAAAAAGTTCATTAGTCCATTCATTCATTCATTTCGGTTTTTTGAAATATTTAAACACTGGACAAGGCAGTTCGAAGACTGAAATTTCTCTAGTTTACAATAATAAAAGTATTTCATAAAACTTACAAATGCATATAAAAAAAATAATAATAATATAAAATTACATTAATAAATTTAATAAATACAAGCACAGATACATTCAAAGTACACCGCCCCCATGCCAAATAATTAAATATCCGACAGCACGGCATTGCCGGGGCGCCTCCAGCGCCCGGCAATACCTCAGTGCAGATCATAGAGGCTGCATTGTGAGGGAGAGGTGTACACTAATTGATTGATTAATTGAGTAATTAAAATCAATAAAAGATTATCACAAAATATTTTCTTAATCAATTGGCTAATTGCATAACTAAACCACTCGTGCTTCATGCGAAGATGTATCTTTTAGAAATTTAATTAAATATGTCATTAATAAAAAAATAAATAATTAATTGATTGATCAATAAATAATTGATCAATTAATCAATAAATAATTAATCGATTTAATGATTAATCAATAAATGAATAATATTGTTGTGGATATGAGAATGTTTTTTTTGTTGTTGTTGTTGTAGTGTAAATTGTTGTAAAATATCGCCCTCCTTACTCCAGTGTTGTATAAAGGTCAAAGGGCGTTCCCGTAGTTAGTTCCATAAAGCATACATGAAGGACACCATAATACCCCTGTTCAGTAGTTTATTTCCTTATTATGTGTATTAGGGTAAGGCCTTGTCTTCCATTAAGATGACACTCCATTGCACCAGGTGAAATAAGAGTAGATTCCGTTCATATTCCCTTTTCGTCAATTGCCATTCGCATTGCCAACACCAATTGCCGCCATTAAGCATGTGCTCAGCTCGGGGAAGAAGGGCGTGCCCGCCCATCGTCATCAAGGGTGGAGTCAGAGGGCCTGTGCCCACCAATCAGGGCCGAAGTGAGCTCACCGGGGGGCGTGTCCTGAAGGCCGGCAGCTTGATCGCCTGAGGCGCTATAAAAGCGCGCGCGCAAGAACCGAGGGTGTGGTTGGACCAAGCGGGAGACGTGCAAAGAGAGGTGCGTCAGAGAGTTGGCAGTACACAAGCAAGCATTGAGAGAAGGAGTTCTGAGAGCAAGCATTGAGAGAGAGTCCTGAGAGCAAGCAAGAGGAGTACCACGAGCAGTACCAGCAGCTTTAAACTCCACCAAGCAGCGTTGGCTCCACCAGGCAGCTTTAACTCGACCGGCGGAGCTCGTCCCGCGGCAGCTCGCACGACCGCAGCTTGGGCGTTGACGGCGGTGCCGACCGTGGCCGCGGAGGAATGGAGCTGCCGCTCCCGGCCCGACCGTGACCCAGTTCCAGTGGACCTTCCTCTCCCTCCAGCCATCCACCTCCTGCCATTCCTATCATCATTCCCCGCGTGAGTCTGTCTTTGTTTGTTCTGTCCCTGGGTAATAATTAAGCCTGTATAGTTAAGCTAAGTTTCGCTGTGTCGCCTTGCCTCTTCTGTAAATTATTTTATTATCCTTCCTTCTCCTTGGTTACTTTGAGCGTGTAAATAGTAGGAATAAATTTAGTAGCATTTCAAACCTTTTTGTCTTCTTCTTCTTCTTCACATCCGTGTCGCCTTTGTCTTTTCCCTATTGAATACCTGTGGCACGATTCGGCCAACGTTCGGGAATCGGGTTAGTCGGGGTGACTGTTAGGGCCGCGGTGCCATCCGCTCGGCAAACCAACATCTAATCCGCGGTCCGTAACAATTGGTGTCGGGAGCGAGATTGGACCCGAAGCGCGCTTAACGCGCTCAAAATTACGAGCTGCTGAAATTTGTTTAAAAAAAAAAAAAAACCCCGAACTTTGAAGTCGTGCCATGGATAGTCAATTGAACGGGATGCCGGTGGGGGAACTAGAAGGGGGGGTAGAAGCGACCCAGGACCCCAGGGACGAAGTGGGAAAAATGGAGGAGGAGAGCAAAGAAGGTGCGGTCGTGGGGGTTACAGGCACACGAAATGGCGGCCTCTACTGGCGGCGAAATGGCGGGAAATAAAATTGAAGAGACGACGGAGGTAGCCCGGGAATTGCAGGGAGAAATGGCTTATGTACAAAGTCCCTGCTCACATCACGATGCTGTGCTTAATCCTTATAAAGATTTGCAGGTGTTGGTGCAGGGAGGAAGAAGAACCTCGAAGGTGAGATGGGCTGCATGTGGTGCCGGGAGATTTTGTAAAAGGGGGTTTGGCGCGAAGAGAATAGTCGCGCGATTGGGGTCAATATGGCACCCGGGCGTTGGTGAAGGGTCCGGTGTGAGTGGAAATAGCACGCGAGTGAAAAAAAAGTGTGCGTCAAGGGGTGAGCGTGTTACGAAGCGCGAGTGTGATACCGAGTGTGAGCAAGAATGCACGTCGGGGTGTACGGAGTGTGACACGAGGGGTGAGTTGGTGGTGGAGCGGGTGCAAGGATGCACGTATGGGATGAACGGCGAGGGTGTGCGAGAAAGCACACCTGAGTTGGTTGTGGCGCGAGTGCGAGGGAGCACATCTCAGCGCGGTAGTGGGTGGATGCAAGAGTGCATGCCCATGGTGAGTGGTACGGAGTACGTACCGAGGGAGAGTGCGCAAGACGGTGCGCGAGGTGTGTTAAGGGAGTGTGCGAACGGCGAGTGTGTACGAGAGGTGTGGTGTGTAACAGGGAGTGCGTTGGTGGATTGGACGGAGTGTGTGGAATGTACGGACGGCGTTGGAACGCCGGGTCTTGTGAGTGTCAAAAGGGTCGCGTGTGCGTGTGGGCATTTGAGTAAAGCATCGACGTTGAACGGGGCAGCGTTTAGGGCGACGGATCGCCGATGCGAGCACTCGGGGCGCTGTGCGCTTTGTTGGATGCCAGGCCCTGCGCGGATCGATGCTGCGTCGCTTCTCTTCGAAGCGTCGTTGCCGATTCGGGCTTGGCCCCGCACTGCACGGTCGAGTCCGGGCCTTGTCGGGCGAGGCGACCGGTCCGGTTCAAGGGCGAGTGGGAGGAAGCGGTACGGTGCCCCCTAGCGGGGGCGGGGTTCCGACCGGGCGAGCCTCGGTCATCGGGCCCGGGACCGCAAGGTGCCGCGCCGAGATGGTGCGTGGAATCTCGGCCCGACCAAACCACCTCCCTTGAACCGAAAGCCGGACGGATTCAACCTGCAGGCGACCAAACCACCCGCATTCATTGCTCGGCTTTGTGAAGCCGAGTTTAATGATGTCATGACGCACCGAGGCTAGGATATAGCGGACTGTGATGATGGTGATACTGATAGTGTTTTTGGATTCGAAAATTTGGAATAGAAAATTTTTGATTGGTTGGAATTTGGAGAGCAAAAATGGTAGTGGAAGATACCCGATGTGACGGGATGGCAACTCTGCCATCTCTCACCACCGGGGGCAAAGGAGCACTAGCTTATGGGGTTTGGCAGTGAAAACTAGCCCGGGAGGGTTTGGATAATGTGTAGGGACCTAGAGATGACCTTAGGTAACGTTAGGATTAGGTAGTGACAATGATACCTGTAGTGGGGACGCAGGTAGATTAGTGTGGATGATAATGACGTGGTATGTGCTTAGTTTAAAGGGAAGACGGGGAGCACTAAGTTAGCAGGGCAACAGGTAGTGCAGATGATGCCGTGTGTGAGGAACAGGTGTGATTGCACAGGTGTGCAACTGAACAGGTGGATGGAGCAGTGTATGAGGGAGTGATGGTGATGTGTGTTGTGTTGACCAAATGGTCCAGGAAGGAAGGAGGGTGCAGGTGGCACCAGGTGTGATTGCACAGGTGTGCAACGACAGGTGTATGGAGAATGGTTGTGTGGAATAAATGGTATGGAGTATATGGAGTATTGGAATGGATGGTCGTGGAGTGAGTATGGGGGAAACTGTGGAGTGGAGTGGATGGTGCGAAGGTGTGAATGGGGGAAGGATGGACCCCCATCACGAATACCCGGGGAGGGTAGTGTAAGTGTTAGGTAGAGGGTACAGGTAAATTGTGGTTGGATATTGGCATCTGCGGTGCGTAGTGGAAGAATGGTGATTGAATGGGTGCATTAGTGTTGTGGAAATGGCTGGGCGTGTAGCCTGTTAGTGTGTGTAGTTGGTTGGGCACTCCACCACTGTGAGGATGTCGGCCAGGTGAGGCCGCAGGTGGGCTCTGGGAGCCGGTAGTTGTTGTGGATGGGGCCAGAGGATCCGGAGGACGGACCCGGGTAGCCCAGTGCCAGAGGGCACCAAGGGGTGACAGAGCCAGGAGGGGCCTTCCCCAATTAGATAGGTTAGGGTGAGGAGCTAGGTAAGCTCGGGTGGCAACTGCAGTGGTGGAGGTGTGCAGGTGGGTAGACCTGCTGGGAGAGCTGCACGACCCAGCCTGGAAATTGTGCAAGGGCACAGGGAGTTGCATCGGGGGAGTGAGACCCCAAATTAAGGAAGCACCACAGTTTGGTCAATGGGAATTAGTTTTTAGAACCCATAGTGTAAGTTGGCCAATGGATTGGCAGGGAAAGACCCCGGGTAGTGTAAAGTGTGTTAATGTCATTTAGAAGGTAGTTAGGATTGAAATCTCCTCGCACCATCTACATCCACTCACCTGAGGTGACGCTACTCCACACCATGCCAGGTTGTTTTATTATTTTGATGCAAATGTTTGGAATGTGAGACGCATCATGACGTGGGTGTGACATTGTGCTGATGTTCCATCTCTCCCTCCTTATGAGGATTGATGATGAATTGGGTGATGGCAAATTTTGAAGTAGAGGGAGTGAAGACGAATTTGATGTGGGGGAAATATGGGGAAGACGTGACATTAGCGACGAATTTGTAAATGTGTAGCTTTTGTAAATATTGGGTAAGGGCAAGGGTAGAGTAGGTGACAGGGGGGGGGGGGGGGGTGACGTACGGTAGGGACGAGCTTTCTCACTTCGCCCTCCGTACGCATTTCGCCTTGCATTGCCTTATTGACGTGTACCCTTGTGACCTTACCCCTCGCTCAATTGTCTTTCTTTTGTCTCCCACATGACCTGTGCGCCATTGGGTGCCGAGAGGAGCGTGCGTGAGGTGGCCATTGTGTGCCCGAGATTCCCAGAACCAGCATGCATTGCGTTGATGTACCACTTTATGGACCGCTGTTCTGCGGCCAAGTACCACTTGATGGACCCCAGGTTCTGGGGCAGGGCACCTCTGTTGGAGACCGGCCATAGTGGCCAGGGAATCTTGCTTGCGGACCTCGGTAAGGTGGCACCTATGCCAAACAGGTGGACCACCCTTAGTTGGCCCCGGAGGCCCTAAATAAAAAACGAACACAAGTTGTGCTTTTTATTATGTCCAAATAGGCCGCATGAAGCCAGAAGACGTCGGGAAGAACATCGGCCCAGCAGAGAAAGTGAAGACCACCACCAGTTGTTTTGTTGTGTTTATTAAGAACCATGGTGACTGCGCACCGAGTGGTGCTTTGTGGTGTTTTTGGTGCTTTTGGGTGCTTTGGTGGTATTGGTACTGGTGCATCGATGCAATGCGTGCTGTCTCCTCCCTCCCAACAGGAATTTCTTTTTTTTTCTTGTTCCCTAAGAAAGAAACAAAAAAACACAGGTCCTGGGTTGCGTTGTAAATAAGAAATCACGTCATTGTAAATAATGCTCCCCACCGTAAATGTATAGTTTGAGAATAATTCCGTAATTCGGTTAGTTGTGGGCTTGAGTCTGTTAGACAGGGTGCAATGCAATAGGGGGACATACTTATTTGTGTTTTAAGATTGTCACACTCAGGGTCAGGTTAATTGTAGAGGGAATTACACCTACGTGTCACACTAAGTTAAAGTTTAGAAGGCCCGAGTACGGGCCTGAAGAAAGGAGGGTGCAGTGTAACGATTTTGAGAAGTGTAACGGTTTTTTTTTGAGAAGTGTAGCAATAACAATGGTGCAGTAACAATTTTGGAGGAAGTGTAACGAATGTGAAAACGTTACAATGTGAACGTTACAAAAGTATGGTTTTGTTATGTGTAACATCCTCGTAATGTAAATAATGGTCGCAGCCGTCCTCCTAGTTAATTCCATGAAACTTACACGCAGGTCACGGTATATCTTTTAAATAGTGTATTTCCTTATTCCATGTAGGCTAAATATGTGTTTCCCACTAGATTGACTTTGCATTGTATCAAACAAAATAAGCGTAGACCCTTCCAATTTCCCCAAACATCTCCGCTCTCCAAAGTTCCTTTCAAAAGGGTGGGAGTTGTGTTCAATCCCGCAAGCCGCCATTGCCCATGTGCTAATCTCGGAGAAGAAAGGCGTGTCTCCACCTCGTCATCGAGGGGAGGAGTGAGCCAGAGGGTCGCATGGCCAATCAGCACCACGGTGAGCGAACCGGTAGGCGTGCCCTCGCAGCCGGCGGCTTGATTCCGCCGCAAGTTATAAAAGCGACTGTAAGGGACTGCTTTATGAGATGACTTGGGAGATGCCCTGGGAGATGAGCAAAGAGGCGGCACCAAGAGGAGCGGTGAGATGCGAAACGCTCCAAGCCAAAGAGGAGAGGTACTCGGCAAGGAAACCAGCTTTGGAGAGACGCGCTGAAAGGAGGGAGACGGCTCCACCACAAGAGGAGGAGCAGGTGTACCGAACCAGCGCGTGACGTCTACAGCAGCGGATACGCGACGGAGGGTTTTCCCGCCAAAAACCGCGAGGAATTGAGAGCTGCTGCATCCGACCTTGCCTCCCTCTCAAGCAATCCACCTCAAGCCCTACCTGCCTGCAATATCCCCTGTGTAAGTGTGAACGTCCTGTCCTACTCGTTGTCTTGGGATTAAGTAAATTGAATAGTTTAAGCTAACAATGCACTGTGTGACTGCTTTTTCCATCCATTGCTTGTAAATAATTTTGGTCGCTCTTTCTTTTTGCTTGTGTGTGTATAATAAATCTGTTCTTCCTCCGTACTCTGTCTTTTTCTCTTTTCCTTATCTTTCGGTCGCTTTAGAGATTTCCCGATTGAATATCTGTGGGGCGATCTGGTCAACGTCGGGTGGAATCGGGTTCTAATCGGGGAGTAACTGTTCGGACGCGGTAATACACCACCGCTCGGTCAATATAACATCTAAAACCGCGTCTGTAACAATACTGTTTTGATTTTGATGATTTACGTGTGATATGATTTGACGGATGTTTATATGAACTGGCAACGGTACCCGCCCAATGGGCGGGGCTTCAATTGGGAAGGCCAAATGAAAAGGAAAAAACTATCAGAAATTGAAGGGTTTTTTTATTTTAAACGATTCATGTAAACATCCGTTGAATCATATCACACGCAAATCATCACAATCTAAACAGTATCTTTAGAATTTCAATAAAAGCCACATCACTGTTCATATCGGTAAATATTATTCCATGGTGTTTCAAATCATGATCGATACACTATGATCGTGATGATCGTGATCGTGAATCGTGCTCGATAATAGTGTTCACAATCGCTATGTCATATGTACTCCCGATACGTCTACCAAATTCCCGATACGTGTAACTGTACCAAATCAACAGTTAAAAGGATTTTGAGCCGATCGCTGTTACGGCCTTGGCAAGATCGATGGAGACAGCGTTTATTGTCCTCCGTCGCACCACGGAGCGAAAGGGGTACTATGGTTTTCCCCTCCTTCCGTGTGTCCGTCCGTGCGTGCGTATGTACATGCGTGCGTGTGAAAGGCGAAGGACCGAATTCTAATTTGGTGTGTGGGTGCAACCCACGTCAAAATCCAAGATGGCCGCCGCCATTTATGTCTGACTCCATGTATGTCTGAACCTTGTGAGCGGAATATCTTGAAAAATAAGCGAAGTACCAACTTCTAATCTGGTGTGTGGGTGTATCTTGGCATAAGGAAGAACGCTATTGAAAATTGGGTGACCACGTCAAAATCCAAGATGGCCGCCGCCATGTATGTCTGAACCTTGTGAGCGGAATATCTTGAAAAATAAGCGAAGTACCAACTTCTAATCTGGTGTGTGGGTGTATCTATACACAAGGGAGAACGCTATTGAAAATTGGGTCGCCACGTCAAAATCCAAGATGGCCGCCTTGTTATACTTTTAATGAAGTACACTGTCTCAAGCCCCAGTCCCCATCACAGATGGGGCTCAGCGGTTTACCCGAGCCTGACGGCGAAGGGCAAGGTACACGCTGGCAAGTCCACTGTAGCGCGCGTGCGGCCCTGGACATCGAAGGGCATTAAACGTTCATTAAACATTAAACGTTCATTCAACATTAAACGTTCATTAAACATTAAACGTTCATTAAAGGATTACGAAATGAAAAACATTACGAAATTACGTTCACACCGTCACGTCAAACACTACCGCGAACACATACATCGTCACAACATCGTCACAATGAGAACATCACAATGAACATTACGCTTACACGAATGTTATGTGGGAGTCCAAACCTGAGAATGCTGGAGACGAAAGCTGAAATTGGGAAAACTAAATAGCCTATTTTACTCCCAGGAGTCCCAGGATTACCCACCCAAAATATTGTTGCGGATATGGGACTTGGCCTCAATATCCGCTTGTAAATACTCCCCTATTTCCCCAATACTCCCCAACTATCCCCAATCCCCCATTCCCTAGTCCCATTGCCTGTAAATAACACTCTGTAGAACCGACCTTCCCCTTTTTCCCCCATTAAATGTCGTGCCCAGGTCCACCGCATCTCACGTAGACAACTTTCGGACATCTTGCTAGTTATTCTTAGTCTATGTCAGTTAAGGACTCGTTTCCATTAATTCTGACTCTTCGTTGCACCAGAATGTGATTATATGGCACCAGTAGTGAGTTTAGGACCTTCCCATACCTCCTCCCATCTTCTTCCCCAAACAACAACTACAACAACAACTACAACAACAACTACAACAACAACGGCGCGGCGCGGGGGAGTGTGCGTCCTCACACCGGCTCAGTTAGCCGCCATTGACCATGCGCTCCGACGGGGTTACCACGAAGGGGCTCCTTGTCAGCCCCTCGTCAAGGGCGGAGCCGGTAACCCCCCCCCCCGCACGCACCCAATGAGAAGCAACGGGCCGATTCCATCTGGGGCGGAGCTAACGAGCCGAGGGCGTGTCACTCCCCGCCGGATATACGCGGCCACTTACCGGACGTGACGTGAGATGCGCCCCCAGCTTGAACAGACCAGTCGCGACCTCCGAGCGCTGAGCGACCTCCCCGCATCTATTGGACCGGACCAGGTCGATTTGTCCCTGAGCCAAGAGTGCACCTTGAGCCATCGACCAACCCGCCTTTCCTTGCCATCAATCCCCGTGTGAGTCAGTTTTTGTCCTGTTTATCTGTCGTCTGTCGGGGCTATTATAAGAGTGTGTCTAAGTGCCTGCCTTTCTATGCTGTCCCTCTTGTCGTTGTAATCTGACCTTCCGCCCTAATATAACCTCCTCCGGAGGTCTTGAGAACCGTATCCCTGGTGTCGTGTCATTTTAATCCCAGCCGTTGTGTCCTTTTCCTTCATTGATCTAGCGTAGCGCGACGCGGCAACGTTCGAGTATAATCGGGTAACTTGTGCGGACACGGCGGCCATTCCGCTCGGCCCACCATAACATCAAAGTCGTGTCAGTAACAATTGGTGTCAGGAGTGTCGGATTCGGACCTGGGACTAAATTTATTAGGCCCAAATTTTGGAACACCAATTGTACCACTAGGGTAACAATTGGTGTTGGGGAGGTAGAATTCGATCCGGAGCGCGTTTCCCGCTCGAAATTATAACGGCGAAATTTGAATTTGTTTTACGAAAATAAAAACCCGAATTTTGAAAGTCGCGCTATGGCAGACCAAGACAGCTGGGGTCCGGTAGAGGAGAGTGAGGCAGGGTCGGTCCAGGACCAAATTGAGGGACGCGAGGAGAGCGAAGCAGTGAGGGTAGCAGGTTCGCAAAATAGCGCCGTCACGCACGAAGTAGCGGGCGCGCAAAATGGCGCCTCGCAGATGGCCACGGCGTCCACGCCCGCGACCGTGGTAGCGCCACCGGGGGATTTGAATCTTTTTTTAATGCAAATGACGGCCCTTATGGAAAAGAATAGTGAGCAATTGGGAGACCAAATTAGAGGTTTGAAAAGCAGTATGGGACAAATGGGGAATCGGATGGATGCTCAGAGTGAGCAAATGAGGGCTGATAGTGAGCGATTAGAGGGCCAAATGGGGGTAATGAGGGACGAAGCGAGGAGTACCGGTGAGGGATTAGACAAGAAATTAGAGGGGTTAGACAATGGGATAGAAGGGGTGAAACATGGGTTAACGGGGGTAGAAAATAGAATGGCTGCCCAGGAGAATCAGATAGAGGGAGTGAAAAATGGGTTAGAGGGGTTAGAAAACAGTATGGAAGGCAAATTGAGGGACATGAAGGACCAAGCGGAAAGGGAAGTTAAACAAATGGGGCAGCATATAGAGGGGGTCAGAATGGGGGTAGAAACCAAACTGGATGCTCACAGGGAGGAAATGGAGCAGATGAGGGTGGCATCTGGGCAGGAGATGCAAGTGATGGGAGAGGAGATCAGAAGAGGAGTGAGTGAGGAGGTCGGAGGAGTGCGCGAGGAGGTGAGGCACTGTAAGGAGCGCATGGAGGAGGAGGTGAGAAAGGGGACTGTAAAGTTACAAGGGGGCATAGAGGACCTGACGCAGGAGGTGGAACAGCTGACAGAGGGACAAAAAGAACTAACGGACCAGGTAAAGAAGAACACAGCGGTAATAGGAGGGTTAAAAGCGACACAAAATGACCTAAAAAATGACTTGGTAGCGACGAAGAGGGAATGTCAGATGGTACGTGAGGGATTGACAACGAGGTTGGACGAGGTGATAGAGGTAATGGAGACGAAGGACCGGCAGGTGAGGACGCACATGGAAACGGTCAAGGTAGCCTTGGAGGACGAGCTGGAGGAGACGTACCGGGGAATAAAAGAGGTGAAGCAGAAATTAGAAGAAGTGGAAGAAGGGGTGAGTGAAATTAAGAAGCGACGGAGAGGGGATAAGAAAGAGATAAAAGAGGAGATCAAAGAATTGGTCCAAAGTCTGTGTTTGGATCGTGATGATGTGCTCATTAACCGGATGAGGGATTCGCAGGTGATGGAGGAGAAGCGAAGAGGAAGAGGACCCGGTGTAAGTGGTGACCAATATGGTCGTGCGTATGATGCGCCAGGGGATTTAAGAAGCTTGGGGGTCGAGATCGACCCGGGTGTTCGTGAGAGGCCGTTGGTGAAGTGTGCGACAGGTCTGGTGTGCGAAAGAGGGGGTGTGCGAGGAAGTCCGACTCTGGGGTGTGTGAGGAAAAAGTGCGTGCCAAGGAGTAGTGAGGGTGCTGGCGAGAATGAGTCGGTCGTAGCGCGTGTGCGAGGGAGCACATGGAAGCGCGGTGTGGTGAGTGTTACAGAGGGTGTGACGGGAGAGTGTGCGCGAGAAAGGTGTGTGACGGACAAGTGCATGGGGAAAGAGTGCGCTGTCAAGAGTAAGGGTGAGTGCGCTGGCAAGAATGGAGGTGAGAGTAGTGAGAGTGACAAGGAGAGTGAGTTGGTTGTGACAGGTGAGCGAGGATGTACACCTGGGATGGAAGGATGCACACCTGGAATGGTAGAGCGTGAGTGGGAATGCACGCTGGAGTTGGTGGTGAGGCATGTGGTTGGGTGTGCGAATGAGAGCACACCTGTGATTGTCACAGAGGAGGTGACCGAGGAGGGGGCGCGAAGAGGTGTTTTGGTGAGGTGTGCTACCAACGAATGTGTGCCAAAGTGTTCGGTGGTCAGGTGTGTGACCAAGGCTGTGAGTGCAATGAGGGTACCTGGGTGTGTAAGGAAAGGTACGAGGAGCATGGGCACGGCTGGATGTGTGAGCAAGGAACGGGCTGCGGGGTGTAAGCGTCCAGGTGAAGCATCGACGTTAGACGGGGTAGAGTTTAGAACGACTTATAGCCGAATCGGGCCCTCGGTGCGTGCTGGGCCTCGCTTTGAACGGCCGCGTCCGTGCTCCACTAGGCGGAGCGGGCAGCCCGATAGAAAGGGTCGTCATGGCGACCACTTTTTGTTGAGGCAGTCCGGCAGGTCGAGATCGGGACATGGGATGGCTCCACGCCGAGGTGGTGCGTGGGATCTCGGCCCGGGTAAGCCCCCGTCCCTGCACCGAGTGCCGGACGCATCCAGCCGCTGGCACAGAACAACCCGCATTCATGGCTTGGCTTTACGAAGCCTGGCTTTGGACAGGAATTGGCGCACCGAGAGGCATTAGTGAGTAGACTGGGTGATGAGGTTAGTGTTTTGGACCCAAAATTAGAGAAAAACAAAATTTGATGATTGGCAAGGGATTGGCAGTAGTGATTGGCAGATGATGGGTAGTGATTGGCAAATTTTTGATTTGTTGAAATTTGATGTGCAAAATTGGTAGTGAGCGATGGGCCCGGTGGGTAAGGGTGGCATCCCTGCCACCCTTCCCATAGTGGGGGGCAAATGCGCAATAGTTTATGGGGTGTATGGCAGTGAAAACTAGCCCGGGTGGGTTAGGATATTGATAGGGATCTAGCGAAGATGACATTAGGTGACGTTAAGTTTAGTTAGTGACTGATACCTGTAGTGGGGACGCAGGTAGATTAGTGTGGATGATAATGACGTGGGAGCGCAATAGTTTAAAGGGACGACTGGGAAGCGCAAGTTTCAGAGGGGAGTAGTTAGCTGAGATGATGCCGTGTGTGTGAGAATTGAACAGGTGTGATTGCACAGGTGTGCAACTGGACAGGTGTGTGGAGCAGTGTGTGAGTAATGAGTGTTGTGGATCAGCGCGAATGCGCTTGGGGAGAGAAGGGAGGTGGCACCAGGTGTGAGAGCACAGGTGTGCAAGTAAAGGTGTGTGGAGAGAGTTGGAGTGAGTGGTACGGAGTGGTGTGCATGGTGCGAAGGTGTGAATGGGGGAAGAGTGGACCCCCATCACGGATACCCGGGGCGGGTAGTGTAAGTGTTAGGTAGAGGGTATAGGTAAATTGTGGTTGGATATTGGCATCTGTGGTGCGGGTGACAGAATGGTATTTGGATGGGTGCATTAGTGTTGTGGAAATGGCTGGGCGTGTAGCCTGTTAGTGTGTGTAGTTGGTTGGGCACTCCACCACTGTGAGGATGTCGGCCAGGTGAGGCCGCAGGTGGGCTCTGGGAGCCGGTAGTTGTGAGTGGGTGCCTGAGGATCCCGGGTGTGGATCGGGCAGCCCAGTGCCAGAGAGGGCACCGAGTGGGGAGAGCGCCAGAGGGCCTTCCCCAGGTAGTTAGGTTAGGGTAAGGAGCAGGTAAGCTCGGAGGCAACTGCAGTGGTGGGGGTGTGCAGGTGGGTAGACCCGCTGGGAGAGGTACACGCCACAGCCCAGAAATTGTGCGAGGGCACCGGGAGATGAATCGGGGGAGTGAGACCCCAAATTGAAGAGCACCACAGTTTGGCCAATGGGAATTGGTTTTTAGAACCCATAGTGTAAGAGGGCCAATGGTTTGGCAGGAGAAAGACCCCGGGTAGTGTAAAGTTGTTAAAGTCATTTAGGAAATAGTTAGGATTGATGAACCTGTCGCACCATACGCAGCCACTTACCTGTGGTGATGATGATGACTCCACACCTGTGTTTTCTTTGTTTTGTTGCAGGAAATGAGATTGCTGTGGATTTGTGAGACGCATCACGACGTGGATGAGACATTGGGGTGATTCCATCTCTCCCTCCCTAGGAGGGACTGATGATGAATTGGTGATAGCAAATTATGATGTTGAGTTGGAGATGGCAAATTTTGATGAGAGTTGAAAATGGCAAATTTGATTGGTTAGGAGGGAGAGAAGACGAATTTGGTATATGGGAGGAACGGGGAAGACAGTAGGGATGTTTGTTGATTTGTAAAATAGATGTTTATGGGTAGTGTTGTGTTTTGTGGATACAGTAAGGGGTAAGGGAGGGGCCATGTAGGTTACCTGGTGGGGGGGGGGGGGGAGCGTACGGTAGGAACGTACCTGTCTCACCTGGTTCCCATGTGCCCCCAGTGTGCATTACCTTGCATTGCGTGCACTTTTGCGCCCTTACCACCTTACTCACTTGTCTGCTTCTTTTGTCTCCCACCTCCGAGGATCTGGTTTTGGGGCAGAGAGAGAGGAGGGAGAGGTGCTGGCTACGCAGTTGTGGGCCTGCACTTTCGCTGCTTGCTGCCTGGATCGATACACCATATGGACCGCAATGTTTGTGGCCGCCCACCATGGACCGCAGTCCTTT
This sequence comes from Myxine glutinosa, assembly GCF_964187855.1. Lineage (NCBI taxonomy): Eukaryota > Metazoa > Chordata > Myxini > Myxiniformes > Myxinidae > Myxine > Myxine glutinosa. The sequence goes on from NC_136266.1 coordinate 7,508,473, forward strand.
TGCGGCCAAGCACCACCCGTGGATGGACCTATGGGTCAACGTGGCACCTATGCCATACAGGTGAACCACTTATAGTTGGCACCCTGACGGCCACAATAAGGAAATGGACGCGGTTGGCGCCTTTCTTTATTTTTTGAAAGAAGCCAGAAGGCCACGTGCACCACACGAAGAGCAAGAGACACCTGCAGGGTTAGGGGTTGTTGAATTTATTTTTATTCATTGAACAATGGTGACTGCACCGGATGGTGCTGACTGTGTGATGGGGTGGTGCTTTTGGTGCTGGGAAGGGGTGCTCTGCACATTATTAAAGGCCGTAAGGCCACAGAGCACTCGTGGGTTGGTTTATCGATGCTGGCATGCGTGCTCTCTCTATGCATAACATCTGCATGTGTTCCTCCAAAAACAGGTCCTGGATCGTAGTGTAAATAGCAGCGTAGTCTTGTAAATAATGCTCCCTACCGGCTGTATGTTTAGTTTGCGAATTCTTTCCGCAATTCGGTTATCCTGTGGGTGTGTTTCTGTGAGGAGAAGGGTGCAACGTCGCAGGGGGACATATTTACTCATTTGTGAATATCTGTAAAACTGTCGCACTCAGGGTAGAGTTAATAGTAGAGGGAACTACATCTGAGTGCCACACTAAAATAGGTAAAAATTTATCGGGTCGGGACGCCCCGAGGGTAGAGAAGGGTGCAATGTTGCGGATATGGGACTTGGCCTCAATATCCGCTTGTAAATACTCCCCTATTTCCCCAATACTCCCCAACTATCCCCAATCCCCCATTCCCTAGTCCCATTGCCTGTAAATAACACTCTGTAGAACCGACCTTCCCCTTTTTCCCCCATTAAATGTCGTGCCCAGGTCCACCGCATCTCACGTAGACAACTTTCGGACATCTTGCTAGTTATTCTTAGTCTATGTCAGTTAAGGACTCGTTTCCATTAATTCTGACTCTTCGTTGCACCAGAATGTGATTATATGGCACCAGTAGTGAGTTTAGGACCTTCCCATACCTCCTCCCATCTTCTTCCCCAAACAACAACTACAACAACAACTACAACAACAACTACAACAACAACGGCGCGGCGCGGGGGAGTGTGCGTCCTCACACCGGCTCGGTTAGCCGCCATTGACCATGCGCTCCGACGGGGTTACCACGAAGGGGCTCCTTGTCAGCCCCTCGTCAAGGGCGGAGCCGGTAACCCCCCCGCACGCACCCAATGAGAAGCAACGGGCCGATTCCATCTGGGGCGGAGCTAACGAGCCGAGGGCGTGTCACTCCCCGCCGGATATACGCGGCCACTTACCGGACGTGACGTGAGATGCGCCCCCAGCTTGAACAGACCAGTCGCGACCTCCGAGCGCTGAGCGACCTCCCCGCATCTATTGGACCGGACCGGGTCGATTTGTCCCTGAGCCAAGAGTGCACCTTGAGCCATCGACCAACCCGCCTTTCCTTGCCATCAATCCCCGTGTGAGTCAGTTTTTGTCCTGTTTATCTGTCGTCTGTCGGGGCTATTATAAGAGTGTGTCTAAGTGCCTGCCTTTCTATGCTGTCCCTCTTGTCGTTGTAATCTGACCTTCCGCCCTAATATAACCTCCTCCGGAGGTCTTGAGAACCGTATCCCTGGTGTCGTGTCATTTTAATCCCAGCCGTTGTGTCCTTTTCCTTCATTGATCTAGCGTAGCGCGACTCGGCAACGTTCGAGTATAATCGGGTAACTTGTGCGGACACGGCGGCCATTCCGCTCGGCCCACCATAACATCAAAGTCGTGTCAGTAACAATATCTTTGCGATCGGTTCAGCAGTTTTTACGGTTCCCTCCGAACAGACAGATGGACATTTGGTGAATTATAGTAAGATGCACCTACATAACAGAATTAAGCATTTCAATCAAAAAAGGAATTGTTGAATTCTTGTATCTCTGAGTCTTACACCGAGGTAGGTCAAGATGTTGAGCATTCCTGAGTTGCATATTATATCGAGACACGGATTGTCGGGTCGGAGGAAGAATGTCACGGTGACGATCACATTTTGCCGCTTCCGGTCTTGCCGGCGAGGTTTTCGTTTATTCGCAGCTGTCCACACTCTCCATCGAAATCGAAGTTAAGTAATTGTTCCCATTTGTATTTTCGTTATAACTGTATTTATTTTATGGTGTTGTACGTATCGTGTGTCCCGAGGAAGATTTTCGGTGCAAATCTTTCATACCTGTATAGAAAATCGTGTGAAATCGTGCCGTGTCTTTTGAGGCCTTGTACAGTGTCCAACCTTGAGGCTTCGTTTATCTCTCAGCGGTCCGTCTTTTGTGCTCCAATAACTTTCGTTCTCTGCTTTTCCCAGTCTTTTCACCCCACAGCCTACTTCCTTGTTTAAAATCAACTAAAAAAACAAAAACAAAAAAACATTTCCTTCTCTGTTCTTATTCTTTGTTCTCATTCGTTTATTCATTCTTATTCGTTCGTTCGTTCTTCGAACGACGTTCACTGTTATTACTGTTACTGTAATAACAGTTATTACTGTTCACTGTTAACGTTCACTGTTATTAACCTTATAATGTTTACACTTTCCCCTCAAGTTCTGTATTCCATCATATATTATAACACCTTTTTCTTCTTCTTCTTTAAAAGGTTGCTTTCGACTTGCTCACCAAATCTATCCATCCCCAAAAAAAATTCCATCTCTTTCAGTGCCTCTTTTCTACACTCCCTAAACTCTCCTGCACTCCATCCTCCCTCCAGCGTCCTTAAACGTATTTTTGACTCGAAGGTCACAAGGAACTCATTTTGCAATAAATGTTCGTTTCCCATTAATCGTACACTTTCTAAAATCCAATCTCACCCCTCCCCTCCAAATCTTCCCCATAACCCCTCCCATCCAAATCTTCCCCATCACCCCTCCACCCCAAATCTTCCCCCTTGCCACTCCCCTCCTAATCCTCCCCATCACCCATCCCTTTCAAATCTCCCCCCTTTCCCCTTCTCTCCTAAACTCCCCCCACACCCCTCCCCTCCAAGACTCCCCCTCGCCCCTCCCCTCCTTGACTCCCGCCTCACCCCTCCCCTCCAAATCTCCCCCATATCCCATCCCTTTCAAATCCCTCCCCTTGTCCCTTCCCTCCTAAACTCCCCCCTCGCCCCTCCCCTTCAAATCTCCCCACCCTCATTTCTTCTCAATTTCCCCCCTCCTCAAAGCGTCCTCCCCACTTCTTCCCTCTTCCAACTCTCACCTCCATCTCCCCCAACCTTCTGCCTCACTCTTCCCCCTCCTCAAATAACACCTTATTGTGCCTCACCCAATCACCATCAAACCTTTTGTCCGCCCCATCCTTCCCTTTCTCCGAGCTATTCTGAAATCTCTGACACACCTTCAACAGCTCTCCCTATCTCTTCCACCTCTTCCACATCTTACCCTACCCCTCCTCCCCCCTGTTCTGTATCCAATGCTCCCCCTCCCTCTTCATTAACGGTATGGACCTCAAACATCCGGGGCCTTCGTTCAAACTCAACTGATCTCTCCATACAGGTTGCTTCTGTCAAACCAGACGTGATCTGCTGAACAGAAACTTTCCTCCTTCATGATGTCTCTGATTCCTTAGTATCTCTCCCGGGTTACTCCCTCCTCCGGTATGAGAGACCTGAGCCTCGTCCTGGAGGTGGGGTTGCTATCTTTATCAAAAACTCTCTTCCTCACTCGCCCTGCACTGCACTCTCTCCACCTCACCCCCAGGAAAACCTCTGGCTACGGCCTCCCCTTCGCTCCCACCTCTTGTTCATATGTGTGTTGTACCGTCCACCAAACAGTGATGACTCCATCTACATCTCGCTGTCTGATAATATGGACCAACTTCTGTCTACTCATCCTAACTCTCTCTTCCTCATATGTGGTGATTTCAATTGTCACCATGCCAGTTGGCTGGGTGTGGGTCCCTCTCTCACCAGCCATGGCTCCTCAGCAAAGGACTTCTGCGACTCACTGGGACTGGCACAATCTGTCAATTTCCCGACCCGGATCTCAGTCAACGGAGCATCTTCTCTTCTGGACTTGGTTATGACTAACTTCCCTGAAAATGTCTGCTGCTCTTCTTCTGCTCCAATCGGCTCATCTGATCATGTGCTTGTTAAAGTGGGCATCTCTCTGACCATTCTCAGGGCGCCTCCTCAGCGTCGACGAGTCTGGCATTTCACTCAGGCCAACTGGCACGGTCTTCAAGCAGCCATCAATCATCTGGACTGGTCTCCCATCTCTACCACTTCTGACATCAACTCATCCTGGGAATTCTTCCAAAGTAAATTGCTCTCTCTCATGCACAGATTTATCCCATCTCGTCTTCAGTTGTCATACCCTTCCTCCCGTCCATGGTACACGGAATCTTGTGGTGAGGCTGTTGCCCAGAAACAACTTGCCTTCGTCTCCTGGAAAGCAAATCCAATGGAAGGAAATCTCATTTCCTTTCACAAAGCCCGAAACAAGTGTGTGTCCACCCTCAGGAGAGCCAGGAAACAATATCTCTCCGTTCTCAAGACCGAACTCTCTTATCTGTCTCCCTCTTCCAAATCCTGGTGGCGTCTGGTCAAATCTGTTTCTGGTGTTTGTTCCCCCTCCATCCCCTCCCTTACCTCAAACGGCTACACAGCTGACTCCGCACGTGAAAAAGCTGAATGCCTAAACTCTGTGTTTGCCTCTAAATCTTGTGTCCCAAATCCATCCCTCTCTTTACCAACCGTACGCAGTCGTACCCAGCTGCTCCTGGACTCCGTGTCCTTTCCTCCTGACAAGGTGGAAAAGTTTCTGTCAACCCTCGACTCTGATTCTGCAACTGGACCTGACGGCATCAGCCGACGGGTCCTAAAATCCTGTTCTTCCACTCTTTCACTCCCTCTCTCTGTTCTCTTCACCCTCTCTTTTGCTCAAGGTCAACTGCCATCTGCTTGGAAATCAGCCACAATCACAGCTTTGCACAAAAAAGGTGAAAAACCTGATCCTAGCAACTACAGACTAATCAGCCTTCTCCCAATTATCAGCAAAGTCATGGAATCCATCATTGCTTCGGATATGAAATCTTTCCTCTTCTCCAATGGCTTGATCTCTGATCATCAATTTGGTTTCAGACCAGGTCACTCTACTCTGGACATGCTGCTTCTGCTGTCTCAACAATGGATGGAGGTCCTCAATGCCAAACAGGAAATTAGAGCTGTCTCCCTCGACATATCACGTGCCTTCGATACGGTCTGGCACCCCGCTCTGCTCACCAAACTCTCCTCCTTTGGTATCCATGGAAATCTCCACGCATGGCTGGCGTACTTCCTCTCTCGTCGTAGTCAACGTGTGGCCCTGAATGGGTTTCTCTCATCTCCTCTTCCTGTTCAGGCTGGAGTTCCCCAAGGCAGTGTTCTTGGCCCTGTGCTTTTTCTGGTCTTCATCAATGATCTCTCTGACTCTCTTGAAAATCCTCTCTATCTCTTTGCTGATGACTCCACTCTCTGCCGCTCCATTCCTCATCCCTCAGATCGGCAGTCTGCAGCCTCCTCACTCTCTGCAGACCTGGACAAAATCACAGACTGGGCAAACAAGTGGAACATGTCTTTCAATCCTGACAAATCTCACACTCTTACGATGTCTCTCCGAAAAGACCGACTGGACAACCCTCCCATCTAATTTCTGAATAATCCTCTCCAAGAAGTTCTGTCACTCAAGCTTTTGGGTCTCACTATCTGCCATGATCTTTCCTGAGAAAACTACATTTCCAAGCTGGCCTCCAAAGCCAGTCGCCGACTGGGCATCCTCCTTCGTGTGAAGTCCTTCCTTGGCACATCTGAGCTCCTCACCACATACAAGGCTTTCATCCGCAGCTCAATGGAATACTGCTCTCCCCTCTAGGCTGGTGCTCCTGCCTCACACCAAGCTCGTCTTCATGCTGTTGAAACCAAAGCGTTTAGAATCATTGGAATCTCCCGCGATGACGCTATCTCCGAGGGCCTTTCAGTTACTCACCGCAGGCAGGTTGGTGGTCTTTCCATCTTCTACCGACTCCTCTCGGGCCTTGCTCCCCCAGCTCTCTCTGGGCTCTGTCCCCCAAATATTCCTGCAGGTCGCAGAAGATCTGCCAGCAACCCTCTTCTGGTGAAACTGCCAAAATCAAGACTCTCTGCTCACCTTCACTCCTTCACTCCTCTTTTCTCCCGCCTCTGGAACAAACTCCCTCACTCTCTTCAATCCCACTCCTCCCTCCAGGTCTTTAAAACAGCTGTTCACCACCATCTCTTATCTTCCCCCATCCAAAACCTTGATCTTTTCTACCCCTGTTAATTCACCCCATACCCACTTTTTTGAAATACCGACTTCTTTCCTGGAAGACCTAGAAGTGTCAATGTGTTTTATATTACCTCTCCCACCCCCTCCCCCACCCCCTTCCCATGCCTCCTCCCCCCAAGCCCTCACCCTCCCACAGACCTCCCGATATCCCTGCTCTCCATGTCGTCTCCTGCTCCCTTTATCATACGTTTTATGTGTCAGTTTGTTTTTTTGTGATCAATGTTAGCTCTTACACGAACCTCGATCTTGTATACAAAAATAATAATAATAAATAAACAGTCAGGTGGAGGTATGTGTGCCCTTCCTTGTGATGATCTCGTTTATTATTGTGATTTCATGACTGTTCGGATGAATATTCATCAGAAATGAATATTTGCTGCATAATTGAACAGACAATTGATTTAACCTTTCAAATGAAATGCAACAATCAACGAAAGGTTTATTCAAATTGAGGCAGGAGGTTGCTGAGCAACCATATTCCCGAAATTTCAGAGTATGAAGTTCACGTCACGTGACTATGGGCACCTATCAACAAGGTACCTGAAGTACAAATATCCAACCCAATATATTTTATGTTAACATCGTATTACTCACGCAGGACATCCAAAGGAATCAAAAGGTGCCACCCAGGTATAGTACTGGGGGTGGGGGTGCACGACCAGCTGGCGGACCATGTGGGCCTCAATTCCCAGGGTGTTCCGTTAGCAAGCAGCTCGCTTACCGCTCGCCAAGCGGCTCGCTTGATTCAAAGCGCTCAAGTAAGCACTCCAAAGTAACAGAGCGGAGTGTTCGACACCTGTTATTATCGACATTACAAGCGGCTTGCTGATGGAACACGTCCCTGCTGCTCACCTCATTCTTTCATCCTTCACTCTTCTCCCTCATTCCTTCGAAGATCTGTCTCAAAACCCGTTGCTCGGCAACGGCAGAGGCGGAAGTGGCGGGCAAACGATCAGGGGTGAAAGTGCAACTTGGTCAAAGAAGAAATGTGAATATTTCCGCAGACAGAGAGCAGAATGGCTGAATTATAAATGAAACATTGTTAAAACCAGGACGACTTTACTTCTCTACAACACAATAATTCACCTTTTGGGCGTGGTCAGCACTCCAAGCACCTGTGGATCGCATGAAATGCTCGTCCTGGCTTCTTCCTCAGCTGAGGTAAATGTTATTTTAAAATCAGTGGAAGATAATAACAAGAGATCGCTTGAGGATTACTCACCGGAGCTTTCAGATTAAATCATTTCAATTAATTTAACTCCTGCTTGGTCAAAAGACCCGACCAGCGGCGGGAGAAGTTCAAGAGAAAACACACAACGGGCAGGAAATCTAAACAGTGTTTCCTACGACGTCCGCGTTTAGTTGATAAATGTTGTACATTTCGCTTTTCACATCAGAATATAAGAATCTAGTTCAAGTGAACGGTCGCAGGCAGAGATGTAGCGTTTGTGTCAAGGACGAAATGATTACATTTTGGTAAAGATCTGGATTCGGTGACTAGAATTTTAAAGTGATTCTTCACCATTGGGAGATGGGGCCAAAAACGATACATGGCAGGATATCTCAAAAAGTTGTGGACGGATTTGGACGAAACTTCGGAGACCGGTTGGGGGTCCGGCAAGGTCAAATAGATTCGAAGTTAAGCCTTGACTGATTATTCAGTTGAGGATTCTGTGTTTGGGGTTCACAGATCTGCGAACGTCCCCCATTACATGGATTGTTTATTTATTATTTTTAATACCTCAGCAGATGCCCCCTACTATACGCCCTGAACTTGGCCCTCGAGTGTCCATAGCGGTGTATAGTAGAGGATTGTGAAGCGCCAACCCATTGCTTTCAAGGGCATTATCTGCTTATTTGGGGCTTTTGTAATTCTTGTCAATAAAATGAACCCAAGATTTCTTCCCCATTCAAATCATATAATTTATAGGTCCAAGGGACGGTATTCATTACATCAACGATTTAAAAAGTTAAATAGTCCATTCATTCATTCATTTCGGTTTATTGACATATTTAAACACTGGGCAAGGCAGTTCGAATACTGAAATTTGTCAAGTTTACAATAATAAAACTGTTTCATAAAACTTACAAATGTACATAAAAATAATATTAATCATATAAAATTACATTAATAAATTTAATAAATAGAAAATTAAATCAATAAAAATGTCAAAATAAGTATATGGAATAAATAAACATGTGTAATGTTGGCTGAGTCAGGCATATATAGATCCAGGTAGATCTGCATAGGTCGGTGCCTCGCCTGTCGGGAAAGGGAATCTCGATGTAATACGTTCTGTAGCCCGAATGTCGGATTAAGTGTGCAGCTGTGATCATGCGAGGATGATCGGGTGATAGGTAGAAGAGGGATTAGGCTAACTCCCCGGTATGTCAAACCTCTGTGATCATTCGGTGTCCCTTATGGCAACACATCACATGTGTTGTTAGATCCATTAGTGCACACACGAATTAAATTCCCCTCCGGCACAAGACGATAAAACTGACCGGAAGAGCAGACAGCAACACATCACATGCATTAATTAGATCCATTAGTGCACACACTAATTAAATTCCCCTCCGTCACAAGACGATAAAACTGACTGGAAGAGCAGACAGCAACACATCACATGCATTAGTTAGATCCATTGGTGCACACACTAATTAAATTCCCCTCCGACACAAGACGATAAAACTGACCGGAAGAGCAGACAGCAACACATCACATGCATTAGTTAGATCCATTGGTGCACACACTAATTAAATTCCCCTCCGACACAAGACGATAAAACTGACCGGAAGAGCAGACAGCAACACATCACATGCATTAGTTAGATCCATTGGTGCACACACTAATTAAATTCCCCTCCAACACAAGACGATAAAACTGACCGGAAGAGCAGACAGCAACACATCACATACATTAGTTAGATCCATTGGTGCACACACTAATTAAATTCCCCTCTGACACAAGACGATAAAACTGACCGGGAGAGCAGACAGCAACACATCACATGCATTAGTTAGTGCTACGGGCTACCCCCCCTTGCCCCTCGTCTCGGTAGACCTCCAAACCCCGAGAGGGTCCCCAGCAGAAAGATGTGTTATCCTTGGTTGAAACCCAGCAAATAATGTCCCTCAGTGGAACCAGCGAATGAAACAGTCGAATCAATAATGCAACCACACCAGGTAATAAACAAACCATAATATATTGTAGATCACACCCAAAGAGCCATACAACAATGGGGGCAATCACCCCGACTTTCAAATCTTACGATAGTATCCTTGTCAAGCCCCTTAACCCCACACTCACGGCACCTCCCCCAATGTCTCTGCGCCCCTCCAAGGCGAAGTTCCAATGTCTCTGTGCGTTCCCGCGATCGGGGAGTCAAAGCCCGATGGTCAAGTGAGGCGTAGATGAGCGAGACGACCCCGAGGTCACATGCTCAGCCCCCAGCAACACAGCGGTGGAGAGGAACCTCACAAAGACGCCCTCCGACGTACACGTTGCGGTTCAATCCGTGAGCCTCTGTATAATTCTCACGTGCCCCTTTCTTGCACAGCCGTCCCCGGCAAACCACCAGGGAATAATGCCCAGCCGACACGACAAAAGCCTGTCCACTGCAGGTTGCTCGCATGGCGAAGATGGCGGACGGCTTTCGCTCCAACCTGGACTTTGAGGCCTGGATCCTCCGGAACCTCAATGAGAATACCCGACGACACAGGCTCCATGCACTCCGGCGATATTTCTCATCGCCCGAACTTCCCTTCAAGGACGCAAAGTTCACTCGCACTGTACGTCGAACGCTCGGGCCGGAGCTTCAACAAACACGTCTCTTTTCGATGTCCTCCCACCTCTTTTTTCCTCGCTCCACCTCTTCCGGACACGATTCGGATTTCCGGCCACATTTTACCAGGAACGCTTTTAAATCTTTTCACCACAACAACGCTTTCCCTTAAGTCACAATAAGCATAATATCTAGAACCAACAATGATAACAACAACCGTAATGAGGGCCTAATCCGTAACAGTTAGATCCATTAGTGCACGCACTAATTAAATTCCCCTCCGACACAAGACGATAAAACTGACTGGAAGAGCAGACAGCAACACATCACATACATTTATAGTTAGATCCATTGGTGCACACACTAATTAAATTCCCCTCCGGCACAAGACGATAAAACTGACTGGAAGAGCAGACAGCAACACATCACATACATTAGTTAGATCCATTAGTGCACACACTAATTAAATTCCCCCCGGCACAAGACGATAAAACTGACCGGGAGAGCAGACAGCAGCACATCACATACATTAGTTAGATCCATTCGTGCACACACTAATTAAATTCCCCTCCGGCACAAGACGATAAAACTGACGGGAAGAGCAGACAGCAACACATCACATACATTAGTTAGATCCATTGGTGCACACACTAATTAAATTCCCCTTCCGCCACAAGACGATAAAACTGACCGGAAGAGCAGACAGCAAGCGACCGCACACTACGGCGCCATGGCAAGCAGACATCGCACAGGCTGGCTGAGAGTCACGCCTCGGAGAACTCGTGATTGACAGGAGGGGGAGGGGCGAGCAACAACCTGAGCACCGGTTGGAGAATAGGGAGGATGAAGGACGCGCAAAACTGATTGGACACCACAAGGACGTGCGACCGTTGCACGGTCGGACGAGCTTCCAACAAACGATGCGCTGATTGGAGGAAAAAGACCAGGACGTGAGGAAGGCGCAAAAAGCCGCAAGGAAACGACGCACTGATTGGCAGAGATAGAGAGCTGACATCAGAAGACGTCTGATAGAGGTAAACGGAGACGGATATTTTTTCCTCTTCTCGCTTCCCTCTTCGCCTCTGCCTCTTCCTGCCTTCCCGCAATGGAGACCATTCCTTTCTTATTTTGTTGCCCTTTGCGCGTTCCTGTGCTGGCGGACCTCTCATCTTGGTTCCGGACAAGGGGGCGACTCCGCTAGACGAGTCCGGGCACAGCCGGAGGAGCGAGCTGCACTCGACTCGTTCTAGTCGTTGGGAGGGCTGGTGGAACACCAGCAGACGAGCCAAGCGATTCGTGCCGACCGGAGCCACGTTGGACGGAGCATGATCGACCCGAGACACAGACCGAGATAAGCCCAACACAAACACAACGTTTTATTTTATTCTTCATTCCCCTGTGCTGTATTTGAAGTCTGTGAGTGGGATCCCAATCAAGGTTTTAGTTCTTCCATCGCGTAATAAATATTTCTATTTGTACATTTTACATCCGCGTCGGGTTGAGTTGATTTTCAGGGTGAAGACACCGTCAGAGCGACGGGTAAGCCGCGGCATTCTCCCCCAAACCCCCCTTCCCTCCCCCCCATAACTTGCCCCTCCCCCCGCTCGTGTTTGATCTGCCATTGCATTGGAAACGCCTCATCTTACTATAATTCACCAAATGTCCGTCTGTCTGTTCGAAGGTACCGCAAAAACTGCTGAACCGATCGCAAAGATATTTTGGGTGGGTAATCCAGGGACCCCTGGGAGTAAAATAGACCATTTAGTTTTCCCAATTTCAGCTTTCGTCTCCAGCATTCTCAGGTTTGGACTCCCGCATAACATACACATAACGTTCGTTGTGACGACGTTCTCGTTGTGACGATGTTGTGGCGATGTATGTGTTCACGGTCGTGTTTGACGTGATGGTGTGAACGTAATTTCATAATGTTTTTCGTTTCGTAATCCTTTAATGAACGTTTAATGTTTAATGAACGTTTAATGCCCTTCGGTGTCCGGGGCCGCACGCGCGCTACACTGGATGGGCCAGCGTGTATCTTGCTCTCGGGTAAACCGCTGAGCCCCATCTGTGATGGGGACTGGGGCTCGAGACAGTGTCCCACGAACGAGGAATTCCCAATAAGCGCAAGTCATCAGCTCGCGTTGATTAAGTCCCTGCCCCTTGTACACACCGCCCGTCGCCGCACAAACATCACAATGAAACAATCACAATTCACATATTCGTGCAATTCGAGAAAATGAACTTTTATCAGCAATGTCGTCTATCCTGAAGTTCCAAGCTGAAGAAGAGGTACAAAATCATTCAATTATTTTCCCTAAAGAAAAGCGTACAGTTGATATCACGATTTGAAACACGATGGAATAATATTTACCGATATGAACAGTGATGTGGCTTTTAATGAAATTCTAAATATACTGTAGGGTGGGCTTCAAAAAAGCAAAATGCAGATTTTCTCCGGGACATGGTCTATTTGTGTTCCTTTTGGTGTCAAAGGAAATCACACCAAATTTGAATGGAATCCAATAATATTTAGGGGTGCCACACCAGTGATGAATTTTCCCCCATGCAAAAATAGGAATTCCCATTTTTTGGGCTGTATATACACAAAATAAATACATAATTATATATATACATTAAATATAATATTAAAAATAAATATATAGTAAATATACATTAAATAATAAATATACATAAATACACATTATACATTATATATATACAATATATTATACATACAGTTTTGAGACTTCCTATGATCACTATCTGGGCAATTTTCATGCATGTTTTGTACAGGTTCCCGGGGTCAGGGGTACGCTTTTTTAGTGTGTAATATGTAGGCCTAACTTATTGACTGTGGCTCTTTTGTAGAGAGTGACCCTGTGGAGTAAGAATTAACAGGATTTTACCCACAATCTTGCTTATTTTGCAGATATGGCATGTGCTAGTACCAGTGTTTCATTGAAAATTCGGGCTCAGGATAATGTGTATCTCATTGGGTCCACTTCTGGAGATGCCATCAAAGGTGCCAAGCTCCCGCATCTCTTGTCCTGTGCATCAATCTCTTGTCCTGTTTTTCCATCACCTGAAGAAGGAGAATCGCACTGCCCGGGAGAGTGCAACCCTCACCATTGAAGAGGTTGTGAAGTTCTGGGAAAAAGCTCACCTACCTACAACGACGAAGCAGCACTGCATCCATCGTTTGGAGAGGCTATATGAAGAATGGAGGAGCCTCCAAAAAGGTGCAAAGCGGGGTGGTGCGACCCAAGAGAAAAAGGAAGCATCCTTCAAGGCCTCCTTGGAGAAGACGTTTGATCTTAGGCATGCAGATTCGGAGGCCATAATCACCAACCCCGAGGACAGGAAGTTTCTTCATGATCAATTCTCAGAGAGGAAGGCTTCAATGGGATCTGTAGACACTGTGTTGGAAGCAAAAACGTTCTTGTGTGTTTGAAAGATCAGCAGCCACGAGATGATTATCGTGAACTCCTAGAACTGACTGTCATCTACATGGGAGGAATCCCACCTCGTGGAATCCGGATCATGGCTCCAGGAGCAATGCACAGAGCCAGATGGATGGCAAAAGCACTATATTCACTACAGGTGTTCATGTTTCGGTCAGAGTTCCACTTGACACTTCGAGAGGCGAGAGAACTCCGAGCCTTCAACATTTTTGTCTGCCTTGTGTATGTACAGGCTTGGTTTCGGGCTCCACAAGCTATTGAGGCTCCCCTGAATGACATTAACCTCTTCAAGAAGTTGGAAAAGTTTGAACAAATCAATCAGAAGATGGCTCAGGCAGCCTTGAAGGCACTTGGCCGCCACACGTGGTACATGAGCCCAGTACTAGTGGCATTTGCATTCTTTGACACCAGAATTGACAAAGAAAGCAAGATCAATATGATTGAAGCATTGAAAAATGACGGTGAAAACCCCTCTCCAAAGAGACCAGCTATCAAACGAGGAACCGCCCTGTCAATCGCTGGCCTCATAACAAAACACACCAAGCATTTCTTCAGCATCCTAGGGACCCCAACTGATTGGATGGATAAGGATCCTGGTTCATGGGAGCAAGAAACCAGCTTTCAGGAAGCAAAGAAAGCCGCCAGTGGCTTAGTCGTGGTGAACGACAGGGCAGAAAGGGGTGTCGCATTGATACAAGACTACAATAAGCTCCTTACAAAGGATGAAGAGCAAAAGCAAGCTCTGCTCCAAGTTGTTGCTGCTCACAGGAAGATGTACCCCGATGCCAAGAAGGCAACAGTGGTGAAACAGGCCCAGAAATAGGAGTTACATTTCTCATTATATTTGGGTTTTTTAATATTATGTGATATGGTGTCTCTTCATTTTATGAACTGAACATTTGGATTGTTATCATTGAATTTGAGTTTTCATAGCAATATAGTGCTATTTGTGCAGCTATTGTAACTTGTGTTTGCTGGAATACAAAGAAAGTGAGTGGAGGGTGGATTTTCATAAAACAAACTTCTGGTTTTGCTTTCGATCCATATATAGAAAAGTTTTGTAGACACCTTTAGTTTGAAGGCTGATGTGGCACCCCTAAATAAAATCAGATTGCTTTCATATTTGGTGTCTTTTCATTTTGGAACAAAAGGAACAACATAAAGCCATGTCCCAGTAAATATTTTTATAAAATTATTTTGAGCACCACCCTAATATACTGTTTTGATTTTGATGATTTACGTGTGATATGATTTGACGGATGTTTATATGAACTGGCAACGGTACCCGCCCAATGGGCGGGGCTTCAATTGGGAAGGCCAAATGAAAAGGAAAAAAAAATCAGAAATTGAAGGTTTTTTTTATTTTAAACGATTCATGTAAACATCCGTTGAATCATATCACACGCAAATCATCACAATCTAAACAGTATCTTTAGAATTTCAATAAAAGCCACATCACTGTTCATATCGGTAAATATTATTCCATGGTGTTTCAAATCGTGATCGATACACTATGATCGTGATGATCGTGATCGTGAATCGTGCTCGATAATAGTGTTCACAATCGCTATGTCATATGTACTCCCGATACGTGTAACTGTACCAAATCAACAGTTAAAAGGATTTTGAGCCGATAGCTGTTACGGCCTTGGCAAGATCGATGGAGACAGCGTTTATTGTCCTCCGTCGCACCACGGAGCGAAAGGGGTACTATGGTTTTCCCCTCCTTCCGTGTGTCCGTCCGTGCGTGCGTATGTACATGCGTGCGTGCGTAGGCGAAGGACCGAATTCTAATTTGGTGTGTGGGTGCAACCCACGTCAAAATCCAAGATGGCCGCCGCCATTTATGTCTGACTCCATGTATGTCTGAACCTTGTGAGCGGAATATCTTGAAAAATAAGCGAAGTACCAACTTCTAATCTGGTGTGTGGGTGTATCTATACACAAGGGAGAACGCTATTGAAAATTGGGTCGCCACGTCAAAATCCAAGATGGCCGCCTTGTTATCTATCTATAATTCCAGTAATCTCTGTACGTTTGTACGTTTGTACGTTTGTCTGTCTGTGACCGCTGTTTCTCGACAACCACGGGTCCGATATACTTTTCACTTGCCAGGTATATTGCTGGGGACCCGAGGATGTGCCTTTTCAAGGTTTCATATTAATCGGACAATTACTTACCGAGCTATGTACAAAAAACGATTCAACCAATCAGAGAGCAGCGAACGATCGCGTGTGCCGGCGTTGCGAATGGACCAAACCATTCCATGTAAATAGAGGGGGGGGGGGGGGTTCTGTGGTCGTTGCGAATGGACGAAACCATTTCATGTAAATAGAGGGGGGGGATTGTCACTGTACTCGCAAGCCGTTCGCCGTTCGCTTTGGCGTTGCGAATGGACCAAACCATTTCATGTAAATAGAGGGGGGGGATATAATTTTAGATAGATATATAGTACGGGCATATATATAGTACGGGCATGCCCTAGTACTTTTAATGAAGTACACTGTCTCAAGCCCCAGTCCCCATCACAGATGGGGCTCAGCGGTTTACCCGAGCCTGACGGCGAAGGGCAAGGTACACGCTGGCAAGTCCACTGTAGCGCGCGTGCAGCCCTGGACATCGAAGGGCATTAAACGTTCATTAAACATTAAACGTTCATTAAACATTAAACGTTCATTAAACATTAAACGTTCATTAAAGGATTACGAAATGAAAAACATTACGAAATTACGTTCACACCGTCACGTCAAACACTACCGCGAACACATACATCGTCACAACATCGTCACAATGAGAACATCACAATGAACATTACGCTTACACGAATGTTATGTGGGAGTCCAAACCTGAGAATGCTGGAGACGAAAGCTGAAATTGGGAAAACTAAATAGCCTATTTTACTCCCAGGAGTCCCAGGATTACCCACCCAAAATATCTTTGCGATCGGTTCAGCAGTTTTTACGGTTCCCTCCGAACAGACAGATGGACATTTGGTGAATTATAGTAAGATGCACCTACATAACAGAATTAAGCATTTCAATCAAAAAAGGAATTGTTGAATTCTTGTATCTCTGAGTCTTACACCGAGGTAGGTCAAGATGTTGAGCATTCCTGAGTTGCATATTATATCGAGACACGGATTGTCGGGTCGGAGGAAGAATGTCACGGTGACGATCACATTTTGCCGCTTCCGGTCTTGCCGGCGAGGTTTTCGTTTATTCGCAGCTGTCCACACTCTCCATCGAAATCGAAGTTAAGTAATTGTTCCCATTTGTATTTTCGTTATAACTGTATTTATTTTATGGTGTTGTACGTATCGTGTGTCCCGAGGAAGATTTTCGGTGCAAATCTTTCATACCTGTATAGAAAATCGTGTGAAATCGTGCCGTGTCTTTTGAGGCCTTGTACAGTGTCCAACCTTGAGGCTTCGTTTTTCTCTCAGCGGTCCGTCTTTTGTGCTCCAATAACTTTCGTTCTCTGCTTTTCCCAGTCTTTTCACCCCACAGCCTACTTCCTTGTTTAAAATCAACTAAAAAAACAAAAACAAAAAAACATTTCCTTCTCTGTTCTTATTCTTTGTTCTCATTCGTTTATTCATTCTTATTCGTTTGTTCGTTCTTCGAACGACGTTCACTGTTATTATTGTTACTGTAATAACAGTTATTACTGTTCACTGTTAACGTTCACTGTTATTAACCTTATAATGTTTACACTTTCCCCTCAAGTTCTGTATTCCATCATATTGTTACAGATCGCGGTTTAGATGTTACGATGGGCCGAGCGGATGGTCCAACCGCGACCTAACAGGATCCCCAATTGGCCCGACTCCCCCAACTTTGACCAGATCGCACCACAGATATTCAATCGGGAAACCTCTAAAGCGAACGAAAGAGAAGGAAAAGAGAAGAAGACAGAGTACGGAGGAAGAACAGATTTATTATACACACACAAGCAAAAAGAAATAGCGACCAAAATTATTTACAAGCAATGGATGGAAGAAGCAGTCACACAGTGCATCATTAGCTTATACTATTCAATTTACTTAACCCCAGGACAACGATTAGGACAGACGACGTTCACACTTACACGGGGGATATTGCAGGCAGGTATGGCTTGAGGTGGATTGCTGGAGAGGGAGGCAGGGTCGGAGGCAGCAGCTCTCAATTCCTCGCGTTTTTGGCGGGAAAACCCTCCGTCGCGTATCCGCTGCCGATGCTGTCGACGTCACGCGCTGGCTCGGTCACACCTGCTCCTCTCCTTCTGGTGGAGCCGTCTCCCTCCTCTCAGCGCGTCTCTCCAAAGCTGGTTTCCTCTCCGAGTACCTCTCCTCTTTGGCTTGGAGCGTCTCGCATCTCACCGCTCACAGCTCAGCTCACAGCTCCTCTCGTATGTCACCTCTTCGCTTATCTCATCTCCCGAAGCAGTCCCTTCCAGTCGCTTTTATTACTCCGGGCGGAATCAAGCCGCCGGCTGCGAGGGCACGCCTACCGGGTCGCTAACCGTGGTGCTGGTTGGCTGTTAGGGCTGTCCGATTCCTCTTTTGATCATGACGACGTGCCACGCCTGTGAGTTGGCGGCTCCTACCCCCCTCTTCTACGAGATTAGCACATGGGCAATGGCGGCTTGCGGGATTGAACACCACTCACACCGCTTTTGAAAGGAACTTTGGAGAGCGGAGATGATTGGGGAAATTGAAAGGGCCTACGCTTATTTCGTTTGATACAATGCAGAGTCAATCTAGTGGGAAACACATATTTAGCTTACATGGAATAAGGAAATACACTATTTAAAAAGATATATCGTGGCCTGTGTGTAAGTTTCATGGAATTAACTAGGAGGACGGCTGCGACCATTATTTACATTACGAGGGTGTTACACACAACAAAACCATACTTTTCACATTCGTTACACTTCCTCCAAAATTGTTACACTCTTCAACACCGTTACACTTCTCAAATTCGTTACAATATATTATAACACCTTTTTCTTCTTCTTCTTTAAAAGGTTGCTTTCGACTTGCTCACCAAATCTATCCATCCCCAAAAAAAATTCCATCTCTTTCAGTGCCTCTTTTCTACATTCCCTAAACTCTCCTGCACTCCATCCTCCCCCCAGCGTCCTTAAACGTATTTTTGACTCGAAGGTCACAAGAAACTCATTTTGCAATAAATGTTCCTTTCCCATTAATCGTACACTTTCTAAAATCCAATCTCACCCCTCCCCTCCAAATCTTCCCCATAACCCCTCCCATCCAAATCTTCCCCATCACCCCTCCACCCCAAATCTTCCCCCTTGCCACTCCCCTCCTAATCCTCCCCATCACCCATCCCTTTCAAATCTCCCCCCTTTCCCCTTCTCTCCTAAACTCCCCCCACACCCCTCCACTCCAAGACTCCCCCTCGCCCCTCCCCTCCTTGACTCCCGCCTCACCCCTCCCCTCCAAATCTCCCCCATATCCCATCCCTTTCAAATCCCTCCCCTTGTCCCTTCCCTCCTAAACTCCCCCCTCGCCCCTCCCCTTCAAATCTCCCCACCCTCATTTCTTCTCAATTTCCCCCCTCTCACTCCCCTCCTCAAAGCGTCCTCCCCACTTCTTCCCTCTTCCAACTCTCACCTCCATCTCCCCCAACCGTCTGCCTCACTCTCCCCCCTCCTCAAATAACACCTTATTGTGCCTCACCCAATCACCATCAAACCTTTTGTCCGCCCCATCCTTCCCTTTCTTCGAGCTATTCTGAAATCTCTGACACACCTTCAACAGCTCTTCCTACCTCTTCCACCTCTTCCACATCTTACCCTACCCCTCCTCCCCCCTGTTCTGTATCCGATGCTCCCCCTCCCTCTTCATTAACGGTATGGACCTCAAACATCCGGGGCCTTCGTTCAAACTCAACTGATCTCTCCATACAGGTTGCTTCTGTCAAACCAGACGTGATCTGCTGAACAGAAACTTTCCTCCTTCATGATGTCTCTGATTCCTTAGTATCTCTCCCGGGTTACTCCCTCCTCCGGTATGAGAGACCTGAGCCTCGTCCTGGAGGTGGGGTTGCTATCTTTATCAAAAACTCTCTTCCTCACTCGCCCTGTACTGCACTCTCTCCACCTCACCCCCAGGAAAACCTCTGGCTACGGCCTCCCCTTCGCTCCCACCTCTTGTTCATATGTGTGTTGTACCGTCCACCAAACAGTGATGACTCCATCTACATCTCGCTGTCTGATAATATGGACCAACTTCTGTCTACTCATCCTAACTCTCTCTTCCTCATATGTGGTGATTTCAATTGTCACCATGCCAGTTGGCTGGGTGTGGGTCCCTCTCTCACCAGCCATGGCTCCTCAGCAAAGGACTTCTGCGACTCACTGGGACTGGCACAATCTGTCAATTTCCCTACCCGGATCTCAGTCAACGGAGCATCTTCTCTTCTGGACTTGGTTATGACTAACTTCCCTGAAAATGTCTGCTGCTCTTCTTCTGCTCCAATCGGCTCATCTGATCATGTGCTTGTTAAAGTGGGCATCTCTCTGACCATTCTCAGGGCGCCTCCTCAGCGTCGACGAGTCTGGCATTTCACTCAGGCCAACTGGCACGGTCTTCAAGCAGCCATCAATCATCTGGACTGGTCTCCCATCTCTACCACTTCTGACATCAACTCATCCTGGGAATTCTTCCAAAGTAAATTGCTCTCTCTCATGCACAGATTTATCCCATCTCGTCTTCAGTTGTCATACCCTTCCTCCCGTCCATGGTACACGGAATCTTGTGGTGAGGCTGTTGCCCAGAAACAACTTGCCTTCGTCTCCTGGAAAGCAAATCCAACGGAAGGAAATCTCATTTCCTTTCACAAAGCCCGAAACAAGTGTGTGTCCACCCTCAGGAGAGCCAGGAAACAATATCTCTCCGTTCTCAAGACCGAACTCTCTTATCTGTCTCCCTCTTCCAAATCCTGGTGGCGTCTGGTCAAATCTGTTTCTGGTGTTTGTTCCCCCTCCATCCCCTCCCTTACCTCAAACGGCTACACAGCTGACTCCGCACGTGAAAAAGCTGAATGCCTAAACTCTGTGTTTGCCTCTAAATCTTGTGTCCCAAATCCATCCCTCTCTTTACCAACCGTACGCAGTCGTACCCAGCTGCTCCTGGACTCCGTGTCCTTTCCTCCTGACAAGGTGGAAAAGTTTCTGTCAACCCTCGACTCTGATTCTGCAACTGGACCTGACGGCATCAGCCGACGGGTCCTAAAATCCTGTTCTTCCACTCTTTCACTCCCTCTCTCTGTTCTCTTCACCCTCTCTTTTGCTCAAGGTCAACTGCCATCTGCTTGGAAATCAGCCAACATCACAGCTTTGCACAAAAAAGGTGAAAAAACTGATCCTAGCAACTGCAGACTAATCAGCCTTCTCCCAATTATCAGCAAAGTCATGGAATCCATCATTGCTTCGGATATGAAATCTTTCCTCTTCTCAAATGGCTTGATCTCTGATCATCAATTTGGTTTCAGACCAGGTCACTCTACTCTGGACATGCTGCTTCTGCTGTCTCAACAATGGATGGAGGTCCTCAATGCCAAACAGGAAATTAGAGCTGTCTCCCTCGACATATCACGTGCCTTCGATACGGTCTGGCACCCCGCTCTGCTCACCAAACTCTCCTCCTTTGGTATCCATGGAAATCTCCACGCATGGCTGGCGTACTTCCTCTCTCGTCGTAGTCAACGTGTGGCCCTGAATGGGTTTCTCTCATCTCCTCTTCCTGTTCAGGCTGGAGTTCCCCAAGGCAGTGTTCTGGGCCCTGTGCTTTTTCTGGTCTTCATCAATGATCTCTCTGACTCTCTTGAAAATCCTCTCTATCTCTTTGCTGATGACTCCACTCTCTGCCGCTCCATTCCTCATCCCTCAGATCGGCAGTCTGCAGCCTCCTCACTCTCTGCAGACCTGGACAAAATCACAGACTGGGCAAACAAGTGGAACATGTCTTTCAATCCTGACAAATCTCACACTCTTACGATGTCTCTCCGAAAAGACCGACTGGACAACCCTCCCATCTAATTTCTGAATAATCCTCTCCAAGAAGTTCTGTCACTCAAGCTTTTGGGTCTCACTATCTGCCATGATCTTTCCTGAGAAAACTACATTTCCAAGCTGGCCTTCAAAGCCAGTCGCCGACTGGGCATCCTCCGTCGTGTGAAGTCCTTCCTTGGCACACCTGAGCTCCTCACCACATACAAGGCTTTCATCCGCAGCTCAATGGAATACTGCTCTCCCCTCTGGGCTGGTGCTCCTGCCTCACACCAAGCTCGTCTTCACGCTGTTGAAACCAAAGCGTTTAGAATCATTGGAATCTCCCGCGATGACGCTATCTCCGAGGGCCTTTCAGTTACTCACCGCAGGCAGGTTGGTGGTCTTTCCCTCTTCTACCGACTCCTCTCGGGCCTTGCTCCCCCAGCTCTCTCTGGGCTCTGTCCCCCAAATATTCCTGCAGGTCGCAGAAGATCTGCCAGCAACCCTCTTCTGGTGAAACTGCCAAAATCAAGTCTCTCTGCTCACCTTCACTCCTTCACTCCTCTTTTCTCCCGCCTCTGGAACAAACTCCCTCACTCTCTTCAATCCCACTCCTCCCTCCAGGTCTTTAAAACAGCTGTTCACCACCATCTCTTATCTTCCCCCATCCAAAACCTTGATCTTTTCTACCCCTGTTAATTCACCCCATACCCACTTTTTTGAAATACCGACTTCTTTCCTGGAAGACCTAGCAGTGTCCATGTGTTTTTTATTACCTCTCCCACCCCCTCCCCCACCCCCTTCCCATGCCTCCCCCCCCCCCCAAGCCCTCACCCTCCCACAGATCTCCCGATATCCCTGCTCTCCATGTCGTCTCCTGCTCCCTTTATCATACGTTTTATGTGTCAGTTTGTTTTTTTGTGATCAATGTTAGCTCTTACACGAACCTCGATCTTGTATACAAAAATAATAATAATAAATAAACAGTCAGGTGGAGGTATGTGTGCCCTTCCTTGTGATGATCTCGTTTATCTATCTATAATTCCAGCAATCTCTGTGTGTATGTTTGTATGTTTGTATGTTTGTATGTTTGTATGTTTGTATGTTTGTATGTATGTTTGTCTGTGACCGCTGTTTCTCGACAACTACCGGTCCGATATACTTGAAACTTGCCAGGTATATTGCTGGGGACCCGAGGATGTGCCTTTTCAAGGTTTTAAATTAATCGCAGAAGTAGTTACCGAGCTATGTCCAAAAAACGATTCAACCAATCAGAGAGCAGCGAGCTATCACGTGTGCCGAACGTGGCGAACAGACTCTGCCTCGGATGGCACATTTGAGAGCGTATTCATTTATTTCCCGTCGGCAAACTATGTTGCCGTTAAACTATGTTTTAAAACTAATTAAAACTAATTTGCGATTCATCGTATTCATCGCTTCACATTTGCGACAGTGAAGACTTCACTTCCGGCAGCCAATCACAGAACGCGTTGTTGCGAGCCCGAGAGCCTGCGCCATTACGGTTCGTAATTCGATTTCTTCCGGAGAAAATAATAATTTCTCGATTTCTGCGCATTATTTCTCCCAATTCAGTCAGAGCGAAGGGCGGAAGCGAAGAGCGTTGTTTTTTTTGTTTACGGGCGTACGGGCGGGGTAGAGCGTACGGGTAGCGTTTTTTTTTTTTTTTGGCAAGGAACGGGCACCCACGTACGGGCATGCCCTAGTTATTGTGATTTCATGACTGTTCGGATGAATATTCATCAGAAATGAATATTTGCTGCATCATTGAACAGACAATTGATTTAACCTTTCAAATGATATGCAACAATCAACGAAAGGTTTATTCAAATTGAGGCAGGAGGTTGCTGAGCAACCATATTCCCGAAATTTCAGAGTATGAAGTTCACGTCACGTGACTATGGGCACCTATGAACAAGGTACCTGAAGTACAAATATCCAACCCAATATATTTTATGTTAACATCGTATTACTCACGCAGGACATCCAAAGGAATCAAAAGGTGCCACCCAGGTATAGTACTGGGGGTGGGGGTGCACGACCAGCCGGCGGACCATGTGGGCCTCAATTCCCAGGGTGTTCCGTTAGCAAGCAGCTCGCTTACCGCTCGCCAAGCGGCTCGCTTGATTCAAAGCGCTCAAGTAAGCACTCCAAGGTAACAGAGCGGAGTGTTCGACACCTGTTATTATCGACATTACAAGCGGCTTGCTGATGGAACACGTCCCTGCTGCTCACCTCATTCTTTCATCCTTCACTCTTCTCCCTCATTCCTTCGAAGATCTGTCTCAAAACCCGTTGCTCGGCAACGGCAGAGGCGGAAGTGGAGGGCAAACGATCAGGGGTGAAAGTGCAACTTGGTCAAAGAAGAAATGTGAATATTTCCGCAGACAGAGAGCAGAATGGCTGAATTATAAATGAAACATTGTTAAAACCAGGACGACTTTACTTCTCTACAACACAATAATTCACCTTTTGGGCGTGGTCAGCACTCCAAGCACCTGTGGATCGCATGAAATGCTCGTCCTGGCTTCTTCCTCAGCTGAGGTAAATGTTATTTTAAAATCAGTGGAAGATAATAACAAGAGATCGCTTGAGGATTACTCACCGGAGCTTTCAGATTAAATCATTTCAATTAATTTAACTCCTGCTTGGTCAAAAGACCCGACCAGCGGCGGGAGAAGTTCAAGAGAAAACACACAACGGGCAGGAAATCTAAACGGTGTTTCCTACGACGTCCGCGTTTAGTTGTTAAATATTGTACATTTCGCTTTTCACATCAGAATATAAGAATCTAGTTCAAGTGAACGGTCGCAGGCAGAGATGTAGCGTTTGTGTCAAGGACGAAATGATTAGATTTTGGTAAAGATCTGGATTCGGTGACTAGAATTTTTAAGTGATTCTTCACCATTGGGAGATGGGGCCAAAAACGATACATGGCAGGATATCTCAAAAAGTTGTGGACGGATTTGGACGAAACTTCGGGGACCGGTTGGGGGTCCGGCAAGGTCAAATAGATTCGAAGTTAAGCCTTGACTGATTATTCAGTTGAGGATTCTGTGTTTGGGGTTCACAGATCTGCGAACGTCCCCCATTACATGGATTGTTTATTTATTATTTTTAATACCTCAGCAGATGCCCCCTACTATACGCCCTGAACTTGGCCCTCGAGTGTCCATAGCGGTGTATAGTAGAGGATTGTGAAGCGCCAACCCATTGCTTTCAAGGGCATTATCTGCTTATTTGGGGCTTTTGTAATTCTTGTCAATAAAATGAACCCAAGATTTCTTCCCCATTCAAATCATATAATTTATAGGTCCAAGGGACGGTATTCATTACATCAACGATTGTAAAAGTTAATTAGTCCATTCATTCATTCATTTCGGTTTATTGACATATTTAAACACTGGGCAAGGCAGTTCGAATACTGAAATTTGTCAAGTTTACAATAATAAAACTGTTTCATAAAACTTACAAATGTACATAAAAATAATATTAATCATATAAAATTACATTAATAAATTTAATAAATAGAAAATTAAATCAATCAAAATGTCAAAATAAGTATATGGAATAAATAAACATGTGGAATGTTGTATGGGTCAGGCATATATAGATCCAGGTAGATCTGCATAGGTCAGTGCTTCGTCTGTCGGGAAAGGGAATCTCGATGTAATACGTTCTGTAGCCCGAATGTCGGATTAAGTGTGCAGCTGTGATCATGCGAGGATGATCGGGTGATAGGTAGAAGAGGGATTAGGCTAACTCCCCGGTATGTCAAACCTCTGTGATCATTCGGTGTCCCTTATGGCAACACATCACATGTGTTGTTAGATCCATTAGTGCACACACGAATTAAATTCCCCTCCGGCACAAGACGATAAAACTGACCGGAAGAGCAGACACCAACACATCACATGCATTAATTAGATCCATTAGTGCACACACTAATTAAATTCCCCTTCGGCACAAGACGATAAAACTGACTGGAAGAGCAGACAGCAACACATCACATACATTAGTTAGATCCATTGGTGCACACACTAATTAAATTCCCCTCCGACACAAGACGATAAAACTGACCGGAAGAGCAGACAGCAACACATCACATACATTAGTTAGATCCATTGGTGCACACACTAATTAAATTCCACTCCGACACAAGACGATAAAACTGACCGGGAGAGCAGACAGCAACACATCACATGCATTAGTTAGATCCATTGGTGCACACACTAATTAAATTCCCCTCCGACACAAGACGATAAAACTGACCGGGAGAGCAGACAGCAACACATCACATGCATTAGTTAGATCCATTGGTGCACACACTAATTAAATTCCCCTCCGACACAAGACGATAAAACTGACCGGAAGAGCAGACAGCAACACATCACATACATTAGTTAGATCCATTGGTGCACACACTAATTAAATTCCCCTCTGACACAAGACGATAAAACTGACCGGGAGAGCAGACAGCAACACATCACATGCATTAGTTAGTGCTACGGGCTACCCCCCCTTGCCCCTCGTCTCGGTGGACCTCCAAACCCCGAGAGGGTCCCCAGCAGAAAGATGTGTTATCCTTGGTTGAAACCCAGCAAATAATGTCCCTCAATGGAACCAGCGAATGAAACAGTCGAATCAATAATGCAACCACACCAGGTAATAAACAAACCATAATATATTGTAGATCACACCCAAAGAGCCATACAACAATGGGGGCAATCACTCCTACTTTCAAATCTTACGATAATATCCTTGTCAAGCCCCTTAACCCCACACTCACGGCACCTCCCCCAATGTCTCTGCGCCCCTCCAAGGCGAATTCCCAATGTCTCTGTGCGCTCCCTCGATTGGGGAGTCAAGGCCCGATGGTCAATTGAGGCGTAGACGAGTGAGACGACCCCGAGGTCACGGGCTCAGCCCCCAGCAACACAGCGGTGGAGAGGAACCTCACAAAGACGCCCTCTGACGTACACGTTGCGGTTCAATCCGTGAGCCTCCGTATAATTCTCACGTGCCCCTTTCTTGCACAGCCGTCCCCAGCAAACCACCAGGGAATAATGCCCAGCCGACACGACAAAAGCCTGTCCACTGCAGGTTGCTCGTGTGGCGAAGATGGCGGACGGCTTTCGCTCCAACCCGGACTTTAAGGCCCGGATCCTCCGGAACCTCAATGAGAATACCCGACGACACAGGCTCCACGCACTCCGGCGATATTTCTCATCGCCCGAACTTCCCTTCAAGGACGCAAAGTTCACTCGCACTGTACGTCGAACACTCGGGCCGGAGCTTCAACAAACACGTCTCTTTTCGATGTCCTCCCGCCTCTTTTTTCCTCGCTCCACCTCTTCCGGACACGATCCGGATTTCCGGCCACATTTTACCAGGAGCGCTTTTAAATCTTTTAACCACAACAACCCTTTCCCTTAAGTCACAATAAGCATAATATCTAGAACCAACAATGATAACAACAACCATAATGAGGGCCTAATCCGTAACAGTTAGATCCATTAGTGCACGCACTAATTAAATTCCCCGCCAGCACAAGACGATAAAACTGACTGGAAGAGCAGACAGCAACACATCACATGCATTAGTTAGATCCATGAGTGCACACACTAATTAAATTCCCCTCCGAAACAAGACGATAAAACTGACCGGAAGAGCAGACTGCAACACATCACATACATTAGTTAGATCCATTAGTGCACACACTAATTAAATTTCCCTCCGCCACAAGACGATAAAACTGACCGGAAGAGCAGACAGCAAGCGACCGCACACTACGGCGCCATGGCAAGCAGACATCGCACAGGCTGGCCGAGAGTCACCCCTCGGAGAACTCGTGATTGACAGGAGGGGGAGGGGCGAGCAACAACCTGAGCACCGGTTGGAGCGTAGGGAGGATGAAGGACGCGCAACACTGATTGGACACCACAAGGACGTGCGACCGTTGCACGGTCGGACGAGCTTCCAACAAACGACGCGCTGATTGGAGGAAAAAGACCAGGACGTGAGGAAGGTGCAAAAAAGCCGCAAGGAAACGACGCACTGATTGGCAGAGATAGAGAGCTGACATCAGAAGACGTCTGATAGAGGTAAAGGGAGACGGACATTTTTTCCTCTTCTCGCTTCCCTCTTCGCCTCTGCCTCTTCCTGCCTTCCACTCGATGGAGACCGTTCCTTTCTTATTTTGTTGCCCTTTGCGCATTCCTGTGCTGGCGGACCCTCTCATCTTGGTTCCGGACAAGGGGGCGACTCCGCGAGACGGGTCCGGGCACAGCCGGAGGAGCGAGCTGCACTCGACTCATTCTAGTCGTTGGGAGGGCCGGTGGAACACCAGCAGACGAGCCGAGCGATTCGTGCCGACCGGAGCCACGTCGGACGGAGCATGATCGACCCGAGACACAGACTGAGATAAGCCCAACACAAGCACGGACACAACGTTTTATTTTATTCTTTATTCCCCTGTGCTGTATTTGAAGTCTGTGAGTGGGATCCCAATCAAGGTTTTAGTTCTTCCGTCGCGTAATAAATATTTATATTTGTACATTTTACATCCGCGTCGGGTTGAGTTGATTTTCAGGGTGAAGACACCGTCAGACCGACAGGTAAGCCGCGGCATTCTCCCCCAAACCCCCCCCCCCCCCCCCACATAACCCTCCCTACCCCCGCTCGTGTTTGATCTGCCATTGCATTGGAAACGCCTCATCTTACTATCATTCACCAAATGTCCGTCTGTCTGTTCGAAGGTACCGCAAAAACTGCTGAAGCGATCGCAAAGATATTTTGGGTGGGTAATCCTGGGACCCCTGGGAGTAAAATAGACCATTTAGTTTTCCCAATTTCAGCTTTTAGACTGGTTCAATTTCCAGCAAATGTGATTGCATGAGGCATTTTTGAGGAAAAGCAAACAAATAGGTTTTTCTTAAAGGGAATTTTGTGCTGAATATGAATATCTTGTTTGTGTTTCCCAAAATTGCCTAATTAGGTCATTAATTAAGGTCAAAAGTCAATAAGTGCAAAATTCAAGTTTTCACAAATTGTTTTATTTTTTATATTCAATACAGTGGTAAAAAAGATTTTCCAATATCTATCATATTAAGCCATACGTTGCATGTCAAAGATTTGAATTTAATGGAAATGTGAAAGAAATTTTCACTTCTATGGAGAATATCTCCGTAACGGTTGACCTTTCTACGGAGTGCCATGTCAGTCGATTTCCCTTTGATGTTTCATGTCAAAATGCACCATTGAAAAGAGTATATGGCATAGCATCATTGTCTAGGTTCAGGGGAATGAGACTTTGTTGTTTGTTTTGCGAAATTTGCATAATTAGCCACCAATTAGGGTCAGGGGTTAATTAGTACAAAATGCGAATTTTTATGAAATTTTCGTAAGGTCCTATTTGACGTCCCCTAGATGAATTTACAAGAATTTTCTACATATCATTCAAATTAAACGTCATATTATGTGCCGAATATTCAAATTAAATGAAAAATATGATAGGAATTCTTGATTCTATCGCCAATATCTCAATAACGGTTCAATTGCCAATATCTCAATAACAGTTCAATTTTGGTCGCATGGATTTGTCTTTTTTCCAACGTAGGCCACCAAAACTGATTTTGGTTTCCTCTCTATATATGACAACAATATATCTAACAATATATTAGAAAGGAATATGTCACCTTTTTTATATTTCTATATTTTATATTTATATTTCACCCCCTTAAACCAACACTGATGAAGTGTCAAATAACCGTATTGTGGCAATATCCTGGCATTGGCGTTATTTAGTCTTGTTTTTGCATGTTACAGTCTCCGAGTCACTGCATTTGCATGCGTCCGTACACTTCAAATCCCATTTCTTGCACGAACACCTATCACTGGTGCAACCCTTGGTACAGCCACACTGTACAATGCCCTTGCATGCTTTTGGGATAGGGGGTAAAGATGTGAGCACCGGTGAGAGAAGACCATCAGCCAGCTTCCATCCAGCAGAGTCCATTGGGGAAGGAATTACTGGGTTTGGATTGCACGCTTCTCTCCATATGAAGCTCTGGTAATTTGCACGCTGTATATGGTGATGTGCAGCATCACTGGATGGTGGCATTGATTCTGGTGCCTGACATTTACTGAACAGCTTTACTGAACAGCGAACATATCACATGTTCTTGTGATATCACATCTCACGAGATGATATATCATCTCACGTTCTTGTGATATCACATCTCATGTGATATCACATGATATCACTTGTGATATCACATCTCACGAACATATCACATGTGAACATATCACATGTCCCTATCACATGTACCACAATTCTTACCATGAACAGCGAACAGCGAACTTCTCACATTTTCCATTAAATTGAAATCTTTGACATACGATATATGGCTTAATATGATATACACAAAGAATTAAGTTAAGCACCCCCCCCCCCCGTTTTTTTACAACCTCGCACATTACAAGTTTGTTGTCGTCAAAACAGTGTAATATACCCATGATATGGCTATATTTTCTGGAGAAGTGATATTATGGTCACAGAAAAACATAACAATCATGCCGTTTTCATTATTTTATTCTGAATAATTTAAGGTGAAATTTTTTGGGAATTTTAGGCATATTTTCACCTCAATTTAAGTATGGAGCTATAGGTCCATCACGGACAGTGTGGATGACGTATATGTTTTCTAACGTACAGTCATTGTTCTGAGAAGACCTCTAGCGATCTTTGCGTCAATAACGTGTGTAGGACCCACGTGATCGGATCACTACTCAACCCAACTCAACCCTACGAGTGCACTCATCTGCATTTCATCAATGGATAATTGCTAATGTCATACCAATCATTATTTGATCTCACATACCTTAGAATATATGCCAATGTATACATATACACAAAGAATATATATTAGGGGGTGCTTACCATAATTCGTTGTGTAGGGGTGCTTAACTTAATTCTTTGTGTATAGATACTCGATAAACTTTTTCGCCACTGTATTGGATATTAAAAATAAAATAATTTCTGTGAAAACTTGAATTTTGCACTTATTGACCTTTGACCTTAATTAATGACTTAATTAGGCAATTTTGGGAAACACAAACAAGATATTCATATTCAGCACGAAAATCCCTTTTAGAAAAACCTATTTGTTTGCTTTTCCTCAAAAATGCCTCATGCAGCTTAAATAAGCACATTTTTGAAGTTCTTGCCTAGACGACTTCATCTCCCCCAACCTTCTGCCTCGCTCTTCCCCCTCCTCAAATAACACCTCACTGTACCTCACCCAATCTCCATCAAACCTTTTGTCCGCCCCATTCTTCCCTTTCTCCAAGCTATTCTGAAATCTCTGACACACCTTCAACAGCTCTCCCTACTTCTTCCTCCTCTTCCACATCTTACCCTACCCCTCCCCCCCTGTTCTGGACCCGATGCTCCCCCTTCCTCTTCATTAACGGTATGGACCTCAAACATCCAGGGCCTTCGCTCAAACTTGACTGATCTCTCCATACAGGTTGCTTCTGACAAACCAGATGTGATCTGCTTAACAGAAACTTTCCTCCTTCATGATGTCTCTGATGCCTTGGTATCTCTCCCAGGTTACTCCCTCCTCCGGTATGATACACCTGAGCCTCGTCCTGGAGGTGGGGTTGCTATCTTTATAAAAAACTCTATCCCTCACTCGCCCTCCACTGCCCTCTCTCCACCTCACCCCCAGGAATACCTTTGGCTACGGCTTCCCCTTCGATCCCACCTTTTGTTCATATGTGTGTTGTACCGTCCACCAAACAGCGATGACTCCATCTACATCTCGCTGTCTGATAATATGGACCAACTTCTATCTACCCATCCCAACTCTCTCTTCCTCATATGTGGTGATTTCAATTGTCACCATGCCAGTTGGCTGGGTGTGGGTACCTCTCTCACCAGCCATGGCTCTTCAGCAAAGGACTTCTGCGACTCACTGGGACTGACACAATCTGTCAATTTCCCGACCCGGATCTCAGTCAACGGAGCATCTTCTCTTCTGGATTTGGTTATGACAAACTTCCCTGAAAATGTCTGCTGCTCTTCTTCTGCTCCAATCGGCTCATCTGATCATGTGCTTGTCAAAGTGGACATCTCTCTGACCATTCTCAGAGAGCCTCCTCAGCGTCGACGAGTCTGACATTTCACTCAGGCCAACTGGCACGGTCTTCAAGCAGCCATCAATCATCTGGACTGGTCTCCCATCTCTACCGCCTCTGACATCAACTCATCCTGGGAATTCTTTCAAAGTAAATTGCTCTCTCTCATGCACAGATTTATCCCATCTCGTCTTCAGTTGTCATACCCTTCCTCCCGTCCATGGTACACGGAATCTTGTGGTGAGGCTGTTGCCCTGAAACAACTTGCTTTCGTCTCCTGGAAAGCAAATCCAACGGAAGGAAATCTCATTTCCTTTCACAAAGCCCGAAACAAGTGTGTGTCCACCCTCAGGAGAGCCAGGAAACAATATCTCACCGTTCTCAAGACCGATCTCTCTTATCTGTCTCCCTCTTCCAAATCCTGGTGGCGTCTGGTCAAATCTGTTTCTGGTGTTTGTTCCCCCTCCATCCCTTCCCTTACCTCAAACAGCTACACAGCTGACTCCACACGTGAAAAAGCTGAATGCCTCAACTCTGTGTTTGCCTCTAAATCTTGTGTCCCAAACCCATCCCTCTCTGTACCCACCGTACCCAGTCGTACCCAGCTGCTCCTGGACTCTGTGTCCTTTCCTCCTGACAAGGTGGAAAAGTTTCTGTCAACCCTCGACTCTGATTCTGCAACTGGACCTGACGGCATCAGCCCACGGGTCCTAAAATCCTGTTCTTCCGCTCTTTCACTCCCTCTCTCTGTTCTCTTCACCCTCTCTTTTGCTCAAGGTCAACTGCCATCTGCTTGGAAATCAGCCAACATCACCGCTTTGCACAAAAAGGTGCAAAAACAGATCCTAGCAACTACAGACCAATCAGCCTTCTCCCAATTATCAGCAAAGTCATGGAATCAATCATTGCTTCGGATATGAAATCTTTCCTCTTCTCCAATGGCTTGATCTCTGATCATCAATTTGGTTTCAGACCAGGTCACTCTACTCTGGACATGCTGCAAGCAGCAGTGAATGGAGCTCACCATGTGTGTTGGTTCCAAAACCCGATTGCAGTTTTCGCTGTTGTACGGATTTAAAACGGGTTAATGGAGTGACCAAGACCGACTCCTATCCCATCCCGAGGATTGATGACTGCATTTATAGAATAGGCCCAGCTAAATTTGTAACTAAATTTGACTTGCTGAAAGGGTATTGGCAGATTCGTCTTACTGATAGAGCCAAGGAAATCTCGGCTTTAGTCGCACCAAATGGGTTGTATCAGTACAAGGTTCTTTCCTTTGGATTGAAAAACGGGCCTGCTACATTTCAACGGCTGATTAATAAGCTCATTGCAGACCTTGAGGGGGTGGAGGCTTATCTGGATGATGTCATCATCCACACTATGACCATGGAAGGTCATATTAAACAAATTCATGCATTTTTCAAGAAACTGACCGAGGCAGGGTTGACCATCAACTTATCTAAGAGTGAGTTTGTAAAGGCACAAGTGGTGTTCCTAGGCCATGTAGTAGGTCAGGGTCAGGTGCAACCAGTGACAGCCAAGATAGAAGCCATTGATCGCTTCCAAGTTCCAAAAGGGAAGAAGGAGCTTATGAGATTCTTGGGTATGGCTGGTTGGTACCGGCGGTTCTGCAGGAATTTTTCTGATGTGGTAGCCCCTTTAACGAATTTGCTGAGGAAAGAGACCAAGTTTGTTTGGGATGACAAATGTCAAGCTGCCTTTGCCCACGTCAAAGCAATATTAATGGGATCTCCTGTCCGAGCAGCTCCGGATTTTCAAGCACCTTTGAAGTTGGCCATTGATGCAAGTGATGTGAGGGCTGGGGCAGTTCTATTACAGGAAGATGAGGATGGAGTGGATCACCAGGTGTGCTACTATTCCAAAAAGTTTAACAAACACCAGGCAAATTATGCCACCGTGGAGAAAGAGACCCTTGCTCTCCTGCTAGCGCTTCAGCATTATGAGGTGTATCTCGGAACTACTACTTTTCCAATAAAAGTCTTCACTGATCACAACCCCTTAACCTTCATTCAAAAACTGAAAAATAAAAATCAGAGGTTGATGAGATGGAGTTTGGCTTTGCAGGAGTTCAACTTGGAAATTGAGCATGTAAAGGGCAGGGACAATATCGTTGCTGATGCTTTATCCAGAGTGAACTAACTTTGGAAATTCCTGTAGGTTGTTTGGAAGTTTTGTTGCTTTATTGTGGGGAATATTAATTATTGTTGCTCACGTGAATTGATCATTTGGGGGTGAGTTTTACTTTTGTTTGTTAAAAGAGTTTTTGCATGCAAACAAAGTTTTCACTCTGTTCCAACTTTCTTTCATGAGGGGGGGGGGGGGGGGAGGGGAAGTGTTACGGATTCGTCACTTCCGTTGTTGTGGCTCTCATCCACTGTAAACATTTTTGGTTGCATGTACTATTATTGTTATTGTTTAAGTGAGATAGAAATAACTGTTTTCAAAAGGTAAAAAAAGTTAGTGTTTTAAAAGAAACCGGAAACCGGATCGGGAACCAGACGAGGAGGAAGAAGAGGAGAAAGAGGCAGAGCGAGTGAGGTCGGAGAAGGAGCCGAGCTGTTTGGAGGTCTGGAGCAACCCGATGGCCATCGAACGTCCATACCCGAAGGAGTGATTTCCCAGTCGCCTCTTGAGGACACTTTTGCCTATCTTTGGCAGTGTGACTGTCAATCGAGTGGGATTCTGGTCTCGATACAACATCGTTCTGACGATCGCTTCACCATCGACTTTGGCTTGATGCCAGGATGCGGGATAGAGACATTGGGAATGTTCTTTTCGCTCACTTGGAGCACAGTGAGTTACATTGTACGAAACTGATGGTACCATCATAGGAATGATATATTGGTTGTACAATTGATTAATATTGTTGTTGCTGTTATTCTTGTGTGACCTTAACACAATACTTGTTTGTTGGTAACAATTGGTGTGGTTTCACCATTGATCTTTGACACACAGAATATCACATCTTTCTGCCGTGACTCCTCTCGGGGCTCGGAGGTACACCGTGAACGGGGTTTGGGGAGGAGCAAGTAACAAGCTGATATTTGGACATGCCAATGACCAGGTGATTTGGCTGCGAAGGCTATTTTTACTCACGCCAGGGAGTAATGCATTCACTCGTGTCCGTGTTTGTGAACAAGATATCTGGAAAAGTTCTGAACAGATTTGGATGAAAGTTGGTGGGATGAATGCCCTTGGGATAAGGAAGAATTGATTCGTTTTTGGTGAAGCTCAGGATATTATTCCCGATCCAGGAATTTTTTAAAGGATTTTTTTTTACCATTGGAAGATATTAAGGCTCATATTTTTTTTACATTATCTTCTATTTATTCTATATTTAACATTGTGGTGTGAAAATAGTTTTCATATTTGTTGTAAATGTCGTTTAAACTCGTGGTGATGCGTTAGAGCGGTGTTTTTATTTTAGCAACGTCTTCTTCAATGTTCATTTGTTTGTTTCTAATAAAGACATAGTCTGTCATTTTAAAACCACCAAAGTGTGTATTAGGTTTCCACGTTTCATAAAATGTATCGTTTGATACGTATAATGCTTTAAAACTGTATTTTTTTTTTTTTTTTTTACCTCAGAAGAGTTATCAACATTTAATAGCTCAGCGAATGTCATTCGCGGTGTCAGTGTTTGATGAACTTATAAAGACTTAGTTCCAGATTTGTCAATGGCTGAGGTATATTAACAAACAAATAAAACAGATATGGCAAAATTCCAACTTTTTTTTGAAAAGATTGCATCTTCACCCAGGGTTGTGAGAGGCTGAAGAAGAAGAAACCTCGCATGGGCTTCCCAGACCAAATAAATAATTCTGTTTCTGGCTCTGTGATTTTCAGGTTTATTACTCCCGACAAGGAGTAACGCATTCGATCGTGTCCGTCCGTGTGTGTGTGTGTGTTCGTATGTTTGTGTGTTCGTGTGTTCGTGTGTTTGTGAACAAGATATCTGGAAAAGTTCTGAACGGATTTGGATGAAAGTTGGTGGGATGATTGCCCTTCGGTGAAGGAAGAATTGATTAGTTTTTGGTGGAGCTCAGGATGTAATTCCGGATGCAGGAATTTTTTTTGTAAAAATTTTTGGGAAAGATTTTTTTCTGTTTTACTGCATCAAAGCTGCCAAAATGGCCGCCAAAATGTTCTTTTACCTATTATATCCGGTCTTCCTGAGGTCAAATGCACAGTTTAGAAGTGTCATCCATAGATATGATGTATCACCATCTATAAATTTGTTGTCCTATCAAATTATAATGTTGTCTTTTCTTAGCAATTCATTATAATCACAATTATAATGTGATTGCACTGCCAGAAATGAATGGTGACATTCGTACAGGATCCAAAGCCATTCTGTCTCAAGTTCTGACAGCAGAAACACCATGCCCACCGATGCTGGCACCAGATGAGCTCGGTGGCAATGCAACCATTATTTTTGATGGACAAGCCTTGGTGATTGCCATTGGGAAGCCACACGGACTTTCTACATTTGGAGATCTGGCTGATGTCTTCAAAAACACTGTCCTTCAGATCGGATATTTGTTTGACCGCATTGATGTTGCATTCGACAGATATTATAAGGTGTCCATTAAATCCGGGACGAGGAAGAGGCGTGCCAAGGGCATCAGACCCATTCGAAGAGTCATTGACAGCCATGAGGTGCCCTTGCCAGCTGACTGGAGTAATTTCCTGGCCTTCGGGGAAAACAAGGCAGACCTGGCACGATTTCTTTCTGAACATATGGTAAGGCATGATCAGCATGACAAAACCATCGTTGTGGCTGGTGGATTCACTGATGAAGAGAGGGTTGAATGAAACAACCCGGATGTGGACACATCCCTGCTTGAAGCTCGGCATGAAGAGGCTGATACCCGTATTATTTTACATTGTGTTAAAAACCAAGCTGACAGAATAGTGGTTCAAGCCAGGGATACTGACATTCTGGTTCTTCTTGTGGCTCACTTCCCTCGAATGTCTTGCATAAAACTCTGGCTCAAAGCGGGCACAGCTAAGAAAAGAAAACATATACCTATTCACACAATAGCAGAACAGATGTCGTTTGGTCCGACTGTGCTGGAAACTATTCCAGCCTTCCATGCTTTGACTGGAAGTGATGTGACATCCTTCTTCTCGGGCCACAGCAAATCCACTGCATGGAAAGTCTTTACAGAGCATCACGGACTAGTGCAAAATCTTGGAAATGGAGATCTTACAGAAGGAACTGCTAAAGATGCGGAGCTGTTTGTCTGCAAAATGTACAAGATGCAACACGGTGACACAGTTGACAAGGCTCGACCAGTACTCTTCATTAAGTCCCGCGCTCCAGAGTCACTTCCCCCAACAAGTGATGCACTATTCTTCCATGTGAAACGTTCACATTATCAGGCATTAGTGTGGAGACGAGCACATCTGAACTACCCAGATCTGCCTCCACCCGAGTCCATGGGTTGGAAACAGAGCGAGGACAAACTGGTGCCCATTTTGATGTCATTTCCACCTGTACCCCAGTCGTGTCTGGAACTGATTTCCTGTAGCTGCAACACTGGCTGTATGAATTTACGGTGCAAGTGCAGAAAGTCTCGTCTGTTGTGTACATCACAATGCAAATGCAAGGATAACGACAACTGTCACAATGAGTAGAACTGTATATGAATGACTGTGTGACACAATTGCAGAAAATTCGATCATTTTCATGTGAGACATTGGAGGGAGATGCACATTCTATCAGATAACATCACATGTACATTGTATTATATATGGCTAAATTTATTTGAATACATATAAAGTAGCATTATGTACTGCTTCAATGCTTGTACCTTATCTAATTCACTGTTTGTCATCATATGAATGTGCCTACAAATAGCCTCTCGTGTCGCCTTCATATTTCCTATATTGGCAACATACCGATTAACAATGACAGCCATCTTGAAATTCAATATGGACACCATCAACCTATGTTAAGAAACTAATAACAGTATTTTGCATATTTGAGAATAATTTTGTACATAATGATGCTTCTGAAATGAGGAGAGTACTGAACTTTGTATTTAATTAAGAGAGGTATTAATAAAATACAGTAAACTTGAATCTTTGGCAGCCATTTTGTTTTCGGCCATTTTGGAAGCTTTTGCCTTCATTTGAGAGGGTGACAGACAGCAAGAATGGACTCAGCACCCCCAAATTATGATAAAAAAGTGGTCTGTCAACTTTTCCCCAAAAATGCTTCTCGGATTTTATAGAAGCACATTTATCAGATTTCCGACCAGTCCAAGAGGGGATGTTAAACAAAACGTATTATTCCAACTAAACCCACGGCGGGAGTATGCGCTCCACTGAGTGGCGTTCTAGTTGATTTATTAATTAATCAATTCATCAATTAATCGATTAATTATTTAATTATTCGATTAATTACTAAAAAAAAAATCAGTAACAGATTCTGATGAAATGGTGGTGGTTTATGTGTTCTGTGACCGAATTGATTAATAATTTACATTTTTAATGATTATTATTTATTTATTTTCATTATTAATCATTTATTTATTTTCTTTCTCATTTGGCCAATATCTCAGGCACCTTTTGAGCTGAGAAGCTAATATTTGGACATGAGTGACCAAGTGATGTGGCGATCAAGGATTTTTTTTTTTTTTTTTGTATACTGAATCGAGGCTCGTGAAACAGCTAACATTTATTTCACAAACAAATCAACCAGACAAACAAAACATACAGAAAGAGGGAGTGGAAGACAAGATGGGGAGAGGAAGGGAAGCACACAAACACAACACCTGAGAGCAGGGAGAAGCGCGGGAGTCAGAGGGCCTGGGGGGAGGAGGCGTGGGAAGGGGGGGGGGGAGGAGGCGTGGGAAGGGGGGGGGGAGGAGGCGTGGGTAGGGGGGGGGGGAAGGTATAAAACAGAAGGAGACCAAGGACTTCCAGGACAGAAGTTGGTATTTCAAAAAAGTGTAGAATTTGGGGTGAAATTAGCGGGGGTAGAAAAGATCAAAGATACCAAAGGAGGAGAGTTTGGTGAAATCGAATTTGGAAATTGGAATGGAAAGCCGAGGAAAGAAGAGCAAAGGAAAGAGCAGAAGAGGAACGAGACCTCGAGGAAAGAAGAGCAGAGGAAAGAGCAGAGGAAAGGAGAGCTGAAAGGGAGTTAAAGGAACGTGACATGGAGTATCAGAAGGAACTTAAACTCAAGGAGCTGGAATTACTGGGAGAGCGGAGAGAAGTAGTATCCATGCGACAACTACTGAGAACTCTTGGTATGTTGGTAGGCATGTGAGGCTGGTTACACCCTTCAATGAAAAGGAGGTGGCCAAGTTATTTTTACATTTTTGAGAAAGTGGCTCAAATGCTAAAATGGCCTGTGGGGTCCTGGACTATGTTAGTGCAAAGTGTTCTGGTGGGTAAAGCTCAAGATATCTATTCGGCTTTACCGATTGACCAATGTGCAGATTATGAGATAGTGAAGAAAGCCATTCTCAAAGCCTATGAATTGGTCCCTGAAGCTTACCGGAAGAAATTCAGGAATGCCAGGAATCGGGAGAGTGAGACCCATGTGGAGTTTGCCAGAATGAAGGAAACCATGTTTGATAGGAGGTGTGACTCGAAGGAGATTGGGAAAGACTTCAACCTGTTACGACAATTGATCTTGGTGGAGGAATTCAAACAGTGTGTCCACGTGGACATTAAAGTACATCTGGATGAGAAGAAAATACCAGAGTTGTATGAGGCAGCAACCGTGGCAGATAACTATGCCTTGACACACAGGATGGGGTTCCACAAACCTAACTTCCCGCCTAGAGTTTTATAGGGGAGTTATAGCAAATCAGGTTCAGAGAACAGATTTTCATGGAGGCGGCCTCGAGAGGACTATGGGGACAAATCAGATACCGCGACTTTTAGGGGTCAGAAGACTACAGTTCCAAGACAGACTTATCTTCCGGGGGGCCCGAGGCAGACCACGAGTTTTTCCTCCCGGCCGACTTGCGCTTTTTGCAAGAAACCTGGGCATTTGATGTCCCAATGTTACGCCCGGAAAAGGAAATATCAGGAGCGGAGTCAAACTAGTGCAACGCCGAATGCATTGGCCAATGCGAGAAATCGTCCTTGGAGGACAGTGCCTTGTGAAGGTTCCCATGCCAAAGTTACGGCATCACAGAATGACCTTGTTCAAGAGGGTTACAAACCTTTTATTTCAGGGGGGGTTTGTGTCACTGGATGGAGACTTAACGAACCAGAGACCTGTTAGGGTATTGAGGGACACAAGAGCACATCAATCTTTGATGCATGAAGGCATTTTGCTATTGTCAGAGAAGACGGCAACTGGTGTTAGTGTTCTTTTACAGGGGGTTGGGGGCTATGTTAAAGCTCGTCTTCATGTCATCCATTTGAAGTCTGATTTGGTGTCAGTACCGGTCACTGTGGGGTTACGAGCCACTCTTCCTGTAGAGGGAAGCTCTTTTATTATAGGGAATGATTTGGCTGTTGGTCGAGTTTCTGGTAATCCGATGTTGGTTGAAAAGCCCAGTATGGAAAATAACACCGCACAGTTAGAGCAGGAGATTCCGGGTATCTTTCCATACTGTGCAGTGACTCGTGCTATGGGTAGGAAGCGCTCTGAAGAGAAGGAAAAGGAAGGCGATGTGGATTTGGGTTCGTTAGAGGGATAGGTTGAAAATTCTGAAATGGGTAATAGGAAAAGGAGTGACCTCAAGGAACCGAAGGAAAAGGTAGCATCTGGAACAAAAGAGGAAATTGAGTGTGCGTCGGAGACATCTGGGAACGAGGTTGAACAAACAGTGCTGGTCTGAAAGAGACTTGTTGAAGAACAACACGGAGATTCGGAGATCCGGAGTTAAAATTTTAAAGCCGTTACAGAGGAAGAGGCTATGAAGTTACCTGTTGGTTACTTCATGAAAGGGGAAATACTCATGAGAAAATGGAGACCACCGGAGGTGCCAGCAAACGATGATTTTTTATTTTTTTTGTATACTGAATCGAGGCTCGTGAAAGCTAACATTTACTTCACAAACAAATCAACCAGACAAACAAAATATACAAAAAGAGGGAGCGGAAGACAAGATGGGGAGAGAAGTGGAAGCACACAACCACAACATTTGAGAGCAGGGAGAAGTGTGGGAGGGAGAGGGCTTGGGGGCAGGAGGCGTGGGAAGGGGAGGGGGGGGGGGAGAGGTATAAAACACAAGGGGACCGAAATTACCGACTGGGCATCCTCCGTCGTGCGAAGTCCTTCCTTGGCACACCTGAGCTCCTCACCACATACAAGGCTTTCATCCCCAGCTCAATGGAATACTGCTCTCCCCTCTGGGCTGGTGCTCCTGCCTCACACCTAGCTCGTCTTCACGCTGTTGAAACCAAAGCGTTCAGAAACATTGGAATCTCCCGCGATGACGCTATCTCCGAGGGTCTTTCACTTACTCACCGCAGGCAGGTTGGTGGTCTTTCCGTCTTCCACCGACTCCTCTCCGGCCTTGCTCCCCCAACTCTCTCTGGGCTCTGTCCCCCAAATATTCCTGCTGGTCGCACAAGATCTGCCTGCAACCCTCTTATGGTTAAACTGCCAAAATCAATACTCTCTGCTCACCTTCACTCTTTCATTCCACTTTTCTCCTGCCTCTGGAACAAACTCCCCCACTCCCTTAAATCCCACTCCTCCCTCCGGGTCTTTAAAACAGCTGTTCACCACCATCTCTTATCTTCCCCCATCCAAAACCTTGATCTGTTCTACCCCGCTAATTTCACCACAAATCCTCTTTTTTGAAATACCAACTTCTTTCCTGGAAGTCCTTGGTGTCCTTGTGTTTATACTTCTCCCACCCCCCTCCCCTTCCCACGCCGCCTCCCCCCAAGCCCTCTCCCTCCCAAATATACCCAATGTCCCTCACAAATGTTGTGTTTATGTGCATCCCCTTCTTTCCCCATCTTGTCTGTCGCTCCCCTTTTTATACACTTTGTTTGTTTGTCTGTTTGATTTGTTTGTGTGATAAATGTTAGCTCTTTCACGAGCTTCGATTCTGTATACAAAAAAAAAAAAAAAAAAAAAAAACTCTTTTAACCTTTCCTGGCTCTGCAGTTGCATCTCCATTTTCCGGGGCTCCACATTTCCTTTTTCCTCGGGTAACCAATCCAAGGCTACCTCTTCCCATGTTCCTTGTCCCACTAGAGACTCCACCACCAATGTCTGCATCTCTGCTTTCTTCATACGAACTCGGACATCCAAGTTAAAATATTTGGCCAATATCATGAGTTCCGATCTTTTAAACACCTGGACCTGTGCCTCATTAGGGGACGCCGCAAACTTTTCTGCATCAAACACCATGGTGACTATCAGTTAGCACCTGTTAACCTTCACACAAAAATTTTCAAATTTTTAGAAAAATTTGGGAATGTTAGAAAATTCCAAATTTGGGAATTTTGGGAATGTTAGGGAATTCTATCTCGGACGAGCCCCCAATTTCTGTTACGTGCTCCTCCCCAAACCCCGGTCACGTTGTACCTCCGAGCCCCGAGAGGATCCACCGCAGATAGATGTGTTATTCTGTTTGTCAAAGATCAATGGTGAAACCACACCAATTGTTACCAACAAACAAGTGTTGTATTAAGGTCACACAAGAATAACAGTACAATAACAACATTAATCAATTGAACAACCAATATATCATTCCTATGATGGTACCATCAGTTTCGTACAATATAACTCACTGTGCTCCAAGTGAGTGAAAATAACATTCCCAATGTCTCTATCCCGGCATCAAGCCAAAGTCGATCCACGCTCCAGTGATCGTCAGAACGATGTTGTATTGAGACCAGAATCCCGCTCGGTGCCAAACACTGCCAAAGATAGGCAAAAGTGTCCTCAAGAGGTGGCTGGGAAATCACACCTTCGGGTATGGAAGTTCAACGGCTCTCAATCGGCGAACCGCAAATTCCCACTCAAAATCCACGTTACACACACACACCAGGTTACGTCTGGATGCGGTGAAATGGTTGAAGCGAGGTGAAAAACCTGGAGCGATGCGAAATCCGGCGCGAGGCAAAATGGCCAACAGTCTGTTCTCGAGACATAACGGCACTCCAATGATTCTCTTCGGAATCAACTGCACAACCGGTCACACAGGTTTAACTGTCACAGCGATAACAACTCTGTCGCAGGAATCCCTTTCCCAGGAAACTCAAAGTTCACTTGTGACCCCCGTTCACCAGCGTTTGCTCAAAACCTCAATGCAGCTCGGCTCCTTCTCCGACCTCACTCGCTCCGGCTCCTTTTTCTCCTCTTCTTCCTCTTCTTCTTCGTCCGGTTCCCGATCCGGTTTCCAGTTTCTTTTTAAAACATTAATTTTTTTTACCTTTTGAAAACAGTTATTTCCAATTCACTTAAACGATAACAATTATAGTACATGCACCCAAAAATGTTTACAGTGGATGAGAACCACAACAACGGAAGTGACGAATCCGTAACACATCCACCAAACAGTGATGACTCCATCTACATCTCGCTGTCTGATAACATGGACCAACTTCTATCCACTCATCCCAACTCTCTTTTCCTCATATGTGGTGATTTAATTGTCATCATGCCAGCTGGCTGGGTGTGGGTATTGCTCTCACCAGCCACGGCTCCTCAGCAAAGGACTTCTGCAACTCATTGGGACTGACACAATCTGTCAATTTCCCGACCTGGATC
The DNA here is from genome assembly GCF_964187855.1 of Myxine glutinosa. Classification (NCBI taxonomy): domain Eukaryota; kingdom Metazoa; phylum Chordata; class Myxini; order Myxiniformes; family Myxinidae; genus Myxine; species Myxine glutinosa. The sequence continues at coordinate 7,551,920 of NC_136266.1, forward strand.
TCAGTCAACGGAGCATCTTCTCTTCTGGACTTGGTTATGACTAACTTCCCTGCAAATGTCTGCTGCTCTTCTTCTGCTCCAATCGGTTCATCTGACCATATGCTTGTTAAAGTGGACATCTCTCTGGCCATTCTCAGAGAGCCTCCTCAGCGTCGACGAGTCTGGCATTTAACTCGGGCCGACTGGCACAGTCTTAAAGCAACCATCAATCATCTGGATTGGTCTCCTATCTCTACTGCCTCTGACATCAACTCATCCAGGGAATTCTTCCAAAGTAAATTGCTCTCTTTCATGCACAGATTTATCCCATCTCGTCTTCACTTGTCATACCCTTCCTCCTGTCCATGGTACACGGAATCTTGTGGTGAGGCAGTTGCCCTGAAACAACTTGACTTTGCCTCCTGTAAGACAAATCCAAAGGAAGGAAATCTCATTTCCTTTCACAAATCCCGGAACAAGTGTGTGTCCACCCTCAGGAGAGCAAGGAAACAATATCTCTCCACTCTCAAGACTGAACTCTCAAACCTGTCTCCCTCTTCCAAATGCTGTTGGGGTCTGGTCAAATCTGTTTCTGGTGTTTGTTCCCCTTCCATCCCCTCCCTTACCTCAAACGGATACACAGCTGACTCCGCACGTGAAAAAGCTGAATGCCTCAACTCTGTGTTTGCCTCAAAATATTGTGTCCCGAACCCATCTCTCTCTGTACCTACCTTTCCCAGTCAAACCCAGCTGCTCCTGGACTCTGTGTCCTTCTCTCCTGACAAGGTGGATAAGTTTCTGTCAATCCTCGACGATGATTCTGCAACTGGACCAGACGGCATCAGCCCAAGGGTCTTAAAATCCTGCTCTGCCGCTCTTTCACAGCCTCTGTCTGTTCTCTTCACCCTCTCTTTTGCTCAAGGTCATCTGCCACCAGCTTGGAAATCAGCCAACATTACCTCTTCACACAAAAAAGGTGCAAAAACAGATCCTTGCAACGACAGACCAATCAGCCTGCTCCCAATAATCAGCAAGGTCATGGAAGCAATTATCGCTTCTGACATCAAATCTTTCCTCTTCTCCAATGGCTTGATCTCGGATCATCAACTTGGTTTCAGACCAGGTCACTCCACTCTGGATATGCTGCTTCTGCTGTCTCAAAAATGGATGGAGGTCCTCAATGTCAAACAGGAAATTAGAGCTGTCTCCTTTGACAGATCTCGTGCCTTCCATACGGTCTGGCACCCCGCTCTGCTCACCAAACTCTCCTCCAATGGAATCCATGGAAATCTCCAAAAATGGCTTGCGGACTTCCTTTCTGGTCGTAGTCAACATGTGGCCCTGAAAGGGTTTCTCTCATCTCCCCTTCCTGTTCAGGCTGGAGTTCCCCAAGGCAGTGTTCTGGGCCCTGTGCTTTTTCTGGTCTTCATCAATGATCTCTCCGACTCTCTGGAAAATCCTCTCTATCTCTTTGCTGATGACTCCACTGTCTGCCGCTCCATTCCTCATCCCTCAGATCGGCAGTCTGCAGCCTCCTCACTCTCTGCAGACCTGGACAAAATCAGACTGTTCAACAAGTGGAACATGTCTTGCAAACCTGACAAATCTCACAATCTCACTATGTCTCTCTGAAAAGACCGACTGGACAACCCTCCCATCTACTTTCTGAACAATTCTCTCCAAGAAGTTCTGTCAGTCAAGCGTTTGGGTCTCACTATCTGTCATGATCTTTCCTGAAAAAACCACATTTCCAAGCTGGCCTCCAAAGCCAGTCGCCGACTAGGCATCCTCCATCGTGCAAAGTCCTTCCTTGGCACACCCGAGCTCCTCACCACATACAATGCTTTCATCCGCAGCTCAATGGAATACTGTTCTCCCCTCTGGGCTGGTGCTCCTGCCTCACACCCAGCTCGTCTTTACACTGTTGCAACCAAAGCTTTCAGAATTATTGGAATCTCCTGCGATGAAGCTAACTCCGAGGGCCTTTCACTCACTCACCGCATGCAGGTAGGTGGTCTTTCTGTGTTCTACCAACTCCTATCCGGCCTTGCTCCCCCAGCTGTGTCTGTGCTCTGTCCCCAAAATATTCCGACATGTCGCACAAGATCTGCGAGCAACCCTCTTCTCGTGAAACTGCCAAAATCAAGACTCTCTACTCACCTTCACTCCTTCATTCGTCTCCTCCCACCTCTGGAATAAACTCCCTCACTCTCGTCAATCCCACTCCTCCCTCCAGGTCTTTAAAACAGCTGTTCACCACCATCTCTTATCTTCCCCCATCCAAAACCTTGATCTTTTCTACCCTCGTTAGGCCCAAAAAAACAAACATGTTTAGCGTCCTGCCTTTTTGAAAAAAAAGGAGGAGGCACTTTTTTTTCCTTTTTTTAAAAAAAATGGCCGCCAGGCTCATTTTTCCCAAGATGGTCGCCTGCTTTTTTGTTTCTTTGGATTTGAAATACATGTAGAATGTTTGGGGCTTGACGACCTGTGTTGAAAAAATACAACATGTACTGAGTAACATATAAATAAAAGACAAGTAAAAGAGACCATTTCATCTATTTGCATACTGTACTTTGTTTTCTTTTGTGTCTTTATACAGGTATACAGAAAAATTCAAGATGAGATTTGCAAACAATATTTTACCTATTTTATTATTACGATACAATAATGTATCTAAATTCATTTTACATTATATTTCATTATTTCTCAACCATATCTTCTTCCTAACTAGTGTAGCAGCATAGCAAACCTGTTGTGCATTTTGTGATACAAGCACCAAATTTGGCACAAATGTACATTAATATGTTGCGAACATTTTCAGATATTGGGCCACTTGAAATTCCGTAATTTTTTTTTTCAAATTTTTTAAAATTTCGTAATTTCAAATTTTTCGGGTGACACCATCACAATTTCGGTCTTCGAGGCCGGCCGATATAGTGGGGCGGCTTAGCCCAAATATTCAAAAGAATTGTGCATTTTGTGATACAAGCACCAAATTTGGCACAAATGTACATTAATATGTTGCGAACATTGTGTGGTCAGCAATGAAGACGAGAGTCTGAATTACATGTATGCAAAAGACCTTGTGAACCAGTGAAGCAAATACACGGGTAAGCATGAATTAAATCTAGGGCATGATATAATTTCCATGATGTTTACCTCTACACTCAATGGTGGAAGGAGGTAATGTTTTGATCCCAGCTTGTCTGTATGTCTGTTTGTCTGTTAGTCCACAAAATTCCAGACAAAGCTTGTAGTAGTGGTAGTTGTAGTGGTAGTGGTAGTGGTGATAACAGAAATTGTTATATAGAACTGAACTTATATTATTATTATATGCAGAAAATAACTTCATTTCTATATGCCCTGCAGTGGACAGGTTAATTGGTTTATGCACTGAAGGGGTCACCCTGGTGTGCACTGCTGTGTTCTGCCTCACTGAGTTGTTCAGGTATGATGTACTCAGCACAAGCTTCCGGTCGGCCCGGAGGTGGGGGTGCGGGGCCTGTCACGGAACGTCAAAACAAACGGCCTGCCGGGGCCGCCCAAAAGTCGGGCGTGAGGGGCGCGTCCACTAATGGAACGCCTCTCGCTTCCCAGATCGAGGGCCACGTGGTCAGGAGAACCTCGTCCCTTCCGGTCACACTTTGCCTATCGGCCGGCCTCGAAGACCGAAATTGTGACGGTGTCACCCGAAAAATTTGAAATTACGAAATTTGAAAAAATTTGAAAAACAAAATTACGGAATTTCAAGTGGCCCAATATCTGAAAATGTTCGCAACATATTAATGTACATTTGTGCCAAATTTGGTGCTTGTATCACAAAATGCACAATTCTTTTGAATATTTGGGCTAAGCCGCCCCACTAAACATGGTAAAGCTACGTGTACTCTACTTTGCAAATAAACTACAGCACGCCAGCGCTAGCGCTAACATTCTATAGCACGCTCACACGTTTTGCTAGTCTACAACAACCAGCCGCATATTACTGCCGGACCTGCATGTACGTGTATCACAGACGGGATTGTTTTGTGTGAGCGGCCATGAAACAATTATGATGGAGACTATCAAATCGAGAGAGTGAAAAAATTGATTGCTCGCGATCAGTCGAACGATGTTTTAAAAAAAAAAAAAAAAAAAAGGAGGCGGCCTCTAAAAAGGAAGCGGGCGGGGACGCTAAACATGAATATTTTTTTGTTTGGCCTTAATTCACCCCAGATCCACTTTTTTGAAATACCGACTTCTTTCCTGGAAGCCCTAGCAGTGTCCATGTGTTTTTTTACGTCTCCCACCCCCTCCCCAAACCCCTTCCCATGCCTCCTCCCCCCAAGCCCTCACCCTCCCACAGATCTCCCGATATCCCTGCTCTCCATGTTGTCTCCTGCTCCCTTTATCATACGTTTTATGTGTCAGTTTGTCTTTTTGTGATCAATGTTAGATCTTACACGAGCCTCGATCTTGTATACAAAAATAATAACAATAAATAAACAGTCAGGTGGAGGTATGTGTGCTCTTCCTTGTGATGATTTCGTTTATTATTGTGATTTCATGACTGTTCGGATGAATATTCATCAGAAATGAATATTTGCTACATCATTGAACAGACAATTGATTTAACCTTTCAAATGATATGCAACAATCAACGAAAGGTTTATTCAAATTGAAGCAGGAGGATGCTGAGCAACCATATTCCCGAAATTTCAGAGTACTAGGGCATGCCCGTACTATATATAAGCTAGGACGTGCCCGTACGTGGGTGCCCGTTCCTTGCCAAAAAAAAAAAAAAAAAAAAAATTTGTGTAGGGGTGTGTGTGTGTAAACATCCTAGGGCGTGCCCGTACGTGGGTGCAAAAAAACATGCGTGCAAACAACAACAAAAAAAAACTTTGAAACCACGTGGCAGTAACGACCACAGAACCCCCCCCCCCCCTCTATTTACATGAATGGTTTGGTCCATTCGCAACGACCACAGAACCCCCCCTCTATTTACATGAAATGGTTTGGTCCAAAGCGAACGGCTTGCGGTGTTTGGTAAAGAAATCGCCATAGCTCGGTAACTACTTGTCCGATTAATTTCAAACCTTGAAAAGGCACATCCTCGGGTCCCCAGCAATATACCTGGCAAGTTTCAAGTATATCGGACCGGTAGTTGTCGAGAAACAGCGGTCACAGACAAACATACACACATACACACATACACACATACAAACACACATACACACATACACACAGAGATTAATGGAATTATAGATAGATGAAGTTCACGTCACGTGACTATGGGCACCTATCAACAAGGTACCTCAAGTACAAATTTCCAACCCAAGATATTTTATGTTAACATCGTATTACTCACGCAGGACATCCCAAGGAATCAAAAGATGCCACCCAGGTATGGTACTGGGGGTGGGGGTGCACGACCAGCCGGCGGACCATGTGGGCCTCAATTCCCAGGGTGTTCCGTTTCCAAGCAGCTCGCTTACCGCTCGCCAAGCGGCTCGCTTGATTCAAAGCGCTCAAGTATGCACTCCAAGGTATCAGAGCGGAGTGTTCGACACCTGTTATCATCGATATTACAAGCGGCTTGCTGATGGAACACACCCCTGCTGCTCACCTCCTTCTTTCATCCTTCGCTCTTCTCCATCATTCCTTTGAAGATCTGTCTCAAAACACCGTTGCTCGGCAACGGAAGAGGCGGAAGTGGAGGGCAAACGATCAGGGGTGAAAGTGCAACTTGGTCAAAGAAGAAATGTGAATATTTCCGCAGACAGAGTGCAGAATGGCTGAATTATAAATAAAACATTGTTAAAACCAGGACGACTTTACTTCTCTACAACACAATAATTCACCTTTTGGGCGTGGTCAGCACTCCAAGCACCTGTGGATCGCATGAAATGCTCGTCCTGGCTTCTTCCTCAGCTGAGGTAAATGTTATTTTAAAATCAGTGGAAGATAATAACAAGAGATCGCTTGAGGATTACTCACCGGAGCTTTCAGATTAAATCATTTCAATTAATTTAACTCCTGCTTGGTCAAAAGACACGACCAGCGGCGGGAGAAGTTCAAGAGAAAACACACAACGGGCAGGAAATCTAAACGGTGTTTCCTACGACGTCCGCGTTTAGTTGTTAAATGTTGAACATTTCGCTTTTCACATCAGAATATAAGAATCTAGTTCAAGTGAACGGTCGCAGGCAGAGATGTAGCGTTTGTGTCAAGGACGAAATGATTAGATTTTGGTAAAGATCTGGATTCGGTGACTAGAATTTTTAAGTGATTCTTCACCATTGGGAGATGGGGCCAAAAACGATACATGGCAGGATATCTCAAAAAGTTGTGGACGGATTTGGAGGAAACTTCGGGGACCGGTTGGGTGTCCGACAAGGTCAAATAGATTCGAAGTTAAGCCTTGACTGATTATTCAGTTGAGGATTCTGTGTTTGGGGTTCACAGATCTGCGAACGTCCCCCATTACATGGATTGTTTATTTATTATTTTTAATACCTCAGCAGATGCCCCCTACTATACACCCTGAACTTGGCCCTCGAGTGTCCATAGCGGTGTATAGTAGAGGATTGTGAAGCGCCAACCCATTGCTTTCAAGGGCATTATCTGCTTATTTGGGTCTTTTGTAATTCTTGTCAATAAAATGAACCCAAGATTTCTTCCCCATTCAAATCATATAATTTATAGGTCCAAGGAACGGTATTCATTACATCAACGATTTAAAAAGTTAATTAGTCCATTCATTTCGGTTTATTGAAATATTTAAACACTGGGCAAGGCAGTTCGAAGACTGAAATTTGTCAAGTTTACAATAATAAAACTGTTTGAAAAAACGTACAAATGGACATAAAAATATTATTAATCATATAAAATTACATTAATAAATTTAATAAATATAAAATTACGTCAATCAAAATATCAAAATAAGTCTATGGAATAAATAAACATGTGTTATATTGGTTGGGTCGGGCATATATAGATCCAGGTAGATCTGCATAGGTCGGTGCTTCGTCTGTCGGGAAAGGGAATCTCGATGTAATAAGTTCTGTAGCCCGAATGTCGGATTAAGTGTGCAGCTGTGATCATGCAAGGATGATCGGGTGATAGGTAGAAGAGGGATTAGGCTAACTCCCTGGCATGTCAAACCTCTGTGATCATTCGGTGTCCCTCATGGCAACACATCACATGTGTTGTTAGATCCATGAGTGCACACACTAATTAAATTCCCCTCCGGCACAAGACGATAAAACTGACCGGAAGAGCAGACAACAACACATCACATACATTAGTTAGATCCATTAGTGCACGCACTAATTAAATTCCCCTCCGACACAAGACGACAAAACTGACTCAAAGAGCAGACAGCAACACATCACATACATTTATAGTTAGATCCATTGGTGCACACACTAATTAAATTCCCCTCCGGCACAAGACGATAAAACTGACTGGAAGAGCAGACAGCAACACATCACATGCATTAGTTAGATCCTTTAGTGCACACACTAATTAAATTCCCCTCCGACACAAGACGATAAAACTGACCGGAAGAGCAGACAGCAAGCGACCGCACACTACGGCACTATGGCAAGCAGACATCGCACAGGCTGGCCGAGAGTCATGCCTCGGAGAACTCGTGATTGACAGGAGGGGGAGGGGCGAGCAACAACCTGAGCACCGGTTGGAGAGTAGGGAGGATGAAGGACGCGCAACACTGATTGGACACCACAAGGACGTGCGACCGTTGCACCGTTGCACGGTCGGACGAGCTTCCAACAAATGACACGCTGATTGGAGGAAAAAGACCAGGACGTGAGGAAGGCGCAAAAAGCCGCAAGGAAACGACGCACTGACTGGCAGAGATAGAGAGCTGAAATCAGAAGACGTCTGATAGAGGTAAACGGAGACGGACATTTTTTCCTCTTCTCGCTTCCCTCTTCGCCTCTGCCTCTTCCTGCCTTCCCGCGATGGAGACCGTTCCTTTCTTATTTTGTTGCCCTTTGCGCATTCCTGTGCTGGCGGACCTCTCATCTTGGTTCCGGATAAGGGGGCGACTCCGCTAGACGAGTTCGGGCACAGCCGGAAGAGCGAGCTGCACTCGACTCGTTCTAGTCGTTGGGAGGGCCAGTGGAACACCAGCAGACGAGCCGAGCGATTTGTGCCGACCGGAGCCACGTCGGACGGAGCATGATCAACCCGAGACACAGACTGAGATAAACCTAACACAAACACGGACACAACGTTTTATTTTATTCTTCATTCCCCTGTGCTGTATTTGAAGTCTGTGAGTGGGATCCCAATCAAGGTTTTAGTTCTTCCATCGCGTAATAAATATTTATATTTGTACATTTTACATCCGCGTCGGGTTGAGTTGATTTTCAGGGTGAAGACACCGTCAGACCGACAGGTAAGCCGCGGCATTCTCCCCCAAACCCCCCTCCCCCCCCCCCCCATAACCTCCCCTCCTCCCCCCGCTCGTGTTTGATCTGCCATTGTATTGGAAACACCTCATCTTACTATAATTCACCAAATGTCCGTCTGTCTGTTCGAAGGTACCGCAAAAACTGCTGAACCGATCGCAAAGATATTTTGGGTGGGTAATCCTGCGACCCCTGGGAGTAAAATAGACTATTTAGTTTTCCCAATTTCAGCTTTGGTCTCCAGCATTCTCAGGTTTGGACTCCCGCATAACATTCGCATTCACATAACGTTCGTTGTGACGATGTTCTCGTTGTGACGATGTTGTGGCGATGTGTGTGTTCACGGTATTGTGTGACGTGATGGTGTGAACGTAATTTCATCATGTTTTTTGTTTTGTAATCCTTTAATGAACGTTTAATGTTTAATGAACGTTTATAATGCCCTTCGGTGTCCGGGGCCGCACGCGTGCTATACTGGATGGGCCAGCGTGTACCTTGCTCTCGGGTAAACCGCTGAGCCCCATCCGTGATGGGGACTGGGGCTTGAGACAGTGTCCCACGAACGAGGAATTCCCAGTAAGCACGAGTCATCAGCTCGCGTTGATTAGGTCCCTGCCCTTTGTACACCCCGCCCGTCGCCGCACAAACATCACAATGAAACAATCACAATTCACATATTCATGCAATCCGTAATTTCGTAATGTTTTTCGTTTCATAATCCTTTAATGAAAGTTTAATGTTTAATGAACGTTTAATGCCCTTCGATGGCCGGGGCCGCACGCGCGCTACACTGGACGGGCGGCCAGTGTGGACCTTGCCCTTCACCGTCAGACTCGGGTAAACCGCTGAGCCCCATCCGTGATGGGGACTGGGGCTTGAGACAGTGTCCCACGAACGAGGAATTCCCAGTAAGCGCGAGTCATCAGCTCGCGTTGATTAAGTCCCTGCCCCTTGTACACATCGCCCGTCGCCGCACAAACATCACAACGAAACAATCACAATTCACATATTCGTGCAATTCGAGAAAATGAACTTTTATCAGCAATGTCGTCTATCCTGAAGTTCCAAGCTGAAGAAGAGGTGCAAAATCATTCAATTATTTTCCCTAAAGAAAAGCGTACCGTTGATATCACGATTTGAAACACGATGGAATAATATTTACCGATATGAACAGTGATGTGGCTTTTATTGAAATTCTAAAGATACTGTTTTGATTTTGATGATTTGCGTGTGATATGATTTGTCGGATGTTTGTATGAACTGGCAACGGTACCCGCCCTATGGGCGGGGCTTCAATTGGGAAGGCCAAATGAAAAGGAAAAAAATATCAGAAATTGAAGGTTTTTTTTATTTTAAACAATTCATGTAAACATCCGTTGAATCATATCACACGCAAATCATCAAAATCTAAACAGTGAAGCGCGGTGCTGCGTGCGCTAAGGCTTACGAAAGGAGCAAGCGGACAACACGGTTCATACAAAAGAGTCTTTATTCAAAGCACTCAAGCTGCAGCACTGAGCTGCTCGGGGCTGCGCACCCCGTGTATATCCTGAGGCCACGCCTCTCTCTCCGGCGTGGCCCACCCCCACTTGGTGTGCGGGGTGATGTCACCACATCAGTGCTTTCGTGTCCGCCACACGTGCCCCCCCCAGAATCCCCGCGCACCTGAAGGGTCAGTTTGCGGGGCAAACGGATGACCCGGCCGAAGCGCCCCCTGGCGACTGGCGGCGTCCGGGATGCAGGGATGCCATCTGGGATGCCTCCGGCTGCCCCTGGGATGGGTGCAGGACCGGGGGGCGGTGTGGCGGCGGGGCTGGGCGGTGCCGGGGGTCCTCCCACAGGGGGGCGGCCCCGACACGGGGGTCGGGCCACTGGCGGTGGATGGTCCACGTCGAGGTGGGCCGGCTTGAGGTGGTCCACCGAAACACGGTCAGGAATACCGCCGATGTGCAGAGTGAAGTGCTTCACCCTGGTCTCCAGCACGCGGAAAGGCCCGTCGTACGGGGGCCGCAGTGGTGTCCGGTGGGCACCGTGGCGGCCGAAGACGTACTCCGCCGTGCGAAGCTCCGGGGCGACCTGCGTCGGTGGGTGCCCGTGGCGTGCCTTTGGCACCGGGGCGAACCTCTGGGCAGTCTCCTGCAGAGCGGAGCACTGCTGTGCCGCGGACCATGGTGCCATGGAGTCGGGAAGGAACTCGCCCGGCACCCGCAGCGGTTGCCGGAAGACCAACTCCGCCGCGGATGCGCGCAGGTCATCCTTGGGCGCCATCCGGAGGCCCAGCAGGACCCAGGGGAGCCTGTCGACCCAGCCGCCGTCGCGGAGGGTGGCCCGGAGCGCAGCCTTCAATGAGCGGTGGAATCGCTCGCACAGGCCGTTAGCCTGGGGGTGGTAGGCCGTGGTTCGGTGCAGCCGGACCCCGAGCCCCCACGCGACCGCCCCCAGAGCTCTGAGGTGAACTGGGGGCCACGGTCGAACGAGATGTCTGAGGGGGCACCGAACCGGGCGACCCAGGTGGCGATGAACGCCTGCGCGACGTCCGCCGCCGTCGTCGACGCCAAGGGCATGGCCTCCGGCCACCGGGTGGTGCGGTCCACCATGGTGAGGACGTGGGTGAAACCCCACGAGGGGGGCAGAGGTCCCACCAGGTCCACGTGGACGTGGTCAAACCGGCGTTCCGGCACCGTAAATGGGGCCAACGGGGCCTGGGTGTGCCGGTGCACCTTGGCGCGCTGGCACGCGAGGCACGTCCTGGCCCAGCCACGGACGGCCTTCCGGAGGCCATGTCAGACGAATTTGTTGGCGATCAACCTCTGGGAGGCCCTCGTCCCCGGGTGGGACAGGCCGTGGATGGCAGTCCAGCCTGGATTAGAATCCCGACCCAGATATAATCTGTCCAGCCTGGGTTCGAATCCCGACCCCGCTATAAACTGTCCAGCCTGGATTAGAATCCGGACCCAGCTATAAACTGTCCAGCCTGGATTAGAATCCCGACCCAGATTTAAACTGTCCAGCCTGGGTTCGAATCCCAACCCAGCTATTATCTGTCCAGCCTGGATTCGAATCCCGACTCAGATATAAACTGTCCACCCTGGGTTCGAATCCCAATCCACCTATAAACTGTCTAGCCTGGATTAGAATCCCGACCCAGATTATAAACTGTCCAGCCTGGATTAGAATCCCGACCCAGATATAAACTGTCCAGCCTGGGTTCGAATCCCAATCCACCTATAAACTGTCTAGCCTGGATTAGAATCCCGACCCAGATATAAACTGTCCAGCCTGGCTTTGAATCCCGATCCAGCTATAAACTGTCCAGCCTGGGTTCGAATCCCGACCCAGCCATAAACTGTCTAGCCTGGGTTCGAATCCCGAACGAGCTAAAAACTGTCTAGCCTGGGCTCGAATCCCGGCCCAGCTATAAACTGTCTAGCCTGGGCTCGAATCCTGACCCAGCTATAAACTGTCTAGCCTGGGCTCGAATCCCGACCCAGCTATAAACTGCCTAGCCTGGGCTCGAATCCCGACCCAGCTATAAACTGTCTAGCCTGGGCTCGAATCCTGACCCAGCTATAAACTGTCTAGCCTGGGCTCGAATCCCTACCCAGCTATAAACTGTCCAGCCTGGGCTCGAATCCCGACCTAGCTATAAACTGTCCAGCCTGGGCTCGAATCCCGATCCAGCTATAAACTGTCTAGCCTGGGCTCGAATCCCGACCCAGCTATAAACTGTCTAGCCTGGGCTCGAATCCCGACCCAGCTATAAACTGTCTAGCCTGGGCTCGAATCCCGACCCAGCTATAAACTGTCTAGCCTGGGCTCGAATCCCGACCCAGCTATAAACTGTCTAGCCTGGGCTCGAATCCTGACCCAGCTATAAACTGTCTAGCCTGGGCTCGAATCCCGACCCAGCTATAAACTGTCTAGCCTGGGCTCGAATCCTGACCCAGCTATAAACTGTCTAGCCTGGGCTCGAATCCCGACCTAGCTATAAACTGTCTAGCCTGGGCTCGAATCCCGACCCAGCTATAAACTGTCTAGCCTGGGCTCGAATCCCGACCCAGCTATAAACTGTCTAGCCTGGGCTCGAATCCTGACCCAGCTATAAACTGTCTAGCCTGGGCTCGAATCCCGACCCAGCTATAAACTGTCTAGCCTGGGCTCGAATCCCGACCCAGCTATAAACTGTCTAGCCTGGGCTCAAATCCTGACCCAGCTATAAACTGTCTAGCCTGGGCTCGAATCCCTACCCAGCTATAAACTGTCCAGCCTGGGCTCGAATCCCGACCCAGATATAAACTGTCCAGCCTGGGCTCGAATCCCGATCCAGCTATAAACTGTCTAGCCTGGGCTCGAATCCCGACCCAGCTTTAAACTGCCTAGCCTGGGCTCGAATCCCGACCCAGCTATAAACTGCCTAGCCTGGGCTCGAATCCCGACCCAGCTATAAACTGTCTAGCCTGGGCTCGAATCCCGACCCAGCTATAAACTGTCCAGCCTGGGCTCGAATCCCGATCCAGCTATAAACTGTCTAGCCTGGGCTCGAATCCCGACCCAGATATAAACTGTCCAGCCTGGGTTTGAATCCCGATCCAGCTATAAACTGTCTAGCCTGGGCTCGAATCCCGACCCAGCTATAAACTGTCTACCCTGCGCTCGAATCCCGATCCAGCTATAAACTGTCTAGCCTGGGCTCGAATCCCGACCCAGCTATAAACTGTCCAGCCTGGGTTTGAATCCCGATCCAGCTATAAACTGTCCAGCCTGGGTTTGAATCCCGATCCAGCTATAAACTGTCTAGCCTGGGCTCGAATCCCGACCCAGATATAAACTGTCTACCCAGGGTTTGAATCCTGATCCAGCTATGAACTGCCTAGCCTGGGCTCGAATCCCGAACCAGATATAAACTGTCTACCCTGGGTTTGAATCCCGATCCAGCTATAAACTGTCCAGCCTGGGTTCGAATCCCGACCCAGCTATAAACTGTCCAGCCTGGGCTCGAATCCCGACCCAGATATAAACTGTCTACCCTGGGTTTGAATCCCGATCCAGCTATAAACTGTCCAGCCTGGGTTTGAATCCCGATCCAGCTGTAAACTGTCTAGCCTGGGCTCGAATCCCTACCCAGCTATAAACTGTCCAGCCTGGGCTCGAATCCCGATCCAGCTAGAAACTGTCCAGCCTGGGCTCGAATCCCGACCCAGCTATAAACTGTCCAGCCTGGGTTTGAATCCCGATCCAGCTATAAACTGTCCAGCCTGGGTTTGAATCCCGATCCAGCTATAAACTGTTTAGCCTGGGCTCGAATCCCGACCCAGCTATAAACTGTCTACCCTGGGCTCGAATCCCGATCCAGCTATAAACTGTCCAGCCTGGGCTCGAATCCCGACCTAGCTATAAACTGTCCAGCCTGGGTTTGAATCCCGATCCAGCTATAAACTGTCCAGCCTGGGTTTGAATCCCGATCCAGCTATAAACTGTTTAGCCTGGGCTCGAATCCCTACCCAGCTATAAACTGTCCAGCCTGGGCTCGAATCCCGATCCAGCTATAAACTGCCCAGCCTGGGCTCGAATCCCGACCTAGCTATAAACTGTCCAGCCTGGGTTTGAATCCCGATCCAGCTATAAACTGTTTAGCCTGGGCTCGAATCCCGACCCAGCTATAAACTGTCCAGCCTGGGTTTGAATCCCGACCCAGCTATAAACTGTCCAGACTGGGATTGAATCCCGATCCAGCTATAAACTGTCCAGCCTGGGTTTGAATCCCGATCCAGCTATAAACTGTCCAGCCTGGGTTTGAATCCTGATCCAGCTATGAACTGTCTAGCCTGGACTCGAATCCCGACACAGATATAAACTGTCTACCCTGGGTTTGAATCCCGATCCAGCTATAAACTGTCCAGCCTGGGTTTGAATCCCGATCCAGCTATAAACTGTCCAGCCTGGGTTTGAATCCGGACCCAGCTATAAACTGTCCAGCCTGGATTAGAATCCCGACCCAGATTTAAACTGTCCAGCCTGGGTTCGAATCCCAACCCAGCTATTATCTGGCCAGCCTGGATTTGAATCCCGACTCAGATATAAACTGTCCACCCTGGGTTCGAATCCCAATCCACCTATAAACTGTCTAGCCTGGATTAGAATCCCGACCCAGATTATAAACTGTCCAGCCTGGATTAGAATCCCGACCCAGATATAAACTGTCCAGCCTGGGTTCGAATCCCAATCCACCTATAAACTGTCTAGCCTGGATTAGAATCCCGACCCAGATATAAACTGTCCAGCCTGGGTTTGAATCCCGACCCAGCTATAAACTGTCTAGCCTGGGTTGGAATCCCGATCCAGCTATAAACTGTCTAGCCTGGGCTCGAATCCCGACCCAGATATAAACTGTCTACCATGGGTTTGAATCCCGATCCAGCTATAAACTGTCTACCCTGGGTTTGAATCCCGACCCAGCTATAAACTGTCCAGCCTGGGATTGAATCCCGATCCAGCTATAAACTGTCCAGCCTGGGTTTGAATCCCGATCCAGCTATAAACTGTCCAGCCTGGGATTGAATCCCGATCCAGCTATAAACTGTCCAGCCTGGGTTTGAATCCTGATCCAGCTATGAACTGTCTAGCCTGGGCTCGAATCCCGACACAGATATAAACTATCTACCCTGGGTTTGAATCCCGATCCAGCTATAAACTGTCCAGCCTGGGTTCGAATCCCGACCCAGCTATAAACTGTCCAGCCTGGGTTTGAATCCCGATCCAGCTATAAACTGTCTAGCCTGGGTTTGAATCCCGATCCAGCTATAAACTGTCTAGCCTGGGCTCGAATCCCGACCCAGATATAAACTGTCTACCATGGGTTTGAATCCCGATCCAGCTATAAACTGTCTAGCCTGGGCTCGAATCCCGACCCAGATATAAACTGTCTACCCTGGGTTTGAATCCCGATCCAGCTATAAACTGTCCAGCCTGGGTTTGAATCCCGATCCAGCTGTAAACTGTCTAGCCTGGGCTAGAATCCCGACCCAGATATAAACTGTCCAGCCTGGATTAGAATCCCGATCCAGCTATAAACTGTCCAGCCTGGATTCGAATCCCGACCCAGATAAAAAACTGTCCAGCCTGGGTTTGAATCCCGACCCATCTATAAACTGCCCAGCCTGGATTCGAATCCCGACCCAGCTATAAACTGTCCAGCCTGGGCTCGAATCCCGACCCAGATATAAACTGTCCAGCCTGGGTTCGAATCCCGACCCAGCTATAAACTGTCCAGCCTGCATTCGAATCCCGACCCAGATATAAACTGTCCAGCCTGGATTAGAATCCCGACCCAGATTTAAACTGTCCAGCCTGGATTAGAATCCCAACCCAGATATAAACTGTCCAGCCTGGGTTCGAATCCCGACCCAGCTATAAACTGTCCAGCCTGGATTCGAAACCCGACCCAGATATAAACTGTCCAGCCTGGGTTCGAATCCCGACCTAGCTATAAACTGTCCAGCCTGGGTTCGAATCCCGACCCAGATATAAACTGTCCAGCCTGGGTTCGAATCCCGACCCAGATATAATCTGTCCAGCCTGGGTTCGAATCCCGACCCCGCCATAAACTGTCCAGCGTGGATTAGAATCCGGACCCAGCTATAAACTGTCCAGCCTGGATTAGAATCCCGACCCAGATTTAAACTGTCCAGCCTGGGTTCGAATCCCAATCCACCTATAAACTGTCTAGCCTGGATTAGAATCCCGATCCAGCTATAAACTGTCCAGCCTGGGTTCGAATCCCGATCCAGCTATAAACTGTCCAGCCTGGGTTCGAATCCCAATCCACCTAGAAACTGTCTAGCCTGGATTAGAATCCCGACCCAGATTATAAACTGTCCAGCCTGGATTAGAATCCCGACCCAGATATAAACTGTCCAGCCTGGGTTCGAATCCCAATCCACCTATAAACTGTCTAGCCTGGATTAGAATCCCGATCCAGCTATAAACTGTCCAGCCTGGGTTCGAATCCCGATCCAGCTATAAACTGTCCAGCCTGGGTTCGAATCCCGATCCAGCTATAAACTGTCCAGCCTGGGTTCGAATCCCGACCCAGCCATAAACTGTCTAGCCTGGGTTCGAATCCCGACCGAGCTAAAAACTGTCTAGCCTGGGCTCGAATCCCGACCCAGCTATAAACTGTCTAGCCTGGGCTCGAATCCCGACCCAGCTATAAACTGCCTAGCCTGGGCTCGAATCCCGACCCAGCTATAAACTGTCTACCATGGGCTTGAATCCTGACCCAGCTATAAACTGTCTAGCCTGGGCTCGAATCCCGACCCAGCTATAAACTGTCTACCATGGGCTTGAATCCTGACCCAGCTATAAACTGTCCAGCCTGGGCTCGAATCCCGATCCAGCTATAAACTGTCCAGCCTGGGCTCGAATCCCGACCCAGCTTTAAACTGCCTAGCCTGGGCTCGAATCCCGACCCAGCTATAAACTGCCTAGCCTGGGCTCGAATCCCGACCCAGCTATAAACGGTCTAGCCTGGGCTCGAATCCCGACCCAGCTAAAAACGGTCCAGCCTGGGCTCGAATCCCGACCCAGCTATAAACTGTCGAGCCTGGGCTCGAATCCCGACCCAGCTTTAAACTGCCTAGCCTGGGCTCGAATCCCGACCCAGCTATAAACTGCCTAGCCTGGGCTCGAATCCCGACCCAGCTATAAACTGTCTACCATGGGCTTGAATCCCGACCCAGCTAAAAACGGTCCAGCCTGGGCTCGAATCCCGACCCAGCTATAAACTGTCTAGCCTGGGCTCGAATCCCGACCCAGCTATAAACTGTCCAGCCTGGGCTCGAATCCCGACCCAGCTTTAAACTGCCTAGCCTGGGCTCGAATCCCGACCCAGCTATAAACTGCCTAGCCTGGGCTCGAATCCCGACCCAGCTATAAACGGTCTAGCCTGGGCTCGAATCCCGACCCAGCTAAAAACGGTCCAGCCTGGGCTCGAATCCCGACCCAGCTATAAACTGTCTAGCCTGGGCTCGAATCCCGACCCAGCTATAAACTGTCCAGCCTGGGCTCGAATCCCGATCCAGCTATAAACTGCCTAGCCTGGGCTCGAATCCCGACCCAGATATAAACTGTCCAGCCTGGGTTTGAATCCCGATCCAGCTATAAACTGTCTAGCCTGGGCTCGAATCCCGACCCAGCTATAAACTGTCTAGCCTGGGCTCGAATCCCGACCCAGCTATAAACTGTCCAGCCTGGGTTTGAATCCCGATCCAGCTATAAACTGTCTAGCCTGGGTTTGAATCCCGATCCAGCTATAAACTGTCTAGCCTGGGCTCGAATCCCGACCCAGATATAAACTGTCTACCCAGGGTTTGAATCCTGATCCAGCTATGAACTGTCCAGCCTGGGTTTGAATCCCGAACCAGATATAAACTGTCCAGCCTGGGTTAGAATCCCGACCCAGCTAAAAACGGTCCAGCCTGGGTTAGAATCCCGACCCAGCTATAATCTGTCTAGCCTGGGTTCGAATCCAGACCCAGCTATAAACTGTCTAGCCTGGGTTCGAATCCCGACCCAGTTATAAACTGTCTAGCCTGGGTTAGAATCCCGACCCAGCTATAAACTGTCTAGCCTGGGTTCGAATCCAGACCCAGCTATAAACTGTCTAGCCTGGGTTCGAATCCCAACCGAGCTAAAAACTGTCCAGCCTGGATTAGAATCCCGACCCAGCTATAAACTGTCCAGCCTGGATTAGAATCCCGACCCAGATATAAACTGTCCAGCCTGGATTAGAATCCCGACCCAGATATAAACTGTCCAGCCTGGGTTTGAATCCCGATCCAGCTATAAACTGTCTAGCCTGGATTAGAATCCCGACCCAGCTATAAACTGTCTAGCCTGGGTTTGAATCCCGACCCAGCTATAAACTGTCTAGCCTGGATTAGAATCCCGACCCAGCTATAAACTGTCTAGCCTGGGTTTGAATCCCGACGCAGCTAAAAACTGTCTAGCCTCGGTTAGAATCCCGACCAAGATATAAACTGTCTAGCCTGGGTTCGAATCCCGATATAGCTATAAACTGTCCAGCCTGGGTTCGAATCCCGACCCAGCTATAAACTGTCTAGCCTGGGTTCGAATCCCGATATAGCTATAAACTGTCCAGCCTGGGTTCGAATCCCGACCCAGCTATAAACTGTCCAGCCTGGGTTCGAATCCCGACCCAGCCATCAATTGTCCAGCCTGGGGTGGAATCCCGACCCAGCTATAAACTGTCCAGCCTGGGTTCGAATCCTGACCCAGCTATAAACTGTCGAGCCTGGGGTGGAATCCCGACCCAGCTATAAACTATCTAGCCTGGGTTCGAATCCTGACCCAGCTATAAACTGTCTAGCCTGGGTTCGAATCCCGACCCAGCTATAAACTGTCTAGCCTGGGTTCGAATCCCGACCCAGCTATAAACTGTCTAGCCTGGGTTCGAATCCCGACCCAGCTATAAACTGTCTAGCCTGGGTTTGAATCCCGACCCAGCTAAAAACTGTCCAGCCTGGATTAGAATCCCGACCCAGATATAAACTGTCCAGCCTGGGTTCGAATCCCGACCCAGCTATAAACTGTCCAGCCTGGGTTCGAATCCCGACCCAGCTATAAACTGTCCAGCCTGGGTTCGAATCCCGACCCAGCTATAAACTGTCCAGCCTGGGTTCGAATCCCGACCCAGATATAAACTGTCCAGCCTGGGTTCGAATCCCGACCCAGATATAAACTGTCCAGCCTGGGTTCGAATCCCGACCCAGATATAAACTGTCCAGCCTGGGTTCGAATCCCGACCGAGCTAAAAACTGTCAAGCCTGGGTTCGAATCCCGACCCAGCTATAAACTGTCTAGCCTGGGTTCGAATCACGACCGAGCTATAAACTGTCCAGCCTGGGTTCGAATCCCGACCCAGCTATAAACTGTCCACTGTCCAGCCTGCGTTCGAATCCCGACCCAGCTATAAACTGTCCAGCCTGGGTTAGAATCCTGACGTAGCTATAAACTGTCCAGCCTGGGTTCGAATCCCGACGTAGCTATAAACTGTCCAGCCTGGGTTCGAATCCCGACCCAGCCATCAACTGTCCAGCCTGGGTTAGAATCCCGACCCAGCCATCAACTGTCCAGCCTGGGTTCGAATCCCGACGTAGCTATAAACTGTCCAGCCTGGGTTCGAATCCCGACCCAGCCATCAACTGTCCAGCCTGGGTTAGAATCCCGACCCAGCTATAAACTGTCCAGCCTGGGTTCGAATCCCGACCTAGCTATAAACTGTCCAGCCTGGATTCGAATCCCGACCTCGCTATAAACGTCCAGCCTGGGTTCGAATCCCGACCTAGCTATAAACTGTCCAGCCTGGGTTCGAATCCCGACCCAGCCATAAACTGTCCAGCCTGGGTTAGAATCCCGACCCAGCTATAAACTGTCCAGCCTGGGTTCGAATCCCGACCCAGCCATAAACTGTCCAGCCTGGGTTAGAATCCCGACCCTGCTATAAACTGTCCAGCCTCGGTTAGAATCCCGACCCAGCTATAAACTGTCTCGCCTGGGTTTGAATCCCGACCCAGCTAAAAACTGTCCAGCCTGGGTTAGAATCCCGACCCAGCCATAAACTGTCCAGCCTGGGTTTGAATCCCGACCCAGCTAAAAACTGTCCAGCCTGGGTTCGAATCCCGACCCAGCCATAAACTGTCCAGCCTGGGTTAGAATCCCGACCCAGCTATAAACTGTCCAGCCTGGGTTAGAATCCCGACCCAGCTATAAACTGTCTAGCCTCGGTTAGAATCCCGACCCAGCTATAAACTGTCTAGCCTGGGTTTGAATCCCGACCCAGCTAAAAACTGTCTAGCCTCGGTTAGAATCCCGACCCAGCTATAAACTGTCTAGCCTGGGTTTGAATCCCGACCCAGCTATAAACTGTCTAGCCTGGGTTTGAATCCCGACGCAGCTAAAAACTGTCTAGCCTCGGTTAGAATCCCGACCCAGCTATAAACTGTCTAGCCTGGGTTTGAATCCCGACCCAGCTATAAACTGTCTAGCCTGGGTTAGAATCCCGACCCAGCCATAAACTGTCCAGCCTGGGTTTGAATCCCGACCCAGCTAAAAACTGTCCAGCCTGGGTTCGAATCCCGACCCAGCCATAAACTGTCCAGCCTGGGTTAGAATCCCGACCCAGCTATAAACTGTCCAGCCTGGGTTAGAATCCCGACCCAGCCATAAACTGTCCAGCCTGGGTTTGAATCCCGACCCAGCCATAAACTGTCCAGCCTGGGTTCGAATCCCGACCCAGCTATAAACTGTCTAGCCTGGGTTCGAATCCCGACCCAGCTATAAACTGTCTAGCCTGGGTTCGAATCCCGACCCAGCTATAAACTGTCTAGCCTGGGTTTGAATCCCGACCCAGCTAAAAACTGTCCAGCCTGGATTAGAATCCCGACCCAGATATAAACTGTCCAGCCTGGGTTCGAATCCCGACCCAGCTATAAACTGTCCAGCCTGGGTTCGAATCCCGACCCAGCTATAAACTGTCCAGCCTGGGTTCGAATCCCGACCCAGCTATAAACTGTCCAGCCTGGGTTCGAATCCCGACCCAGATATAAACTGTCCAGCCTGGGTTCGAATCCCGACCCAGATATAAACTGTCCAGCCTGGGTTCGAATCCCGACCCAGATATAAACTGTCCAGCCTGGGTTCGAATCCCGACCGAGCTAAAAACTGTCAAGCCTGGGTTCGAATCCCGACCCAGCTATAAACTGTCTAGCCTGGGTTCGAATCACGACCGAGCTATAAACTGTCCAGCCTGGGTTCGAATCCCGACCCAGCTATAAACTGTCCACTGTCCAGCCTGCGTTCGAATCCCGACCCAGCTATAAACTGTCCAGCCTGGGTTAGAATCCTGACGTAGCTATAAACTGTCCAGCCTGGGTTCGAATCCCGACGTAGCTATAAACTGTCCAGCCTGGGTTCGAATCCCGACCCAGCCATCAACTGTCCAGCCTGGGTTAGAATCCCGACCCAGCCATCAACTGTCCAGCCTGGGTTCGAATCCCGACGTAGCTATAAACTGTCCAGCCTGGGTTCGAATCCCGACCCAGCCATCAACTGTCCAGCCTGGGTTAGAATCCCGACCCAGCTATAAACTGTCCAGCCTGGGTTCGAATCCCGACCTAGCTATAAACTGTCCAGCCTGGATTCGAATCCCGACCTCGCTATAAACGTCCAGCCTGGGTTCGAATCCCGACCTAGCTATAAACTGTCCAGCCTGGGTTCGAATCCCGACCTAGCTATAAACTGTCTAGCCTGGGTTCGAATCCCGACCCAGCCATAAACTGTCCAGCCTGGGTTAGAATCCCGACCCAGCTATAAACTGTCCAGCCTGGGTTCGAATCCCGACCCAGCCATAAACTGTCCAGCCTGGGTTAGAATCCCGACCCAGCTATAAACTGTCCAGCCTGGGTTAGAATCCCGACCCTGCTATAAACTGTCCAGCCTCGGTTAGAATCCCGACCCAGCTATAAACTGTCTCGCCTGGGTTTGAATCCCGACCCAGCTAAAAACTGTCCAGCCTGGGTTAGAATCCCGACCCAGCCATAAACTGTCCAGCCTGGGTTTGAATCCCGACCCAGCTAAAAACTGTCCAGCCTGGGTTCGAATCCCGACCCAGCCATAAACTGTCCAGCCTGGGTTAGAATCCCGACCCAGCTATAAACTGTCCAGCCTGGGTTAGAATCCCGACCCAGCTATAAACTGTCCAGCCTCGGTTAGAATCCCGACCCAGCTATAAACTGTCTAGCCTGGGTTTGAATCCCGACCCAGCTAAAAACTGTCTAGCCTCGGTTAGAATCCCGACCCAGCTATAAACTGTCTAGCCTGGGTTTGAATCCCGACCCAGCCATAAACTGTCCAGCCTGGGTTTGAATCCCGACCCAGCTAAAAACTGTCCAGCCTGGGTTCGAATCCCGACCCAGCCATAAACTGTCCAGCCTGGGTTAGAATCCCGACCCAGCTATAAACTGTCCAGCCTGGGTTAGAATCCCGACCCAGCTATAAACTGTCCAGCCTCGGTTAGAATCCCGACCCAGCTATAAACTGTCTAGCCTGGGTTTGAATCCCGACCCAGCTAAAAACTGTCTAGCCTCGGTTAGAATCCCGACCCAGCTATAAACTGTCTAGCCTGGGTTTGAATCCCGATCCAGCTATAAACTGTCCAGCCTGGGTTTGAATCCCGATCCAGCTATAAACTGTTTAGCCTGGGCTCGAATCCCGACCCAGCTATAAACTGTCTACCCTGGGCTCGAATCCCGATCCAGCTATAAACTGTCCAGCCTGGGCTCGAATCCCGACCTAGCTATAAACTGTCCAGCCTGGGTTTGAATCCCGATCCAGCTATAAACTGTCCAGCCTGGGTTTGAATCCCGATCCAGCTATAAACTGTTTAGCCTGGGCTCGAATCCCTACCCAGCTATAAACTGTCCAGCCTGGGCTCGAATCCCGATCCAGCTATAAACTGTCCAGCCTGGGCTCGAATCCCGACCTAGCTATAAACTGTCCAGCCTGGGTTTGAATCCCGATCCAGCTATAAACTGTTTAGCCTGGGCTCGAATCCCGACCCAGCTATAAACTGTCCAGCCTGGGTTTGAATCCCGACCCAGCTATAAACTGTCCAGACTGGGATTGAATCCCGATCCAGCTATAAACTGTCCAGCCTGGGTTTGAATCCCGATCCAGCTATAAACTGTCCCGCCTGGGTTTGAATCCTGATCCAGCTATGAACTGTCTAGCCTGGACTCGAATCCCGACACAGATATAAACTGTCTACCCTGGGTTTGAATCCCGATCCAGCTATAAACTGTCCAGCCTGGGTTTGAATCCCGATCCAGCTATAAACTGTCCAGCCTGGGTTTGAATCCGGACCCAGCTATAAACTGTCCAGCCTGGATTAGAATCCCGACCCAGATTTAAACTGTCCAGCCTGGGTTCGATTCCCAACCCAGCTATTATCTGGCCAGCCTGGATTTGAATCCCGACTCAGATATAAACTGTCCACCCTGGGTTCGAATCCCAATCCACCTATAAACTGTCTAGCCTGGATTAGAATCCCGACCCAGATTATAAACTGTCCAGCCTGGATTAGAATCCCGACCCAGATATAAACTGTCCAGCCTGGGTTCGAATCCCAATCCACCTATAAACTGTCTAGCCTGGATTAGAATCCCGACCCAGATATAAACTGTCCAGCCTGGGTTTGAATCCCGACCCAGCTATAAACTGTCTAGCCTGGGTTGGAATCCCGATCCAGCTATAAACTGTCTAGCCTGGGCTCGAATCCCGACCCAGATATAAACTGTCTACCATGGGTTTGAATCCCGATCCAGCTATAAACTGTCTACCCTGGGTTTGAATCCCGACCCAGCTATAAACTGTCCAGCCTGGGATTGAATCCCGATCCAGCTATAAACTGTCCAGCCTGGGTTTGAATCCCGATCCAGCTATAAACTGTCCAGCCTGGGATTGAATCCCGATCCAGCTATAAACTGTCCAGCCTGGGTTTGAATCCTGATCCAGCTATGAACTGTCTAGCCTGGGCTCGAATCCCGACACAGATATAAACTGTCTACCCTGGGTTTGAATCCCGATCCAGCTATAAACTGTCCAGCCTGGGTTCGAATCCCGACCCAGCTATAAACTGTCCAGCCTGGGTTTGAATCCCGATCCAGCTATAAACTGTCTAGCCTGGGTTTGAATCCCGATCCAGCTATAAACTGTCTAGCCTGGGCTCGAATCCCGACCCAGATATAAACTGTCTACCATGGGTTTGAATCCCGATCCAGCTATAAACTGTCTAGCCTGGGCTCGAATCCCGACCCAGATATAAACTGTCTACCCTGGGTTTGAATCCCGATCCAGCTATAAACTGTCCAGCCTGGGTTTGAATCCCGATCCAGCTGTAAACTGTCTAGCCTGGGCTCGAATCCCGACCCAGATATAAACTGTCCAGCCTGGATTAGAATCCCGATCCAGCTATAAACTGCCCAGCCTGGATTCGAATCCCGACCCAGCTATAAACTGTCCAGCCTGGGCTCGAATCCCGACCCAGATATAAACTGTCCAGCCTGGGTTCGAATCCCGACCCAGCTATAAACTGTCCAGCCTGCATTCGAATCCCGACCCAGATATAAACTGTCCAGCCTGGATTAGAATCCCGACCCAGATTTAAACTGTCCAGCCTGGATTAGAATCCCAACCCAGATATAAACTGTCCAGCCTGGGTTCGAATCCCGACCCAGCTATAAACTGTCCAGCCTGGATTCGAAACCCGACCCA
The DNA here is from genome assembly GCF_964187855.1 of Myxine glutinosa. Lineage (NCBI taxonomy): Eukaryota > Metazoa > Chordata > Myxini > Myxiniformes > Myxinidae > Myxine > Myxine glutinosa. The sequence goes on from NC_136266.1 coordinate 7,576,669, forward strand.
GATATAAACTGTCCAGCCTGGGTTCGAATCCCGACCTAGCTATAAACTGTCCAGCCTGGGTTCGAAGCCCGACCCAGATATAAACTGTCCAGCCTGGGTTCGAATCCCGACCCAGATATAATCTGTCCAGCCTGGGTTCGAATCCCGACCCCGCCATAAACTGTCCAGCGTGGATTAGAATCCGGACCCAGCTATAAACTGTCCAGCCTGGATTAGAATCCCGACCCAGATTTAAACTGTCCAGCCTGGGTTCGAATCCCAACCCAGCTATTATCTGTCCAGCCTGGATTCGAATCCCGACTCAGATATAAACTGTCCACCCTGGGTTCGAATCCCAATCCACCTAGAAACTGTCTAGCCTGGATTAGAATCCCGACCCAGATTATAAACTGTCCAGCCTGGATTAGAATCCCGACCCAGATATAAACTGTCCAGCCTGGGTTCGAATCCCAATCCACCTATAAACTGTCTAGCCTGGATTAGAATCCCGATCCAGCTATAAACTGTCCAGCCTGGGTTCGAATCCCGATCCAGCTATAAACTGTCCAGCCTGGGTTCGAATCCCGATCCAGCTATAAACTGTCCAGCCTGGGTTCGAATCCCGACCCAGCCATAAACTGTCTAGCCTGGGTTCGAATCCCGACCGAGCTAAAAACTGTCTAGCCTGGGCTCGAATCCCGACCCAGCTATAAACTGTCTAGCCTGGGCTCGAATCCCGACCCAGCTATAAACTGCCTAGCCTGGGCTCGAATCCCGACCCAGCTATAAACTGTCTACCATGGGCTTGAATCCTGACCCAGCTATAAACTGTCTAGCCTGGGCTCGAATCCCGACCCAGCTATAAACTGTCCAGCCTGGGCTCGAATCCCGATCCAGCTATAAACTGTCCAGCCTGGGCTCGAATCCCGATCCAGCTATAAACTGTCTAGCCTGGGCTCGAATCCCGACCCAGCTTTAAACTGCCTAGCCTGGGCTCGAATCCCGACCCAGCTATAAACTGCCTAGCCTGGGCTCGAATCCCGACCCAGCTATAAACTGTCTACCATGGGCTTGAATCCCGACCCAGCTAAAAACGGTCCAGCCTGGGCTCGAATCCCGACCCAGCTATAAACTGTCTAGCCTGGGCTCGAATCCCGACCCAGCTATAAACTGTCCAGCCTGGGCTCGAATCCCGACCCAGCTTTAAACTGCCTAGCCTGGGCTCGAATCCCGACCCAGCTATAAACTGCCTAGCCTGGGCTCGAATCCCGACCCAGCTATAAACGGTCTAGCCTGGGCTCGAATCCCGACCCAGCTAAAAACGGTCCAGCCTGGGCTCGAATCCCGACCCAGCTATAAACTGTCCAGCCTGGGCTCGAATCCCGATCCAGCTATAAACTGCCTAGCCTGGGCTCGAATCCCGACCCAGATATAAACTGTCCAGCCTGGGTTTGAATCCCGATCCAGCTATAAACTGTCTAGCCTGGGCTCGAATCCCGACCCAGCTATAAACTGTCTAGCCTGGGCTCGAATCCCGACCCAGCTATAAACTGTCCAGCCTGGGTTTGAATCCCGATCCAGCTATAAACTGTCTAGCCTGGGTTTGAATCCCGATCCAGCTATAAACTGTCTAGCCTGGGCTCGAATCCCGACCCAGATATAAACTGTCTACCCAGGGTTTGAATCCTGATCCAGCTATGAACTGTCCAGCCTGGGTTTGAATCCCGAACCAGATATAAACTGTCCAGCCTGGGTTAGAATCCCGACCCAGCTAAAAACGGTCCAGCCTGGGTTAGAATCCCGACCCAGCTATAATCTGTCTAGCCTGGGTTCGAATCCCGACCCAGCTATAAACTGTCTAGCCTGGGTTCGAATCCCGACCCAGCTATAAACTGTCTAGCCTGGGTTAGAATCCCGACCCAGCTATAAACTGTCTAGCCTGGGTTCGAATCCAGACCCAGCTATAAACTGTCTAGCCTGGGTTCGAATCCCAACCGAGCTAAAAACTGTCCAGCCTGGATTAGAATCCCGACCCAGCTATAAACTGTCCAGCCTGGATTAGAATCCCGACCCAGATATAAACTGTCCAGCCTGGATTAGAATCCCGACCCAGATATAAACTGTCCAGCCTGGGTTTGAATCCCGATCCAGCTATAAACTGTCTAGCCTGGATTAGAATCCCGACCCAGCTATAAACTGTCTAGCCTGGGTTTGAATCCCGACCCAGCTATAAACTGTCTAGCCTGGGTTTGAATCCCGACGCAGCTAAAAACTGTCTAGCCTCGGTTAGAATCCCGACCCAGCTATAAACTGTCCAGCCTGGATTAGAATCCCGACCAAGATATAAACTGTCTAGCCTGGGTTCGAATCCCGATATAGCTATAAACTGTCCAGCCTGGGTTCGAATCCCGACCCAGCTATAAACTGTCTAGCCTGGGTTCGAATCCCGATATAGCTATAAACTGTCCAGCCTGGGTTCGAATCCCGACCCAGCTATAAACTGTCCAGCCTGGGTTCGAATCCCGACCCAGCCATCAATTGTCCAGCCTGGGGTGGAATCCCGACCCAGCTATAAACTGTCCAGCCTGGGTTCGAATCCTGACCCAGCTATAAACTGTCGAGCCTGGGGTGGAATCCCGACCCAGCTATAAACTATCTAGCCTGGGTTCGAATCCTGACCCAGCTATAAACTGTCTAGCCTGGGTTCGAATCCCGACCCAGCTATAAACTGTCTAGCCTGGGTTCGAATCCCGACCCAGCTATAAACTGTCTAGCCTGGGTTCGAATCCCGACCCAGCTATAAACTGTCTAGCCTGGGTTTGAATCCCGACCCAGCTAAAAACTGTCCAGCCTGGATTAGAATCCCGACCCAGATATAAACTGTCCAGCCTGGGTTCGAATCCCGACCCAGCTATAAACTGTCCAGCCTGGGTTCGAATCCCGACCCAGCTATAAACTGTCCAGCCTGGGTTCGAATCCCGACCCAGCTATAAACTGTCCAGCCTGGGTTCGAATCCCGACCCAGATATAAACTGTCCAGCCTGGGTTCGAATCCCGACCCAGATATAAACTGTCCAGCCTGGGTTCGAATCCCGACCCAGATATAAACTGTCCAGCCTGGGTTCGAATCCCGACCGAGCTAAAAACTGTCAAGCCTGGGTTCGAATCCCGACCCAGCTATAAACTGTCTAGCCTGGGTTCGAATCACGACCGAGCTATAAACTGTCCAGCCTGGGTTCGAATCCCGACCCAGCTATAAACTGTCCACTGTCCAGCCTGCGTTCGAATCCCGACCCAGCTATAAACTGTCCAGCCTGGGTTAGAATCCTGACGTAGCTATAAACTGTCCAGCCTGGGTTCGAATCCCGACGTAGCTATAAACTGTCCAGCCTGGGTTCGAATCCCGACCCAGCCATCAACTGTCCAGCCTGGGTTAGAATCCCGACCCAGCCATCAACTGTCCAGCCTGGGTTCGAATCCCGACGTAGCTATAAACTGTCCAGCCTGGGTTCGAATCCCGACCCAGCCATCAACTGTCCAGCCTGGGTTAGAATCCCGACCCAGCTATAAACTGTCCAGCCTGGGTTCGAATCCCGACCTAGCTATAAACTGTCCAGCCTGGATTCGAATCCCGACCTCGCAAAAAACGTCCAGCCTGGGTTCGAATCCCGACCTAGCTATAAACTGTCCAGCCTGGGTTCGAATCCCGACCTAGCTATAAACTGTCTAGCCTGGGTTCGAATCCCGACCCAGCCATAAACTGTCCAGCCTGGGTTAGAATCCCGACCCAGCTATAAACTGTCCAGCCTGGGTTCGAATCCCGACCCAGCCATAAACTGTCCAGCCTGGGTTAGAATCCCGACCCAGCTATAAACTGTCCAGCCTGGGTTAGAATCCCGACCCTGCTATAAACTGTCCAGCCTCGGTTAGAATCCCGACCCAGCTATAAACTGTCTCGCCTGGGTTTGAATCCCGACCCAGCTAAAAACTGTCCAGCCTGGGTTAGAATCCCGACCCAGCCATAAACTGTCCAGCCTGGGTTTGAATCCCGACCCAGCTAAAAACTGTCCAGCCTGGGTTCGAATCCCGACCCAGCCATAAACTGTCCAGCCTGGGTTAGAATCCCGACCCAGCTATAAACTGTCCAGCCTGGGTTAGAATCCCGACCCAGCTATAAACTGTCTAGCCTCGGTTAGAATCCCGACCCAGCTATAAACTGTCTAGCCTGGGTTTGAATCCCGACCCAGCTAAAAACTGTCTAGCCTCGGTTAGAATCCCGACCCAGCTATAAACTGTCTAGCCTGGGTTTGAATCCCGACCCAGCTATAAACTGTCTAGCCTGGGTTTGAATCCCGACGCAGCTAAAAACTGTCTAGCCTGGGTTAGAATCCCGACCCAGCCATAAACTGTCCAGCCTGGGTTTGAATCCCGACCCAGCTAAAAACTGTCCAGCCTGGGTTCGAATCCCGACCCAGCTATAAACTGTCCAGCCTGGGCTCGAATCCCGATCCAGCTATAAACTGCCTAGCCTGGGCTCGAATCCCGACCCAGATATAAACTGTCCAGCCTGGGTTTGAATCCCGATCCAGCTATAAACTGTCTAGCCTGGGCTCGAATCCCGACCCAGCTATAAACTGTCTAGCCTGGGCTCGAATCCCGACCCAGCTATAAACTGTCCAGCCTGGGTTTGAATCCCGATCCAGCTATAAACTGTCTAGCCTGGGTTTGAATCCCGATCCAGCTATAAACTGTCTAGCCTGGGCTCGAATCCCGACCCAGATATAAACTGTCTACCCAGGGTTTGAATCCTGATCCAGCTATGAACTGTCCAGCCTGGGTTTGAATCCCGAACCAGATATAAACTGTCCAGCCTGGGTTAGAATCCCGACCCAGCTAAAAACGGTCCAGCCTGGGTTAGAATCCCGACCCAGCTATAATCTGTCTAGCCTGGGTTCGAATCCCGACCCAGCTATAAACTGTCTAGCCTGGGTTCGAATCCCGACCCAGCTATAAACTGTCTAGCCTGGGTTAGAATCCCGACCCAGCTATAAACTGTCTAGCCTGGGTTCGAATCCAGACCCAGCTATAAACTGTCTAGCCTGGGTTCGAATCCCAACCGAGCTAAAAACTGTCCAGCCTGGATTAGAATCCCGACCCAGCTATAAACTGTCCAGCCTGGATTAGAATCCCGACCCAGATATAAACTGTCCAGCCTGGATTAGAATCCCGACCCAGATATAAACTGTCCAGCCTGGGTTTGAATCCCGATCCAGCTATAAACTGTCTAGCCTGGATTAGAATCCCGACCCAGCTATAAACTGTCTAGCCTGGGTTTGAATCCCGACCCAGCTATAAACTGTCTAGCCTGGGTTTGAATCCCGACGCAGCTAAAAACTGTCTAGCCTCGGTTAGAATCCCGACCCAGCTATAAACTGTCCAGCCTGGATTAGAATCCCGACCAAGATATAAACTGTCTAGCCTGGGTTCGAATCCCGATATAGCTATAAACTGTCCAGCCTGGGTTCGAATCCCGACCCAGCTATAAACTGTCTAGCCTGGGTTCGAATCCCGATATAGCTATAAACTGTCCAGCCTGGGTTCGAATCCCGACCCAGCTATAAACTGTCCAGCCTGGGTTCGAATCCCGACCCAGCCATCAATTGTCCAGCCTGGGGTGGAATCCCGACCCAGCTATAAACTGTCCAGCCTGGGTTCGAATCCTGACCCAGCTATAAACTGTCGAGCCTGGGGTGGAATCCCGACCCAGCTATAAACTATCTAGCCTGGGTTCGAATCCTGACCCAGCTATAAACTGTCTAGCCTGGGTTCGAATCCCGACCCAGCTATAAACTGTCTAGCCTGGGTTCGAATCCCGACCCAGCTATAAACTGTCTAGCCTGGGTTCGAATCCCGACCCAGCTATAAACTGTCTAGCCTGGGTTTGAATCCCGACCCAGCTAAAAACTGTCCAGCCTGGATTAGAATCCCGACCCAGATATAAACTGTCCAGCCTGGGTTCGAATCCCGACCCAGCTATAAACTGTCCAGCCTGGGTTCGAATCCCGACCCAGCTATAAACTGTCCAGCCTGGGTTCGAATCCCGACCCAGCTATAAACTGTCCAGCCTGGGTTCGAATCCCGACCCAGATATAAACTGTCCAGCCTGGGTTCGAATCCCGACCCAGATATAAACTGTCCAGCCTGGGTTCGAATCCCGACCCAGATATAAACTGTCCAGCCTGGGTTCGAATCCCGACCGAGCTAAAAACTGTCAAGCCTGGGTTCGAATCCCGACCCAGCTATAAACTGTCTAGCCTGGGTTCGAATCACGACCGAGCTATAAACTGTCCAGCCTGGGTTCGAATCCCGACCCAGCTATAAACTGTCCACTGTCCAGCCTGCGTTCGAATCCCGACCCAGCTATAAACTGTCCAGCCTGGGTTAGAATCCTGACGTAGCTATAAACTGTCCAGCCTGGGTTCGAATCCCGACGTAGCTATAAACTGTCCAGCCTGGGTTCGAATCCCGACCCAGCCATCAACTGTCCAGCCTGGGTTAGAATCCCGACCCAGCCATCAACTTTCCAGCCTGGGTTCGAATCCCGACGTAGCTATAAACTGTCCAGCCTGGGTTCGAATCCCGACCCAGCCATCAACTGTCCAGCCTGGGTTAGAATCCCGACCCAGCTATAAACTGTCCAGCCTGGGTTCGAATCCCGACCTAGCTATAAACTGTCCAGCCTGGATTCGAATCCCGACCTCGCTATAAACGTCCAGCCTGGGTTCGAATCCCGACCTAGCTATAAACTGTCCAGCCTGGGTTCGAATCCCGACCTAGCTATAAACTGTCTAGCCTGGGTTCGAATCCCGACCCAGCCATAAACTGTCCAGCCTGGGTTAGAATCCCGACCCAGCTATAAACTGTCCAGCCTGGGTTCGAATCCCGACCCAGCCATAAACTGTCCAGCCTGGGTTAGAATCCCGACCCAGCTATAAACTGTCCAGCCTGGGTTAGAATCCCGACCCTGCTATAAACTGTCTCGCCTGGGTTTGAATCCCGACCCAGCTAAAAACTGTCCAGCCTGGGTTAGAATCCCGACCCAGCCATAAACTGTCCAGCCTGGGTTTGAATCCCGACCCAGCTAAAAACTGTCCAGCCTGGGTTCGAATCCCGACCCAGCCATAAACTGTCCAGCCTGGGTTAGAATCCCGACCCAGCTATAAACTGTCCAGCCTGGGTTAGAATCCCGACCCAGCTATAAACTGTCTAGCCTCGGTTAGAATCCCGACCCAGCTATAAACTGTCTAGCCTGGGTTTGAATCCCGACCCAGCTAAAAACTGTCTAGCCTCGGTTAGAATCCCGACCCAGCTATAAACTGTCTAGCCTGGGTTTGAATCCCGACCCAGCTATAAACTGTCTAGCCTGGGTTTGAATCCCGACGCAGCTAAAAACTGTCTAGCCTGGGTTAGAATCCCGACCCAGCCATAAACTGTCCAGCCTGGGTTTGAATCCCGACCCAGCTAAAAACTGTCCAGCCTGGGTTCGAATCCCGACCCAGCCATAAACTGTCCAGCCTGGGTTAGAATCCCGACCCAGCTATAAACTGTCCAGCCTGGGTTAGAATCCCGACCCAGCCATAAACTGTCCAGCCTGGGTTTGAATCCCGACCCAGCCATAAACTGTCCAGCCTGGGTTCGAATCCCGACCCAGCTATAAACTGTCTAGCCTGGGTTCGAATCCCGACCCAGCTATAAACTGTCTAGCCTGGGTTCGAATCCCGACCCAGCTATAAACTGTCTAGCCTGGGTTTGAATCCCGACCCAGCTAAAAACTGTCCAGCCTGGATTAGAATCCCGACCCAGATATAAACTGTCCAGCCTGGGTTCGAATCCCGACCCAGCTATAAACTGTCCAGCCTGGGTTCGAATCCCGACCCAGCTATAAACTGTCCAGCCTGGGTTCGAATCCCGACCCAGCTATAAACTGTCCAGCCTGGGTTCGAATCCCGACCCAGATATAAACTGTCCAGCCTGGGTTCGAATCCCGACCCAGCTATAAACTGTCCAGCCTGGGTTAGAATCCCGACCCAGATATAAACTGTCCAGCCTGGGTTCGAATCCCGACCGAGCTAAAAACTGTCAAGCCTGGGTTCGAATCCCGACCCAGCTATAAACTGTCTAGCCTGGGTTCGAATCACGACCGAGCTATAAACTGTCCAGCCTGGGTTCGAATCCCGACCCAGCTATAAACTGTCCACTGTCCAGCCTGCGTTCGAATCCCGACCCAGCTATAAACTGTCCAGCCTGGGTTAGAATCCTGACGTAGCTATAAACTGTCCAGCCTGGGTTCGAATCCCGACGTAGCTATAAACTGTCCAGCCTGGGTTCGAATCCCGACCCAGCCATCAACTGTCCAGCCTGGGTTAGAATCCCGACCCAGCCATCAACTGTCCAGCCTGGGTTCGAATCCCGACGTAGCTATAAACTGTCCAGCCTGGGTTCGAATCCCGACCCAGCCATCAACTGTCCAGCCTGGGTTAGAATCCCGACCCAGCTATAAACTGTCCAGCCTGGGTTCGAATCCCGACCTAGCTATAAACTGTCCAGCCTGGATTCGAATCCCGACCTCGCTATAAACGTCCAGCCTGGGTTCGAATCCCGACCTAGCTATAAACTGTCCAGCCTGGGTTCGAATCCCGACCTAGCTATAAACTGTCTAGCCTGGGTTCGAATCCCGACCCAGCCATAAACTGTCCAGCCTGGGTTAGAATCCCGACCCAGCTATAAACTGTCCAGCCTGGGTTCGAATCCCGACCCAGCCATAAACTGTCCAGCCTGGGTTAGAATCCCGACCCAGCTATAAACTGTCCAGCCTGGGTTAGAATCCCGACCCTGCTATAAACTGTCCAGCCTCGGTTAGAATCCCGACCCAGCTATAAACTGTCTCGCCTGGGTTTGAATCCCGACCCAGCTAAAAACTGTCCAGCCTGGGTTAGAATCCCGACCCAGCCATAAACTGTCCAGCCTGGGTTTGAATCCCGACCCAGCTAAAAACTGTCCAGCCTGGGTTCGAATCCCGACCCAGCCATAAACTGTCCAGCCTGGGTTAGAATCCCGACCCAGCTATAAACTGTCCAGCCTGGGTTAGAATCCCGACCCAGCTATAAACTGTCCAGCCTCGGTTAGAATCCCGACCCAGCTATAAACTGTCTAGCCTGGGTTTGAATCCCGACCCAGCTAAAAACTGTCTAGCCTCGGTTAGAATCCCGACCCAGCTATAAACTGTCTAGCCTGGGTTTGAATCCCGACCCAGCTATAAACTGTCTAGCCTGGGTTTGAATCCCGACGCAGCTAAAAACTGTCTAGCCTCGGTTAGAATCCCGACCCAGCTATAAACTGTCCAGCCTCGGTTAGAATCCCGACCCAGCTATAAACTGTCCAGCCTGGATTAGAATCCCGACCCAGATATAAACTGTCTAGCCTGGGTTCGAATCCCGATATAGCTATAAACTGTCTAGCCTGGGTTCGAATCCCGACCCAGCTATAAACTGTCTAGCCTGGGTTAGAATCCCGACCCAGCTATAAACTGTCTAGCCTGGGTTCGAATCCCGATATAGCTATAAACTGTCCAGCCTGGGTTCGAATCCCGACCCAGCTATAAACTGTCTAGCCTGGGTTAGAATCCCGACCCAGCTATAAACTGTCTAGCCTGGGTTCGAATCCCGATATAGCTATAAACTGTCCAGCCTGGGTTCGAATCCCGACCCAGATATAAACTGTCCAGCCTGGGTTCGAATCCCGACCCAGCTATAAACTGTCCAAACTTTTTATCAAGATTGTGTGAGGTAACTACGGTGTTATATTAACTCTCTCGTTAATTATTGTGTTATTCTTTCTGAATCGATTCTGAAATATCATTTAGCGTCTAATATCACGAACTTAACGATTATTTATCATTCGCAAACTCTTTCGGAACTCCTGATTGACATTTTGTGTTCGCTTATTAAATTAATAAAATTAAAAGATCGGATTCAATCGAATATAAACTTGTGGTTTGTTAATTTTATATTTTCTAATTATTTACAATTTGTGTGGTTTATCTTTTGTGATGCTTCACCATGGAGACGCGTTCACAGAGCGGAGTTGTTATTTTTGACCAAAGTTTTGTGACGTCATAGAGCAGGACAATACGATCGTTCACATTCGTTCTATTCGGACAACGTTCTATTCCAAGGAATATTTCAAAGGATCGTAATCTTTCGGAACGTGTTCCTTCCGTTTGTCGTGCGTTAAACCTCGTTTATGTTCGCTAATTACGACGATGTCGCGATTGTTTAAGAACTTCAAGAAAGCTTTTTGCGGCTGTTTCAAAGAAGAAGAAGGGTAAGAACCTATAACAATGAGGGTTTTCTGCAATGTTCTGTTTGCTTGTTTATGAAGTTTAATGTAAATGTTGAATTTTGTTTTCGTGCCTGGAGTCGCTCCCACTACACGGAATGTTCAATTCTTTCAGAATAAGTTTGAGCGTCACAGAGAGGAGCTATCTTCGATCATATCCTCATATAGATGGTCTTAAAAGGGCCAGAAATAAGGAGACCCCATTACAGGGTATATGGGATGAATGTATGGCACATAACCATATTCAACAGAACATTTGGACTGGGAACGAGGTGCAGTGTACAACCCCTCAGTCGAGCGCATACTCCCGCCGTGGGTGGCCGCTGCTGAGCCCTATCTTCCAATGATAAAAAATCCTTCAAAAAATTCCTGGATCCGGAATAATATCCTGAGCTTCACCAAAAACTAATCCATTCTTCCTTCAACAAAGGGCAATCATCCCACCAACTTTCATCCAAATCCGTTCAGAACATTTCTAGATATCTTGTTCACAAACACACGAACACATCGGCATACACACACACACACACACACACACACACACACACACACACACACATACACACACACGGAGGGACACGATCGAAGGCATTACTCCCTGGCGCTTTCTCGCCGAACCCAGGCGAGAAATGAATACTTTCTGAAGGCACTGTGCATGCTGGGCAGTGGCGTATGTAAAACTTGGCATCAAGGGGGGAAAATCCTCCCTAATTATGCATCTCAGCAGTGAAGCATATATTGCAGGTTAATTTGACCAGTTGATACTTGTTGTTGGTCTCAACCATGAACTACCGAGGCAAAATAAAACCACCTCGGCATGAACTATTTAGGCAATGGCAAAATAAAACTGCTGCTATGGAATGAGTACATTCATTTTGCTGTGTACCTAAATTTTATGCCTGTATAATCCAAAGATGTATAATATCATATTATTGATACTTGTGAGGTTCCCGTGCTACGCACGGGTGGGAGGCCAGAAGCAAACAGACAATGCGGAAACGGCGAATGCTAAAGCATGAAACCAATAAATTCCACATTCATGTGGCCCCTTCAGTCGCACATCGGACATGGACAGCAAGTTCGTGAAGGACTTCCATCGAAAAACGTACCCGTTAGCAAACAAACGGATATGTTGGTTTGATACCCAGTCAATGGCGAATCTGCATACGGTGATCCGCGAATTTCACGTTTAGAAAGTAGAAACTATCACGGAATTTCATCATTCACTTGAACTCTATATCTCTTTTTTCATTCCAAACAGCAAAACTCCAATCACAAATTATATAACATTAATATAAAAAATAAACTTTTAACAACATAACAACTTTTAACAACTTTTAACAACGTATCCGTTTGTAAACAAATATTTAAATCCTTATGTGAAGTTCTGTACGGTTGGGTGAACACAATTACGAATTCACTCAATTCCAATCATCAATTGATAGTTTAACAAAACGATTAACACGATTAACGTTTAACGATTTAACATTACGATTGAATGCCGGTTCTATTGGGATATTATCAAACCCGCGCATTGCCGTCATCTGTCCACTTCCGCATTCGCGGCAGGTTCATAATTCTCATCAAAATCTAAACAGTATTTGTAGAATTTCAATAAAAGCCACATCACTGTTCATATCGGTAAATATTATTCCATCGTGTTTGGAAAAACTGGAAAATTGGAAAACTTGGAAAAACAAGAAAGCCTATTTTACTCCAGGAGTCCCAGGATCACCCACCCAAAATATCGTTGCGATCGGTTCAGCCGTTTTTGCGGTACCTGGGAACGGACGGACAGACAGACAGACAGATGGACATTTGGTGAATTATAGTAAGATGGCAAATACAAATACAAGATTTGCCATAATCTTTTGTCAGCAACCCACATTTCAAAGTTGGCCTCCAAAGCCAGCCACCGACTGAGCATCGTCCACCGTACAAAGTCCTTCCTTGGCACACCTGAACTCCCATGCACCGACAAGGCCTTCACCCGCAGCTTGATTGAGCACTCCTCTTCCCTCTGGGCTGGCTCCACTGCCTCACATCTTGCTCAGCTTATGCCATGGAAACCAAGGCCTTGAAGAACATTAGAATCTCCAATGCCCATGCTAAATATTTGTGCCAATCATTTCGCCATCACAGACAGGTTGGTGGTCTCTCTGTTTTCTACCGCCTCCGTTCTCGTCTTGCACCCTCTGCTCTTTCCATGCGTTGTGCTCCACCCATCCCACCCCACTCCCCGAAGTTTCTGTAGGGCACACATGATCCACCATTAACCACCTTCTGGTGAAACTACCGAAATCCAGGATCACTGTTCACCTCCACTCATTCGTTTCTCCTTTTTTCCGCCTGTGGAACTAATTTCCACATTCTGTTCAATCCCCCTCCTCCCTCCAGGTGTTCAGAAGAGCTGTTCGCCACCATCTCGTATTTTTCCCCATCCAAAACCTTGATCTTTTCTACCCCCATTCATCCACCACAGACCCACCTCCTTCAAATTCCGTTTTCTTTCCTGAAAGGCCTTGCACTTGTAGTGTCCATCTTGTTGGTCCTGTGTACCTCACCCCAGCCCTCTCTCGTCCACAGATGTCCCTGTTTCCTGCTGTTGTTGCACTTCCTCCTCCCTCCCCCTCTTGTCTCCCTTCATTGTATGTTCTTTGTGTTATCTCTCATACGAGCCCAGACGAAGTACTGCATACAAAACAAAGTGTCCTTCGCTTCATGAGAGGTCGAAACTCGACTCTGGTATAATGATAAGATGTGTCCACTCTGGGTCTGGAAAGTCAAAGGTTCAAACCCCGTCCGAATCATACCAAATAATTCTGCATCAAACAAAGTATGTACTGCTTTCGTGCTTGAGGATGAACATTTAAACGGGTAGAGCACGGCAATCCCCATCGGTCTGCAATCTGCATCCATGGGGAGGAGGATATTCCACTTGACGAAATGCTTCGCTGAGTGTTGTGAGGAAAACGCCGCCATTGTTGTGACGTCAATGTTTCCCAGCGTATTCCGGGAAGTGACAGCCATTACCCCAACCCAAGCTCAGTGGTTGTGTTGAGTGTTTGTCTCGTCAGTATGTCCAGGTGTCTGTGAGTGGCGTCTCCATTAAAAGCCTTCGACCTTGTATTTAATAACAAAACGTCTGAAGGTTCAAAAGGTTCGTTCCAAAAGGACGTAATTAATGGATGTTTTATATTGACCGATTTATTTATTTATTATATTAACCCACGGCCTATTATATTAACCCAAGATTGTCTGAGGTAACTAAGGTGTTCTATTAAGTCTCTCGTTAATTATCGTGTTCAATATCAAAATTAGGAATTTACTTATTTTAAATGACGTCGTTATCAAGCTTCATGATCCGTTGTTTCCCGAAAAAACATTTCTCATGAGATTCTCATCAGTTTTGTATCAGATCTCATGGGAAATTACATGACATTTTTTATCACATGAAGATAATTGGAATGTCCAAAAAGATCCAACTTTCTCTCATTCATTCTTTAAATCCTTCACTTTTTAATCAATCACTTGTTACATTCCTGCTAATCACTGGAGAAATGATTCTATTTAAATATTCTTTCTGAATCGATTCTGAAATATCATTTAGCGTCTAATATCACGAACTTAACGATTATTTATCATTCGCAAACTCTTTCGGAACTCCTGATTGACATTTTGTGTTCGCTTATTAAATTAATAAAATTAAAAGATCGGATTCAATCGAATATAAACTTGTGGTTTGTTAATTTAATATTTTCTAATTATTTACAATTTGTGTGGTTTATCTTTTGTGATGCTTCACCATGGAGACGCGTTCACGGTGCGGAGTTGTTATTTTTTGACCAAACGTTTTGTGACGTCATAGAGCAGGACAATACGTTCGTTCACATTCGTTCTATTCGGACAACGTTGTATTCCAAGGAATATTTCAAAGGATCGTAATCTTTCGGACCGTGTTCCTTCCGTTTGTCGTGCGTTAAACCTCGTTTGTGTTCGCTAATTACGACGATGTCGCGATTGTTTAAGAACTTCAAAAAAGCTTTTTGCGGCTGTTTCAAAGAAGAAGAAGGGTAAGAACCTATAACAATGAGGGTTTTCTGTAATGTTCTGTTTGCTTTTGTTTTCGTGCCTGGAGTCGCTCCCACTATACGGAATGTTCAATTCTTTGAGAATAAGTTTGAGCGTCTTATGGAGGAGCTATTAGGGTCTTAAAACAAAAGGGCCAGAGAGAAGGAGACCCCATTACAGGGTATATGGGATGAATGTATGGCACATAACCATATTCAACAGAACATTTGGACTGGGAACGAGGTGCAGTGTACAACAAGGAGGGTTTTTGCATGTGGATGAAGTCCAAACCATGACAGTCGTTAAAACATGGTCCGGCATCCCGGAATGTCTGCTTAACATAATGTGTGGATGAGTCTCCATGAGTCAGAGGTCGGTGAAGAAGGACAGTGTGTGGTAACTAGGTTAACCAGACTGATCGATGAACAGGTAGACACGGCATGTGGCAACAAACAATGAAGACAAATTTATGTGGAGACGTTTACAACATGGACATGGTGAACGAGAGACTATGTATGAAGCCTGCAAGGCGATACATCAATAATGAAAGCATTATGACTGTGATTTAATTGCTTAAAACAAATAATGTTGTGCTTTTCTTGTTCACCGTTCACAGGTCATTTGTTGTTGATTTGCCGAAACCACCAAAGGCAAAACGCCCAAAAAGGTGGTGGCAGGTGCGACCAAGAAATCACACCAAGAAGGATGCGTCAAAGCCAGGAAATGATATTGGAACTTCCAATGATCCTGCAACATCCGAAGCCGCCACTACTTCTGATAGACATCTCGAAGAAGTGGCACTTGATGTGCCAGAGGCACCAAGGTCGAAACACCGAAAAAAGTGGTGGCAGGTGCGACGAAGAAATGAAACCAAGAAAGATGCATCACCACCAGAAAATGATGTTGGACCTTCCAACGTTCCTGCAACATCCCAGGCCACTCGTTCTGACAACCATCCAGAACGGATCACGCCCCCCAGAAAGCCATCTCCGTTTCCTCCTCCATCTTCGGCGGTGGTTCGTTGCTCCACCTCTCCAGCAGCAATCCACTACAACATCGGACCATCTTCATCCAAATGTACGAATACCCTTTCTCTCTAGTTTTTTTGTGCTGATAATTACTTTTTACATGAGTCGTGAATCTAATGAATATTTCCTGAATTTACTGGATGTCAAGTCGTGAAGCATTGCTGGTTTCTTCCTCTGTTCTCTCCTGGAACCTCGTTGGTAAGGATAGTTTAATTGTACTTCAATGGATGGTCAGCCAAATGTGTCTCCAGTGCAGACTCAAGCTGGTTCTTGGAGTTTCAATGATCACGTATCCCAGTAATACATTCAAAATTTGTTGATGTTTTGACAGAGTAAGTATTTTCTCTTTTTTGGGATCTTCCTATTGTGGCCTCTACTTCTGGAACTCTCTTATTTTTAAGTGTCCAAGTTGAGGTATCAGTTTAATTTCCCTCTGCTGGTCTTTGTCAAGTCGATTCTCTTCTTTCTTTTGCTTAGGGCACCAAGTTCCATTCCAATGTTGGTCCTACTATGGTTTTGTAAAGTCGGAGTTGCCCTTTCTTCTCCAGTGCTGTGAATGAACTATTGATGTTCCCTAATATGCGACTTTTGAAATGACGTATTAATGCTAAATGAGGCCTTTTGCCTGCACTGTGTGGGTTCGGCACTTTTAACCTGCTGTTGCTAGCACAAAAAGTTCAATTCAAATAGTCTTTTAAACATAATTTTCAGAATTTAGCCAAAAGAGTGGCAATTTCAAGATGGAAAACATAACTGTTGAGTTCCTGAGTGCAAATCAGACTCGTGGAAATGTTGAAAATACAATACACCGTGGAGGAGAGGTGTCGGGTTCATACCATTTCCTGTTAGTACAAATGAGCGGACGCAGTGAACATATAAACTAGAGCGATGCGACTGTGTCGCCAATATGCCTCCTCGTAGACCCACAAGGGGTATATGCCCTCGTTCCCTGTCCTAAAAATAAACAAGTTTGATTTAAATTCCTTCAGCTGTTTTCAAGTATCACGTTTTCACCGGCCATGACAGGTTTCACATCAATCGGTGAAACGGTTCCAGAGAAGGGATTTTTTAAATTATCGGCTTTCAGGTTTATATGGCTGCCACACCACATGACAAATGACCTTAAAAATGTACACTCTGCATACTTTAGAGCATCCTTGGGAATCGAACCTACATCAGCCAAGGAAGGGGGTTTGGAAAAGTAAGAGCAAGGGGGGCTGGAAGAGGGGAGTGGAGGAGAGCATAAGGTGAGGAGGGAAATATGTGAGAAGGAAATCCAAGTTTCAAGAGAGAAAGGAGACGGTATTTAAGGAGTATGGATGGGTATCGGAGAGGGACAAAAGAGACGTTGGTTGTTATTATAAATTGACATTGGCCTGGGATTGGATTAAAGAGTTGCATTTTAAGTGCCTTTGACGAACTCTGCTGAAGGAGCTTTTCAAGGGTTTAAATTGATTATTTGGAAATGATAACACAAGGTCAGTGTTTCACACCAGTACCAACGATGTCATCCTGTCCACTGAAAGCTTTTCTGAACCATGTTTTCTTCCAATTGATGATTTTCTGAAATACTTATTGATATCCACAGGTAATGATGATCAAGCGATGTGTGGTGAGAAACCAGAAGCCATAAGGAAAGAGAAGATGCAGAACCAAGCTGGTGGAGAACTGTGTGGTAAACAACGTGAAAAGGTGAAGATGATGGTGCAGGTGGAGAAACTAATTGATGATTACGTGATAGTAAAATCGAGTTGAAGTTAAAAAAAAGAATTATCTTGCCTGATTGCCATAAAACCTGTGTAATTGACTGGAGAACAGGTGTTATTGTAAGGACAATGAAGTTCGTGCAGACAATAGGAATACACAACAACAACAACAACAACAACAGGCCTTTTAAGGCCATTTTACCTGCTAGAGCGGGGGTTAGCCTTGCGGGCCTCATGACAATCTTCTCCATTTTGCCCTTTTTTTTGCACCTCCCCTTGTTAACCCTCTTGCCTGAATTTCTTCTTCCACCACCTTTGGCCAAGTCTTTCTCGGTCTTCCCCGTCCTCGACTTCCTTCTACATTCATTTCCATCACTCTTCTCAACCAGTCACTTTCATCCTTCCTCAACACATGACCAAACCATCTCAACTTGTTTCTCTTCACAGCATCCATCACAGGCTCTATTCCCATCATCTTTCGCAATTTATCATTTGTCTTCCTCTCTCTCAACGATACTCCACACATCCACTGAACCATTCGCATTTCCACCCTTTCCAGCCTTCGTTGCTGCTCTACGTTCATTACCCATGTCTCACTCCCATAAATCATAACACTTCTCACACATGCAGCATACACCTTTCCCTTCAGCTTCAACGACACTCCCCTCATCGTCAGCACGCCACTCAGTTCCCGAAACTTCTTCCATGCACATCTCACTCCAGCAACCGTTGTCGAGTCTGATCCACCTTCTCCATTCAGCATGTCTCCGAGGTAGCAAAATGTTTCCACACCTTCCAGCTTCACGCCGTCTCCAAAATCCAACTCAACATTTCCTCCATCTGCAGCTCCCTCTGTGCACACCTAACACTTGAATGTAGCTGCCACACTGGTTAATGACCCTCTCAAACCACTACATTTTTGATGAACCCACTCAGCGCACATTGTACATTGAATGGAGTTCACTCCGACACCCTTCCTGCACACAGCACAGGGCCACTTCCCAGTTCTTTCCACCTCACCACATGCTTTACCACTTGCCATCACCTTTGTTTTTCCAATGTTCACCTTCAGACCTTTTGTCTCCATACATTCCTTCCACTTAAATTCATCTTCTCCTTCAGTCCATCCATACTTTCCGCAATCAACACCAAATCATCTACATACAACTACTCCATGAGAAACCCTCCTTTACATTCTGAGCCAGCACCTCCATCACAGCTACAAATAGTAGTGGACTTCGTACCGACCCCTGATGCACTCCCACCTTCACCTCAAACTCACCACTGTTCCCGTCCTTCGTCCTTACAGCTGTGCACGCTCTCTCGTACATCACCATCACTACTCTGATCAACCATTCCTCCACTCCTAACTTCCTCAATGCCCATGTCACGACTTCGCGTGGAACCCTATTGAATGCTTTCTCCAGATCAACAAACCCAAGAAACAACTTCTTCCTCTTCTCCACATACTTCTCCTGCAACTGCCTGACCATAAAAAGCGCGTCTGTCGTTCCTCTTCCTGGCATAAATCCAAACTGCATTTCGTCGATCTTCACTTTCTTCCTTTCTTTCCTTTCCTTCCTTTCCGTCCTTTCTCTCCAACACCCTTTCCAATACCTTCATTCCATGCTCCAATAACTTTATCGCTCGATACGAGCCACAGTCCAGAGGGTCACCTTTCCCCTTGTGTAGAGGGACAAGGGTACTCAGTTCCCAATCCACTGGAATGCGGCCTTCCTTCACCACCAGATTCCAGATCTCTGTCATTTTCTTCACACCCCAACATCCTGCTGCCTTCAACATATCTCCCACAACTCCCGTCGGCCCTCCCGCTTTTCTACTCTACTGCTTTTATCGCTTCCTCAACTTCCTTCTCAGTTATCTTCTCTGCCGGTCCTACAACTGGGTTACTCTCGATGTTGCCGTCCCATTCATTCTCTGCATTCAGCAGCATTTCCATATATCTCTTCCATCTTCCTTTAATTCCATCTGGGTCCACAACGATTTGTCCCACTTCATCCTTCAAGCAACTCACCCCCATCACATCGCACCTCTCTTTCGCCATCTGCTTTGCAATCCTGAATACCGCTCTCTGACCCTCTTCTGAATCCAAGCGTTCTCCGAACATTTTCCTGCATTCCTTCTGCGCTTTTGCTACCTCTTTCTTTGCAGCCTTTTTGGCTGCCTTATAACTTTCATGCTCTGCTTTTTCTGCGCCCGTACCCTTCACCTTCTGCCACTCCTTGAACTTCTTCCTCTTCTCGTCAATCCTCTTTCCAACTTCATCATCCCGCCACCATGTTTCCGAGTGCCTCGGTGGTCCTTTAGTCCATCCACATACCTCACCAACAGCTCACAACAGACTATCTTTCATTGACATCCAACCACTTTAAAGATCAACCACATCATCCTCTGCCATACTCAGCCTCTCTTTTAATGCCTCCCTCACTGTCACCTCTTTCAACCTCCACACCTTCATTCTCGGTTGGTACTTCACCCGCCGAGCTGTCCTCACATCTTTCACCCTTATGTCGCAGACAACCAAGTGGTGCTGTGAAACAACCTCCTCCCCTGGGATCACCTTTGTGTCCCGGAGGTGCCCCCTATCTCACCTATGCACCATCAGGTCATCAACGGTTGTCGTCGACCCACCTGACGTGTATGTAACAAGCTTATTATCCTCTTTCTGGAACTGAGTATTACAAATCAACAAACCAGCTCCATCAGGAAACTCCAAAATCCTTTCACCTTCTCCATTCCTCACACCATATCCCTAACCCCCATGAACTCCCTCAAAACCGTCGATACTCCTTCCCACGTGTCCATTTAAGTCTCCTCCTACCACAACAACTTCCTCATCTTTCACGTTTTCCATCAGCTTCTCTATCGCACTCCAGAACTTGTCCTTCTCTTCATCGCTCCGACCGACATGCGGAGCATATCCCGAGATGACGTTCACCAAGAGCTTTCCAATCATCATTTTCACCATCATCAACCTTTCACTCACTCCAGTCACACTCACCACACTGTCTGCAAACTCCTCAGAAAACAGGACACCAACACCATGCACGCCTTCTGGGCATCCTTGCCACACAAACATGTATTTCTGTCCCTGCCTACCCTTCACCATTCTCACACCACTTCCCTTCCATCTCGTCTCCTGCACACAACATATGTCCACTCTTCTTCTGACCAATATTTCCACCACTTCTCCTGATCTCCCTGTCATTGTCCCTACATTCCAAGTCCCAAACCTCAGAAACCGATCTCCACGTGGGGCATCAGACGTTTCATCGTCATCAACGGAGTGATTTCCACCCTTGCTTCGATCGGGTTCCCCACCTTGAGTTTTGATGAGAGGGAGTGGGGTCCCCCATGGGGTACTTCGGGCTGTACCCTGCCCACATGTAATTGTAATTGTCATGGTTCTCTTTTTGAGGCAATGTTTTTATTGCCGGTTACCCTTCCTGACGCCAACCCTTTTAGTCACCTCTTACGACACGCAGGGATACGGTGTACCTATTCTAAACCGGGGTACACACTGGGACAGACAATAGAAATAAGGACAGTAAATGGATAATGTCACTTGCTCTGCCAAACCTTCTTTCTGTCTTTCCTCTCTGTACATTGTAGATTCTGCATTCCAAAGAGGTTCACACCATATCTTATCCCGCCGGCTTCATTGGCCTCTATAATCCATCCATGAGGTGCTACATGAATTGTGTGGTCCAGTGTCTGGCCAATACTCCAGATATGCTGGCCTACTTTCTCGGTAAGTTATTTACCAAGCAGGGTCTTGTCTTTGTTTGTCAAGAGTTTGGAATGTATCTGAATGGAGAGAGGAGGTGGAGTTTTTGATCATTGTTCATTGTAACACAGCAAACCTAGCACAGCGGACACGGGACGAAGCAAGTTTAGCAAACCTCCTTATCTGCTCTTCTGTTCCCCATCCTCTTGTGTGTTATCTACGACAGGAAAGGACATTGTCAGCAAGATGTTTGGAAACCTGACAATGTCCTTCACTCAACTTCTGATGGCTCTTTGGAACGAGAGCTTCGCTGGTGATGATGAGGTCCTCAAAGTGTACAACATCACAAAGAAAAATATGAACTTCGTTGATCCAGTATGCTTTACGGTGAGCTCTTCATCCATTTTTTCCATTCACTTTCGCCGAGAGGTTTTGTTATGATTTCACCTTGCATTTCATTGTCTGTCTGTGAGCAAGATATCTCAAAAAGTTACAGACGGATTCAAACGAAACTTGGTGGACTGGTTGGGTGTGTGACAAAGACTAATTATTTAAAGTTTGGTGAGGATCCGGATACTATAATTATTGATTCTTCGGAATTGAGAACAAGTCGCATTTTAGACGAGTCGGTTCTCTGAGAAATGTGAATGTTCGGTGCATTTTTGGGTAAAAGTTGGGAACCTCACTTTTTAACATAATTGAGGTTTGCTGAATTCAATTAACCCGGTTCCCAAGCCGAATTTTGAGGGGTTTTATTTGAGTTTTGAATAAACTGCTGAAGAACTTGGGCATTGGTGAACTCACAGAGGAGACAATCAAATCTGCAGAAGCGTTCGTCTGCAGAAGATATAATGTGCACAGAACAACCTCTGTTGATTCAGCACGACATATGTTGTTCTCCAAGACTGGTAAACCAGAAGCAATGTCACCGACATGTGATGCTCTTCACTTCCATTTGATGTGAGTACACTATCAAGCCATGGTATGGAGAAATGCTCATTGTGCCATACCTGACCTTCCTGCACCTGTGGAAATGGGATGGAAACGTGGCGATTCAGGACTAGAGCCTATTCTGATGTCACTGAGTCCAATCCCAGAAAGTTGCCTCGAGATGATTTGTTGTGCATGCCAGAAGCAATGCAAGACTCGACGCTGCAAATGTCGCAATTCAGAGTTGAGGTGCACATCAATGTGTGCCTGTCAGCAACAGAGTGATGATCAGACCCCTTGTATGAATTTGATGTAGTTTGGCAAAACATGTGACATTCCTGAATGTTTGTGCTTCATGGCCATGTATACTTAATTTTGGAATAAATGGTTGTATGAAACATTGTCTTATCAAAACCATTTTTCCCATTTTATCGTGTCCAATTTCAATATCAGTTTGAATGTCTCTTTCAATATGTCACCAACCATAATATAGACTGGACGGATTTATGAAAAAAGGCCATGTATAGCTTCTAGGTGCATTTTGGGGTAAAAGTTGGAAAGTTAAAGTAAAATAGCTGCATGTATATACATGATATATAAATGCTTGTTCAAACAAATTGTCCAAAAATGGCAATTTGGCGGCCATTTTGTTTATGCTAATTAGAAGGTCAAAAACTCAAAATTCGGCTTGGGAACCGGGTTAATCGAATTCAGCAATCCCTATTTATGTTAAAAAGTGAGGTTCCCAACTTTTACCCAAAAATACACCTCGAAGCTTATCCATGGCCTTTTCCATAACTCCGTCTCGTCTATTTGTCGCATTGCTCTTGCCAAAAACGATACACAGCATGATATCTCAAAGAGTTGTGGACGGATAATGACAAAACTTGGTGGATGATTTTTTTGGAGGTGACAAGAAGTTGTTTCCATCCCATCCCTTGTTAATAACAGAATGCGGTGATCGAGAAGGCCCCCTACTACAATGATGAGGAGCAGCAGCAGGATGCCCCAGAATTTATGATGTTCATTCTTGACCAACTGCATGAGGAAATGAAGCGCATTCCTCCCAGGAGTTTCACCACCGACTTCAACCATCTTTCTGACAATGTAACTGTTTATATGCTACATCTATCTTTAACAATGAGAGAGATATTTGTATGTGTGTGTCGCCATTTTTCTCTGAGATCTCCAAACCGATCTTTGTCAAACTTTCAGGAAGTTCACCAGTGAGTGCCGCGGATTTAGGCAAAAAAAATTTTGAAATTTAGTTGAGTTTCTTTTCTGTAATCGCTCTATCGAGGCTCGACCTTTGTAGCTGCGTGCAAGGTAATATTAAATGATCCCAAAACCAATTCGTTAATGGGTGTAGGGAAGTGTTTAGACCCCCACAAAAAGGAGGGGGGGGGGGGGATCAAAATTTGATTTCTTCAAATTGTCAACAGGATTAGAATAGCAATGGGCTACGTCAGCTTTCCCAGCGTCAGCTTTCCTACGTCAGCTTTTGCAAAAAAACCAAATATCATCTAATGACCGGACGCAGTGAACATATAAACTAGTGCGATGTGACTGTGTCGCTATCGGCTATCAATTGATGTGAAGAACACCTTGACCACAGCGGTTGTTGCATATAGTTTGGAAATGATGATGTCGTAGGTCACGTGGTTTGGCAGACATTTTGGATAGAAAAAGAACCTTATCCGATCAACACGAAACTTTACAGATGTGATCCCCTACTAATACATATGCAGAGTTTTAAAGTCATATGTCATGTGGTATGGCACCCAGATTCGTTTGGAAGCCGATATTTAAAATATCCCTTCTCTGAAACCGCCTCACCGATCGATGTGAAACCTGTCATGGTTGGTCATGGTTGGTGTAAATGTGATACTTGAAAACAGCTTAAGGGATTTAAATCAAACTAGCTCATTTTTAGGACATTGAACGAGGGCATCTACCCATTGTAGGACTATCCGGAGGTATATTGGTGACACAGTCGCATCGCTCTATTTCCTTCCTGATTCACTAATCGATTTTCTTGTTGTATAAAACTGAAAGGATTCAATGATTTCTGGAAATTAAAAGCTATTTTAATGCTGCACACACTGTTGAAGGAGCTGTGAATGAACCATGCTCTGCCCATATTGTCCTGGATATCCTTTGCAGACATCTCACTGCATATCACCCTTGTTTTAAGAAAGATTGGTGGCTGCTTGTGTGTTGCCCCTTTGTGATTTTGGTATTAACCTCGTCCTACACCGTCCTACACCTACACTCCAGAACTGTCTTCTCAATCAGTCGCTGTTTTGTTGAGAAAAGTCCTAAGAGCATTCCTATCTGAACCAATGGCTTGTGATGCTCAGATCCCAGGTTCATATCCCATTTACTGTATGTATCTATCGACTGTCAGCTAATCTATTTGTAAAAGATTATTGAAAGTCCACATGATGTCTCATATCTTCAACATGTAGCACAGAGGAGGTGTGTTTGCGATGTGGGAAGATAATGTGAGTATATTTTGTTGTTTTATTATGTGTTATGGATTCGTCACTTCCGTTGTTGTGGTTCTCATCCACTGTAAACATTTTTGGTTGCATGTACTATTATTGTTATCGTTTTGGTGGAATAGATATAACTGTTTTCAGAAGGAAAAAAGTAAATGTTTTAGAAATGAAAGTTAAAAGAAATGAAACCGGAACCGGACGACGACGAAGAGGAAGAGGAAGAAGAGGAAAAGAAGGCGGAGCGAGTGAAGTCGGAGAAGAAGCCTAGCTGTTTCGAGGTCTTGAGTGAACGTTGGCGAATGGGCACCTTCGAGTGAACTTTGGGTTTCCCGGGAAAGGGATTCCTGCGACAGAGTTATTATCGCTGTGACAGATAAACCTGCGTCGTGTCAGGTTTTGAGGTTGATTCCGAAGAGAATCGTTCTTTGATTGCCATTATGTCTCGAGAACGGGCTGTTGGACATTTGACCTCGCGCAGTATTTGCGCATCGCTCCAGATTTTTAACTTCGCTTCAACCATTTTCACAGCATTCAGAAGTTAAGCTGGTGTGTGTGTGTTACGTGAAGTTATGAATGGAACTTTGCGGTTCGCCGTAAAGGGAGCCGTTGAACGTCCATATCCAAAGGGGTGATTTCCCAGTCGCCTGGAGGGCCCCTTTACGCATCTTTGACAGCGAATGTCACTGTCAACCGAACGGGATTCTGGTCTCGATTCGACATCGTTCTGTCGATCACTGGAGTTGATTAACTTTGGCTTGAAGAAGGGGACAGAGACATTGGGGATGTTCTTTGCGCTCACTTGGAGCACAGTGAGTTATTGTACGAAACTGATGGTCCCATCATAGGAAGGAGATATTTGTTGTGCAATTGATTACTATTGTTTTTTGTACTGTTATTCTTGTGTGATCTTAATACAATATTTGTTGTTAGTAACAATTGGTGTGGTTTCACCATTGATCAAAGACATACAGAATAACACATCTTTATGCCGTGACTCCTCTCGGGACTCGGAGGTACATCGTGACCGGGATTTGGGGAGGAGCACGTAACAGAAGTGAAAAAGTGTTTTTTAATTGTAGATAATGTGAAGAATTTGAAAAACTTCACCAAAAAATTGCTTTCGGCCTCCCCTCCCCCCCCTCCCCCTTCAAAAATACCCTTGTGATATCCCTGAACCTGCACACTTTTCTCATCCCCATTCCCCAATGAAATTGTCATTTTGACGGATGATGGAGTGGCGCAGGAATTATGGGCCAAATGACTTCCTCCTGCATCTAGTTTCCTTACTTCTTGTTTTATTACCTTCGCAAAAGCGGAAGGTTATGTTTTGATCGCTGTGTATTTATTTGTATGTCTGTGTGTGTGTATGTTAATCGCATAACTCAAAAAGTATTCAACCGAATTGCATGAAATTTGGTGGGATGATTGGTTATTATACGGGACACATTTGATTAGATTTTGGGAAACAGATTTGCTCAAATTCTGACTATTTTTAACTCGATCGTATTTCACTCAAAGTTATGAGCGACTGAAGAAGAAGATGTCCATCCAGGACGTCATCACTATAACGCGATCTCCCGCGATCATTTCAACCTCAAAAAAATTTATAATTGCAGATTTGACAATAGATGAGGCATATTAACAAACGAATGAAACAGATTTGCTCAAATTCTGACTATTTTTAACTCGATCGTATTTCACTCAAAGTTATGCGCGACTGAAGAAGAAGATGTCCATCCAGGACGTCATCACTATAACGCAATCTCCCGCGATCATTTCAACCTCAAAAAAAATTATAATTGCAGATTTGTCAGAGATGAGGCATATTAACAAACGAATGAAACAGATTTGCTCAAATTCTGACTATTTTTAACTCGATCGTATTTCACTCAAAGTTATGAGCGACTGAAGAAGACTATGTCCATCCAAGACGTCATCACTATAACGCGATCTCCCGCAATCATTTCAACCTCAAATGAAATTCAAATTGCAGATTTGTCAATCGGGGAGGCATATTAACAGACGAATGAAACAGATTTGCTCAAATTCTGATTTTTAAAAATCGATCGCATTTCACATAAAGTTTCACATCGCATACACTCCCATGCCAAGTACAGAACAGTAGCTGCGGCGAAGGTATGCGCTCTACCGAGTGCCCGGATTCTAGTTCGTTTGTTAATATGCCTCATCTATTGTCAAATCTGCAATTATAATTTTTTTTGAGGTTGAAATGATCGCGGGAGATCGCGTTATAGTGATGACGTCCTGGATGGACATCTTCTTCTTCAGTCGCTCATAACTTTGAGTGAAATACGATCGAGTTAAAAATAGTCAGAATTTGAGCAAATCTGTTTCCCAAAATCTAATCAAATGTGTCCCGTATAATAACCAATCATCCCACCAAATTTCATGCAATTCGGTTGAATACTTTTTGAGTTATGCGATTAACATACACACACACAGACATACAAATAAATACACAGCGATCAAAACATAACCTTCCGCTTTTGCGAAGGTAAAAAATAAACAGTCAGGTGGAGGTATGTGTGCCCTTCCTTGTGATGATCTCGTTTATTATTGTGATTTCATGACTGTTCGGATGAATATTCATCAGAAATGAATATTTGCTGCATCATTGAACAGACAATTGATTTAACCTTTCAAATGATATGCAACAATCAACGAAAGGTTTATTCAAATTGAGGCAGGAGGTTGCTGAGCAACCATATTCCCGAAATTTCAGAGTACTAGGGCATGCCCGTACTATATATATATATAAAATTATATCCCCCCCCTCTATTTACATGAAATGGTTTGGTCCAAAGCGAACGGCTTCCGGAGTTTGGTAAAGAAATCGCCATCGCGTGCACAAACGCGCAGGAAAGCGAATGAATCGCAAATTCGGTTTTATTAGTTTTAAAACATCGTTTAACGCCAACATAGTTTGCAAACGTGGAATAAATGAATACGCTATCAAATGTGCCATCCGAGGCAGAGTGTGTCCGCCACGTTCGGCACACGCGATCGTTCGCTGCTCTCTGATTGGTTGAATCGTTTTTTGGACATAGCTCGGTAAGTAATTGTCCGATTAATATGAAACCTTGAAAAGGCACATCCTCGGGTCCCCAGCAATATACCTGGCAAGTTTCAAGTATATCGGACCCGTGGTTGTCGAGAAACAGCGGTCACAGACAAACAGACGTACAAACGTACAAACGTACAGACAGAGATTACTGGAATTATAGATAGATGAAGTTCACGTCACGTGACTATGGGCACCTATCAACAAGGTACCTGAAGTACAAATATCCAACCCAATATATTTTATGTTAACATCGTATTACTCACGCAGGACATCCAAAGGAATCAAAAGGTGCCACCCAGGTATAGTACTGGGGGTGGGGTGCACGACCAGCCGGCGGACCATGTGGGCCTCAATTCCCAGGGTGTTCCGTTAGCAAGCAGCTCGCTTACCGCTCGCCAAGCGGCTCGCTTGATTCAAAGCGCTCAAGTAAGCACTCCAAGGTAACAGAGCGGAGTGTTCGACACCTGTTATTATCGACATTACAAGCGGCTTGCTGATGGAACACGTCCCTGCTGCTTACCTCATTCTTTCATCCTTCACTCTTCTCCCTCATTCCTTCGAAGATCTGTCTCAAAACCCGTTGCTCGGCAACGGCAGAGGCGGAAGTGGAGGGCAAACGATCAGGGGTGAAAGTGCAACTTGGTCAAAGAAGAAATGTGAATATTTCCGCAGACAGAGAGCAGAATGGCTGAATTATAAATGAAACATTGTTAAAACCAGGACGACTTTACTTCTCTATAACACAATAATTCACCTTTTGGGCGTGGTCAGCACTCCAAGCACCTGTGGATCGCATGAAATGCTCGTCCTGGCTTCTTCCTCAGCTGAGGTAAATGTTATTTTAAAATCAGTGGAAGATAATAACAAGAGATCGCTTGAGGATTACTCACCGGAGCTTTCAGATTAAATCATTTCAATTAATTTAACTCCTGCTTGGTCAAAAGACCCGACCAGCGGCGGGAGAAGTTCAAGAGAAAACACACAACGGGCAGGAAATCTAAACGGTGTTTCCTACGACGTCCGCGTTTAGTTGTTAAATGTTGTACATTTCGCTTTTCACATCAGAATATAAGAATCTAGTTCAAGTGAACGGTCGCAGGCAGAGATGCAGCGTTTGTGTCAAGGACGAAATGATTAGATTTTGGTAAAGATCTGGATTCGGTGACTAGAATTTTTAAGTGATTCTTCACCATTGGGAGATGGGGCCAAAAACGATACATGGCAGGATATCTCAAAAAGTTGTGGACGGATTTGGACGAAACTTCGGGGACCGGTTGGGGGTCCGACGAGGTCAAATAGATTCGAAGTTAAGCCTTGACTGATTATTCAGTTGAGGATTCTGTGTTTGGGGTTCACAGATCTGCGAACGTCCCCCATTACATGGATTGTTTATTTATTATTTTTAATACCTCAGCAGATGCCCCCTACTATACGCCCTGAACTTGGCCCTCGAGTGTCCATAGCGGTGTATAGTAGAGGATTGTGAAGCGCCAACCCATTGCTTTCAAGGGCATTATCTGCTTATTTGGGGCTTTTGTAATTCTTGTCAATAAAATGAACCTGAAGGAACTGCGCTCCAACGCGAGTCGAAAGAATTGACGCGACCAAACACGGAATTCGTCCGAGTTGCTTTATTGAAACAAAACAGCTCAGGTATTCTGACAAGCCCGTTTTTCGGGCAACAATATATATACACATTTATGTCGGGAAGTTTGCCCGGCAAAAGCTATACCGGGCATGCCCGGGTATCAAGGGCGAGCCTTGGAAAGGCGAGTCTGGACCTGCCCGGGCGTGTTTGGCTGCGGCCTGGCAAGTCGAGGCTGGGCGTGCCCGGGCGCTCTGGGCGAGCACTGGAAAGGCGATAGCGGGCATGCCCGGACACTCTGGGCGAGCCCTGGAAAGGCGATAGCGGGCATGCCCGGACGCTCTGGGCGTGCCCTGGAAAGGCGATAGCGGGCATGCCCGGACGCTCTGGGCGAGCCCTGGAAAGGCGATAGCGGGCATGCCCGGACGCTCTGGGCGTGCCCTGGAAAGGCGATAGCGGGCATGCCCGGACGCTCTGGGCGAGCCCTGGAAAGGCGATAGCGGGCATGCCCGGACGCTCTGGGCGAGCCCTGGAAAGGCGAGAGCGGGCATGCCCGGGAAAGATGAGACCGGGCGTGCCCGGGAGGTTCGGGCGTGCCCGGGAACAGTGAGTCCGGGCATGCCCGGGAGAGGCGCGTCTGGCCGTGTTCTGGCGATTATGTACATCCAGCAGTAACCGCTACACACGCCCCTCCAGAATCGACCTGTACCGGCAGGGTCAATTTAAGGGGGGTCCGGATGACCCGGCCGAAGCGACCCCTGGAGGGTCGTGGGGAGGGGTCTGACGTGGTGGTGGGTGGTCGAGCGGGGGGAACTGTGGACGGGGGGCGGCCTCGCCGCGGAGGAAGGGCCAACCGTGGTGGTCGGTCGACGTCCATGTGCGCCGGTTTGAGGCAGTCCACAGAAATCCGGTCCGGCCGGCCGCCGAAGTCGACGATGAAAGACTTGTCGCCCCGTCGCAGGACCCGGAAGGGCCTGTCGTACGGCGGCCGGAGTGGCCCCCGGTGCGCGTCATGACGCACAAAGACGTACTCCACTGGGAGTCGGGCGGCCTCCTGGAGGTCCGAGCGCTGGCGAGCGGCGGACCAGGGACTGGTAGCGTCAGGCACGAATTCGCCAGGGATGCGGAGTGGCTGGCCGTAGACGAGCTCGGCGGCGGACGCCTGGAGGTCTTCCTTGGGGGCCGTGCAAAGGCCCAAAAGGACCCACGGCAGCCGGTCGGCCCAACCGTCGTCCTGAAGGCCGGCCATGAGTGCGGCCTTCATGGAGCGGTGAAACCGCTCGCACAACCCATTGGCTTGGGGGTGGTAGGCCGTGGTGCGGTGCAGCGTGACCCCCAACGAATGGGCGACCGCGCCCCAAAGCTCAGACATGAATTGTGGGCCGCGGTCGGACGAGATGTCCGCTGGTGCGCCGAAGCGCGCGACCCAGGTGGCGATGAACGCCTGCGCCACGTCGGCGGTGGTGGTGGAGGTGAGGGGCACGGCCTCCGGCCACCTGGTGGTCCTGTCCACCATGGTGAGCAGGTGGGTGAACCCCCGCGAGGGGGGCAGGGGACCCACCAGGTCCACGTGGACGTGGTCGAAACGCCGTTCAGGCACGGCGAAAGGTGCCAGCGGGGCCTGGGTGTGGCGGTGGACCTTGGCTCGCTGGCAGGCCGTGCAGGCGTTGGCCCAGTCGTGGATGTTTCGTCGAAGGCCGTGCCAGACGAAACGCGCCGACACCAGCTTCTGAGAAGCTTTCCGGCCCGGGTGAGAAAGGCCGTGGATGGAGGCGAAGATGCGGCGCTGCCAGGAAACGGGCACGATGGGGCGAGGCTGGCCCTGGGAGACGTCGCAGAGCAGGACGGTGCCCGCGAAGGGGATGTCGGCCAGGCGGAGGCCCGTGTCCGCCACGCGGAGTGCCTGCACCGAGGCGTCGGTGGTCTGGTCGGCCGCCATGAGCGTGAAGTCCACGCCGAGGTGGACCGCGTTCGCGCTGGCCCGCGAAAGGCAGTCGGCCACGTCGTTGTCTTTGCCGGCGACGTGCTGGATGTCCGTGGTGAACTCCGACACGGCGGAGAGGTGGCGCTGCTGGCGGGCCGACCACGGCTCCGTGACCTTAGCCATTGCGTAGACCAACGGCTTGTGGTCGACGAAAGCCATGAACGGGTGGCCCTCCAGGAGGTGTCGGAAATGGCGAACAGCCAGGAATAGCCCGAGCAGCTCGCGGTCGAATGTGCTGTAGTTTAACTCGTTCGGCCGGAGTTGCCGGCTGAAAAAAGCGAGTGGCTGCCAAACCCCGTCCACCCATTGCTCATGGACGGCGCCCACCGCGTAGTTGGAGGCGTCCGTAGTGAGGGCGATGGGCGCGTTGAGCACCGGGTGAGCCAGCAGCGTTGCGTCGGCGAGGGCCCGTTTGGCACTGGCGAAGGCCGAGTCCATGGCCGCGGACCAAACAATGTCATGCTTGGCCGGCTTGCCCCGGAGGGCCTCGTAAAGGGGCCGCATGAGCTGAGCAGCGCGGGGCACGAATCGGTGATAAAAATTCACCATGCCGAGGAACTCTTGGAGGGCCTTGATGGAACGGGGACGCGGGAACGTGGTGATGGCCTCGACCTTGGTCGGCAGCGGCACGGCCCCGGTCTTGGTGATGCGGTGGCCCAAAAAGTCAACGGTCGTCGCGCCGAAGTGGCATTTGACCGGGTTGACAATTAAGCCGTGCTCGCTGAGGCGACCGAACAGTGTTCGGAGGTGGAGGAGGTGCTCGGCGCGGGACGTGCTGGCGACAAGGATGTCGTCCAGATAGACGAAAAGAAACGGCAGGTTGTGCAGCACGCCGTCCATCAAGCGCTGGAACGCCTGGGCCGCGTTCTTGAGGCCAAACGGCATCCGCAAAAATTCGAACAGGCCGAACGGCGTGATGACGGCCGTCTTCGGGACGTCGGCCGCCCGGACAGGTACCTGGTGGTAGCCCCGTATCAGGTCAATTTTCGAAAAGATGACCCGTCCCGCCAAACGGGCGGAAAAGTCCTGAATATGCGGGATCGGGTACCTGTCGGGGGTGGTAGCGTCATTGAGACGGCGGTAGTCGCCACACGGGCGCCATCCACCCCCCAGCTTTGGCACGATGTGCAGTGGCGAGGCCCACGCGCTATCGGAGCGCCGCACGATGCCGAGGTGCTCCAACGCGTCGAATTCGGCCTTTGCCACGGCGAGCTTGGCTGGGTCGAGGCGGCGGGCCCTGGCGTAGACCGGCGGGCCCGTAGTGGGTATGTGGTGCTCGATCCCGTGCCGCACCGTGTCGGCCGAAAACGTCGGCCGCGTGAGGGCCGGGAATTCCACGAGCAGGCGAGCGAACTCGTTCGTTGCCGGGAGGGCGCACGCCAGTTCGGTCGGCGCGGAGCTGCTCATTGTGCACGCCAGGGAGCTGAAGGTCTCGGCGTGGACAAGGCGACGTCGTTTGACGTCGACCAGCAGCCCGTGCGCGCAGAGGAAGTCGGCGCCCAGCAAAGCCACGGGGACGCTGGCGGTAACAAAAGTCCATTGAAAGCGCTGGCTGCCGAAGCAGAGGGTGACGACGCGTGGGCCGAAAGTGCGTATGGCCGAGCCATTAGCAGCGACCAAAGAGGGGCCGCAAACTGCGTCCAGCCTGTCCTGCTAGGAGGCAGGTATGACGCTCAGTTGGGCGCCGGTGTCGCACAGGAAACGCCGTCCAGACGCTTTGTCCCGAATAAACAGCAAGTTGCCCGAGTGTCCGGCGCTCATGGCTGGGAATGAACGCCGGCCCGGCCGTTTCCCGACCTGCCGAAAGTGCACGGGGGCCGGCACGTCCGAGCCTTGTGTCCGAACCTGGCGTGGTAATAACACCACGCCCGGTCAGGTGGAGGCCCCGGCCGTCGTGTCGGAAGCGGGCGGTGCGGCGTGGCGGCCGCCAGTTGCACCGGCAGTTCGGCCTCCAACCGCGCAGGGTGCTCGGGCGTCGCCTCGGACGGCGGCGGGCTCCAGGTAACCGCGCCGATGTGCTGGCCCGCCGAGGAGATCTTATCGGCTTCCCTGGCGAGGGCGCGGGAATCCGTGATCAACGTGCCAGCCAGGGCGAGGCGTACCGGGTTAGGCAGCTGACGGAGGAACAGCTCCCGGAACAGGAATGCCGGAGAGTGCTCGCCGAGCAACGAGAGCATATAGTCCATGCGCTCGGACGGGCGCGTGTCGCCGAGCTCGGGCAGGTCAAGCAGGCGCCGTGCGCGTGCTGCCGGTGAGAGGGCGAAAGCGCCGAGGAGGAGCGTCTTCAGCGCATCGTATTTGTCAGCAGCCGGCGGGTGCTGGAGGAGGCTCAAGGCGCGGGCCGCGGTGGCGGAGCCGAGCGCCGCCACAACATGGTGGAAGCGGGTGTCGTCCGCGGTGATGCCTCGCAGGGCGAACTGGGAGTCCGCCTGGGCGAACCAAACAGCCGCGTGAGTCTCCCAGAAGGTAGGCAGTTTAAGCGTCACTGCCGTATCCATGTCGGTAGGTCACCAATGAAGGAACTGCGCTCCAACGCGAGTCGAAAGAATTGACGCGACCAAAGACGGAATTCGTCCGAGTTGCTTTATTGAAACAAAACAGCTCAGGTATTCTGACAAGCCCGTTTTTCGGGCAACAATATATATACACATTTATGTCGGGAAGTTTGCCCGGCAAAAGCTATACCGGGCATGCCCGGGTATCAAGGGCGAGCCTTGGAAAGGCGAGTCTGGACCTGCCCGGGCGTGTTTGGCTGCGGCCTGGCAAGTCGAGGCTGGGCGTGCCCGGGCGCTCTGGGCGAGCACTGGAAAGGCGATAGTGGGCATGCCCGGACGCTCTGGGCGAGCCCTGGAAAGGCGATAGCGGGCATGCCCGGACGCTCTGGGCGTGCCCTGGAAAGGCGATAGCGGGCATGCCCGGACGCTCTGGGCGAGCCCTGGAAAGGCGATAGCGGGCATGCCCGGACGCTCTGGGCGAGCCCTGGAAAGGCGAGAGCGGGCATGCCAAGGAAAGACGAGACCGGGCGTGCCCGGGAGGTTCGGGCGTGCCCGGGAACAGTGAGTCCGGGCATGCCCGGGAGAGGCGCGTCTGGCCGTGTTCTGGCCGGTGCAAGGCGATTATGTACATCCAGCGGTAACCGCTACAAACCCAAGATTTCTTCCCCATTCAAATCATATAATTTATAGGTCCAAGGGACGGTATTCATTACATCAACGATTTTAAAAGTTAAATAGTCCATTCATTCATTCATTTCGGTTTATTGAAATGTTTAAACACTGGGCAAGGCAGTTCGAATACTGAAATTTGTCAAGTTTACAATAATAAAACTGTTTCATAAAACTTACAAATGTACATAAAAATAATATTAATCATATAAAATTACATTAATAAATTTAATAAATAGAAAATTAAATCAATCAAAATGTCAAAATAAGCATATGGAATAAATAAACATGTGTGATGTTGGTTGGGTCAGGCATATATAGATCCAGGTAGATCTGCATAGGTCGGTGCTTCGCCTGTCGGGAAAGGGAATCTCGATGTAATACGTTCTGTAGCCCGAATGTCGGATTAAGTGTGCAGCTGTGATCATGCGAGGATGATCGGGTGATAGGTAGAAGAGGGATTAGGCTAACTCCCCGGTATGTCAAACCTCTGTGATCATTCGGTGTCCCTTATGGCAACACATCACATGTGTTGTTAGATCCATTAGTGCACACACGAATTAAATTCCCCTCCGGCACAAGACGATAAAACTGACTGGAAGAGCAGACAGCAACACATCACATACATTAGTTAGATCCATTGGTGCACACACTAATTAAATTCTCCTCCGACACAAGACGATAAAACTGACCGGGAGAGCAGACAGCAACACATCACATACATTAGTTAGATCCATTAGTGCACACACTAATTAAATTCCCCTCCAACACAAGACGATAAAACTGACCGGAAGAGCAGACAGCAACACATCACATACATTAGTTAGATCCATTGGTGCACACACTAATTAAATTCCCCTCTGACACAAGACGATAAAACTGACCGCGAGAGCAGACAGCAACACATCACATGCATTAGTTAGTGCTACGGGCTACCCCCCCCTTGCCCCTGGTCTCGGTGGACCTCCAAACCCCGAGAGGGTCCCCAGCAGAAAGATGTGTTATCCTTGGTTGAAACCCAGCAAATAATGTCCCTCAATGGAACCAGCGAATGAAACAGTCGAATCAATAATGCAACCACACCAGGTAATAAACAAACCATAATATATTGTAGATCACACCCAAAGAGCCATACAACAATGGGGGCAATCACCCCGACTTTCAAATCTTACGATAATATCCTTGTCAAGCCCCTTAACCCCACACTCACGGCACCTCCCCCAATGTCTCTGCGCCCCTCCAAGGCGAAGTTCCAATGTCTCTGTGCGTTCCCGCGATCGGGGAGTCAAAGCCCGATGGTCAATTGAGGCGTAGATGAGCGAGACGACCCCGAGGTCACATGCTCAGCCCCCAGCAACACAGCGGTGGAGAGGAACCTCACAAAGACGCCCTCCGACGTACACGTTGCGGTTCAATCCGTGAGCCTCTGTATAATTCTCACGTGCCCCTTTCTTGCACAGCCGTCCCCGGCAAACCACCAGGTAATAATGCCCAGCCGACACGACAAAAGCCTGTCCACTGCAGGTTGCTCGCATGGCGAAGATGGCGGACGGCTTTCGCTCCAACCTGGACTTTGAGGCCTGGATCCTCCGGAACCTCAATGAGAATACCCGACGACACAGGCTCCATGCACTCCGGCGATATTTCTCATCGCCCGAACTTCCCTTCAAGGACGCAAAGTTCACTCGCACTGTACGTCGAACGCTCGGGCCGGAGCTTCAACAAACACGTCTCTTTTCGATGTCCTCCCACCTCTTTTTTCCTCGCTCCACCTCTTCCGGACACGATTCGGATTTCCGGCCACATTTTACCAGGAACGCTTTTAAATCTTTTCACCACAACAACGCTTTCCCTTAAGTCACAATAAGCATAATATCTAGAACCAACAATGATAAGAACAACCATAATGAGGGCCTAATACGTAACAGTTAGATCCATTAGTGCACGCACTAATTAAATTCCCCTCCGACACAAGACGATAAAACTGACTGGAAGAGCAGACAGCAACACATCACATACATTTATAGTTAGATCCATTGGTGCACACACTAATTAAATTCCCCTCCGGCACAAGACGATAAAACTGACTGGAAGAGCAGACAGCAACACATCACATACATTAGTTAGATCCATTAGTGCACACACTAATTAAATTCCCCCCGGCACAAGACGATAAAACTGACCGGGAGAGCAGACAGCAACACATCACATACATTAGTTAGATCCATTCGTGCACACACTAATTAAATTCCCCTCCGGCACAAGACGATAAAACTGACAGGAAGAGCAGACAGCAACACATCACATACATTAGTTAGATCCATTGGTGCACACACTAATTAAATTCCCCTCCGCCACAAGACGATAAAACTGACCGGAAGAGCAGACAGCAAGCGACCGCACAATGCGGCGCCATGGCAAGCAGACATCGCACAGGCTGGCTGAGAGTCACGCCTCGGAGAACTCGTGATTGACAGGAGGGGGAGGGGCGAGCAACAACCTGAGCACCGGTTGGAGAATAGGGAGGATGAAGGACGCGCAACACTGATTGGACACCACAAGGACGTGCGACCGTTGCACGGTCGGACGAGCTTCCAACAAACGACGCGCTGATTGGAGGAAAAAGACCAGGACGTGAGGAAGGCGCAAAAAGCCGCAAGGAAATGACGCACTGATTGGCAGAGATAGAGAGCTGACATCAGAAGACGTCTGATAGAGGTAAACGGAGACGGATATTTTTTCCACTTCTCGCTTCCCTCTTCGCCTCTGCCTCTTCCTGCCTTCCCGCAATGGAGACCATTCCTTTCTTATTTTGTTGCCCTTTGCGCGTTCCTGTGCTGGCGGACCTCTCATCTTGGTTCCGGACAAGGGGGCGACTCCGCTAGACGAGTCCGGGCACAGCCGGAGGAGCGAGCTGCACTCGACTCGTTCTAGTCGTTGGGAGGGCCGGTGGAACACCAGCAGACGAGCCAAGCGATTCGTGCCGACCGGAGCCACGTCGGACGGAGCATGATCGACCCGAGACACAGACCGAGATAAGCCCAACACAAACACGGACACAACGTTTTATTTTATTCTTCATTCCCCTGTGCTGTATTTGAAGTCTGTGAGTGGGATCCCAATCAAGGTTTTAGTTCTTCCATCGCGTAATAAATATTTCTATTTGTACATTTTACATCCGCGTCGGGTTGAGTTGATTTTCAGGGTGAAGACACCGTCAGACCGACAGGTAAACCGCGGCATTCTCCCCCAAACCCCCCTTCCCTCCCCATAACTCGCCCCTCCCCCCGCTCGTGTTTGATCTGCCATTGCATTGGAAACGCCTCATCTTACTATAATTCACCAAATGTCCGTCTGTTCGAGGGTACCGCAAAAACTGCTGAACCGATCGCAAAGATATTTTGGCTGGGTAATCCTGGGACCCCTGGGAGTAAAATAGACCATTTAGTTTTCCAAATTTCAGCTTTTGTCTCCAGCATTCTCAGGTTTGGACTCCCGCATAACATACACATAACGTTCGTTGTGACGACGTTCTCGTTGTGACGATGTTGTGGCGATGTATGTGTTCACGGTCGTGTTTGACGTGATGGTGTGAACGTAATTTCATAATGTTTTTCGTTTCGTAATCCTTTAATGAACGTTTAATGTTTAATGAACGTTTAATGCCCTTCGGTGTCCGGGGCCACACGCGCGCTACACTGGATGGGCCAGCGTGTAGCTTGCTCTCGGGTAAACCGCTGAGCCCCATCCGTGATGGGGACTGGGGTTTGAGACAGTGTCCCACGAACGAGGAATTTCCAGTAAGCGCGAGTCATCAGCTCGCGTTGATTAGGTCCCTGCTCTTTGTACACCCCGCCCGTCGCCGCACAAACATCACAATGAAACACAATCACAATTCACATATTCATGCAATCCGTAATTTCGCAATGTTTTTCGTTTCATAATCCTTTAATGACCGTTTAATGTTTCATGAACATGTAATGCCCTTCGATGTCCGAGGCCGCACGCGCGCTACACTGGACGGGCCTGTGTGGACCTTGCCCTTCGCCGTCAGACTCGGGTAAACCGCTGAGCCCCATCCGTGATGGGGACTGGGGCTTGAGACAGTGTCCCACGAACGAGGAATTCCCAGTAAGCGCGAGTCATCAGCTAGCGTTGATTAAGTCCCTGCCCCTTATACACACCGCCCGTCGCCACACAAACATCACAATGAAACAATCACAATTCACATATTCGTGCAATTCGAGAAAAGGAACTTTTATCAGCAATGTCGTCTATCCTGAAGTTCTAAGCTGAAGAAGAGGTACAAAATCATTCAATTCTTTTCCCTAAAGAAAAGCATACAGTTGATATTAAAGCACGGCGTTACGCGCGCTGCTTGCGAGCAAGGAGGAAGCGGACAAGCGGTACCTTATAAGCGTCTTTATTTCAGGAGCTCACTGTAACACTGGCGCGCTCCGGGCTGCGCGCCCGGTGTATATCATGAGGCCACGCCTACCCCTCGGGCGTGGCCACCGCCCACCTGGTGCGTGGAATGATGTCACCACGCCAGTGGGCTTTTGTGTCCGCCACACGCGCCCCCCCAGAATTCCAGCGCACCTGGAGGGCCAGTTTGCGGGGCAGACGAATGACCCGGCCGAAGCGCCCCCTGGCGATCGGCGGCGTCCGGGGTGCAGGGATGCCAGGTGGGATGCCCCTGGCTGCCCCTGGGATGGGTGCAGGACCGGGGGGCGGCGTGGCGGCGGGGCTGGGCGGTGCCGGGGGTCCGCCCGCAGGGGGGCAGCCCCGACGTGGGGGTCGGGCCACTGGCGGTGGATGGTCCACGTCGAGGTGGGCCGGCTTGAGGCGGTCTACCGAAACGTGGTCAGGAGTACCGCCGATGTCCAGGGTGAAGTGCTTCGCCCCGGTCTCCAGCACGCGGAAAGGCCCGTCGTACGGGGGCTGCAGTGGTGTCCGGTGGGCATCGTGGCGGACGAAGACGTACTCCGCCGTGCGAAGCTCCGGGGCGACGTGCGTCGGTGGGTGCCCGTGGCATGCCGTTGGCACCGGGGCGAACCTCTGGGCGGTCTCTTGCAGAGCGGAGCGCTGCTGTGCCGCGGACCATGGTGCCGTGGAGTCGGGGAGGAACTCGCCCGGCACCCGCAGCGGTTGCCCGAAGACCAACTCCGCCGCGGATGCGCGCAGGTCCTCCTTGGGCGCCGTCCGGAGGCCGAGCAGGACCCAGGGGAGCCTGTCGACCCAGCCGCCGTCGCGGAGGGTGGCCCGGAGCGCGGCCTTCAATGAGCGGTGAAATCGCTCACACAGGCCGTTAGCCTGGGGGTGGTAGGCCGTGGTTCGGTGCAGCGGGACCCCGAGCCCCTGGGCGACCGCCCCCCAGAGCTCCGAGGTGAACTGGGGGCCGTGGTCGGACGAGATATCTGAGGGGGCGCCGAACCGGGCGACCCAGGTGGCAATGAAAGCCTGCGCGACATCGGCCGCCGTTGTCGACGCCAAGGGCACGGCCTCCGGGCACCGGGTGGTGCGGTCCACCATGGTGAGGACGTAGGTGAAACCCCGCGAGGGGGGCAGAGGTCCCACCAGGTCCACGTGGACGTGGTCAAACCGGCGTTCCGGCACCGTGAACGGGGCCAACGGGGCCTGGGTGTGCCGGTGCACCTTGGCGCGCTGGCACGCGAGGCACGTCCTGGCCCAGCCGCGGACGGCCTTCCGGAGGCCATGCCAGACGAACTTGTCGGCGATCAGCCTTTGGGAGGCCCTCGCGCCCGGGTGGGACAGGCCGTGGATGGTGTCAAACACCTGGCGCTGCCAGCCCGCAGGCACGATGGGGCGAGGACGCCCGAGGGAGACGTCGCACAAGAGGGCCGCGCCCGCGCTGTCGAACGCCACCTCGGTGACGCGGAGGCCCGTGACGGCGGTCCGCAAGGCCTGGACGTCGGGGTCAGCGGCCTGGTCCGCTGCCATCCGGGCATAGTCGATGCCGAGGTGGACTGCGTGGGCGACGGCCCGGGAAAGGCAATCCGCCACCGGGTTGTCCTTCCCCGCGACGTGCTGGATGTCCGTCGTGTACTCGGACACGGCCGAGAGGTGACGCTGCTGCCGGGCCGACCACGGCTCGGTGACCTTGCCCATCGCGAAGATCAGCGGCTTGTGGTCGACGAAGGCAGTGAACGCACGGCCCTCGAGCAGATGGCGGAAGTGCCTGACCGCCAAGTGAAGCCCGAGCAACTCGCGGTCGAAGGTACTGTAACGGCGTTCGGGCGGGCAAAGCTGCCGGCTAAAGAACGCCAGCGGTTGCCAAGCTCCACGCACCCATTGCTCGTGCACCGCGCCCACCGCGTAGTCCGAGGCATCGGCGGTGAGGGCGATCGGTGCATCGGGCGCCGGGTGCGCGAGCATGGTGGCGTTAGCCAAGGCGAGCTTCGCGCCCGTGAACGCCGTGTCCATCTGCTCGGTCCAGGTAACGTCGCCTTTGCCCGGCTTACCTCGGAGAGCTTCGTGCAGGGGGCGCAGGAGCTGTGCGATACGGGGCAGGAACCGATGGTAAAAGTTCACCATGCCCAGGAACTCCTGCAGCCTCTGATCGTGCGGGGGCGCGGAAAACCCCTTCACCGCCTCCACCTTGGCCGGCAGGGGGACGGCTCCGTGCCTGGTGACACGGTGCCCCAGAAAATCGATTATGGTGGCGCCGAACCGGCACTTTGCGGGGTTCACGATCAGGCCATGCTGGCCCAGGCGTTCAAAGAGCGTGCGGAGGTGGCGTAGGTGCTCTTCGTGGGACGCGCTGGCGACGAGGATATCGTCCAGGTAGACGTAGACGAAATCCAAGTCACGCAGGACGCTGTCCATCAGTCGCTGGAACGCCTGAGCCGCATTCTTCAGACCGAAGGGCATGCGCAGGAACTCGAAGAGTCCGAATGGCGTGATGACCGCCGTCTTCGGGACGTCCTCCGGCCTGACGGGGACCTGATGGTAGCCGCGTTTGAGGTCCACCTTCGAGAAGAAGGACATGCCCGCCAAACGGGCGGAAAAGTCCTGAATGTGGGGGACGGGGTAGCGGTCGGGAGTCGTGGCGTCATTGAGACGGCGATAGTCCCCGCACGGTCGCCATCCCCCGCCGGGCTTCGGCACGATGTGCAGCGGCGACGCCCAAGCGCTCTCTGAGCGCCGAACGATGCCGAGTCGCTCCAGGGTAGCGAACCCCGCTTTTGCCACCGCCAGCTTCGTCGGCTCGAGGCGGCGTGCCCGGGCATAGACCGGTGGCCCGACGGTGGGGATGTGATGGGCCACCCCGTGCTTGATGGCCCCCGCCGAGAAGGTGGGCCGCGTGAGGGCCGGGAAGCCGGCGAGGAGGCGGGTGAATGCGTCCGCTGCCGGAAGCGTACAGACCAACGTGGCCGGAACCGAACCGTTCGGCAAGCCGCTTGGCAAGCCGCTCGTTGAGCTGGGCAACGCACAAGCGAGCGAGCTGAACGTCTCGGCCTGGACAAGATGTCTGCGCTTGACGTCGACCAGGAGCCCATTAGCGCACAGGAAGTCCGCGCCAAGCAGTGCCATGGGCACGTCGGTGGTGACGAACGTCCATCGGAAAACCTGCCCTCCGAACCGCAGAGAGAGGCAGCGTTTTCCATACGTACGGATGGGCGTCCCGTTTGCGGCAAGCAGCGCGGGGCCCCCACCTGCGGCGTGCTTGTCTGACGTGCCGGCGGGAACGACACTCACCTGCGCTCCCGTGTCGCACAGGTAACGGCGTCCGGAGAAGGTGTCCGTTATGAACAGCAGGCTGCTCGAACGGCCGGCGCTCATCGCCACTATTGAGCGCCGGCCCGGGCGTTTCCCGACCTGTTGAAGGAGCATGGCGGATGACACTGCCGAGCTTCGTGGCCGAACTTGGCGTGGAACCAGCACCAGGTGGTGGAGCTGGAGGAGCGCGGCTGGCTCCGCCAGGCCGGTGGAGTTGGCGGGTTTCCCCGCGGTGGCGGTTTTCGCCGCGGCGGTGGGCGGGGCGTGGCGGCGGTCACGAGGTGCGTATCAGCATGCTGCGTATGCTGTATAAGCTGATGCTGTGGATCAGCAGCATCAGCAGCAGCATCAGCAGCATCAGCCACGAGGGCCGTGACGGCCACGCCGACTCTCGCCCGCGTGTCCGAAGCGGCAAAGTACTTGTCCGCCTCGGCTGCCAATGCTCGGGGTTCCGTTAGCCCGGTCCCGGCCAACGCGAGGCGAACCTGCGCTGGGAGTTGGCAACGGAAAAGCGCCCGGAATAGAGAACCGGGGGCTTCGTCGCCCAACAGTGACAGCATATGGTCCATTCGGACCGACGGGCGCGTGTCACCGAGCTCGGGGAGATCCAGGAGGCGGTCGGCCCGTGCGTCGTCCGTGAGGCCGAACGTGGCTAGGAGTAGCCGCTTGAGTGCCTCGTACTTGTGGCCGTCCAGTGGGTGGCGAAGGACGGACACAACTCGAGCGGCCGTGCCGGGCCAGAGGGAGGCGACGACGTGGCAATAGCGCGTGTCATCGCTGGTGAGGCGCCGAAGCTGAAATTGGGCTTCGGCCTGGACGAACCAGACTTCGGCCTGAGCCTCCCAAAATTCGGGAAGTTTGATGAAGTTGGCCATGGCAATGGCGTCGCGTGTGGAAGGATCGCTCCGGCAGATCCAACGTCGAGGGTCACCAGTAAAGCGCGGCGTTACGCGCGCTGCTTGCGAGCAAGGAGGAAGCGGCCAAGCGGTAACTTATAAGCGTCTTTATTTCAGGAGCTCACTGTAACACTGGCGCGCTCCGGGCTGCGCGCCCGGTGTATATCATGAGGCCACGCCTACCCCTCGGGCGTGGCCACCGCCCACTTGGTGCGCGGAATGATGTCACCACGCCAGTGGGCTTTTGTGTCCGCCACAATATCATGATTTGAAACACGATGGAATAATATTTACCGATATGAACAGTGATGTGGCTTTTAATGAAATTCTAAATATACTGTTTTGATTTTGATGATTTAGGTGTGATATGATTTGACGGATGTTTATATGAACTGGCAACGGTACCCGCCCAATGGGCGGGGCTTCAATTGGGAAGGCCAAATGAAAAGGAAAAAAAATATCAGAAATTGAAGGTTTTATTTTATTTTAAACGATTCATGTAAACATCCGTTGAATCATATCACACGCAAATCATCACAATCTAAACAGTATCTTTAGAATTTCAATAAAAGCCACATCACTGTTCATATCGGTAAATATTATTCCATGGTGTTTCAAATCGTGATCGATACACTATGATCGTGATGATCGTGATCGTGAATCGTGCTCGATAATAGTGTTCACAATCGCTATGTCATATGTACTCCCGATACGTGTACCAAATTCCCGATACGTGTAACTGTACCAAATCAACAGTTAAAAGGATTTTGAGCCGATAGCTGTTACGGCCTTGGCAAGATCGATGGAGACAGCGTTTATTGTCCTCCGTCGCACCACGGAGCGAAAGGGGTACTATGGTTTTCCCCTCCTTCCGTGTGTCCGTCCGTGCGTGCGTATGTACATGCGTGCGTGCGTAGGCGAAGGACCGAATTCTAATTTGGTGTGTGGGTGCAACCCACGTCAAAATCCAAGATGGCCGCCGCCATTTATGTCTGACCCCA
The DNA here is from genome assembly GCF_964187855.1 of Myxine glutinosa. Lineage (NCBI taxonomy): Eukaryota > Metazoa > Chordata > Myxini > Myxiniformes > Myxinidae > Myxine > Myxine glutinosa. The sequence goes on from NC_136266.1 coordinate 7,620,485, forward strand.
TGTATGTCTGAACCTTGTGAGCGGAATATCTTGAAAAATAAGCGAAGTACCAACTTCTAATCTGGTGTGTGGGTGTATCTATACACAAGGGAGAACGCTATTGAAAATTGGGTCGCCACGTCAAAATCCAAGATGGCCGCCTTGTTATACTTTTAATGAAGTACACTGTCTCAAGCCCCAGTCCCCATCACAGATGGGGCTCAGCGGTTTACCCGAGCCTGACGGCGAAGGGCAAGGTACACGCTGGCAAGTCCACTGTCGCGCGCGTGCAGCCCTGGACATCGAAGGGCATTAAACGTTCATTAAACATTAAACGTTCATTAAACATTAAACGTTCATTAAACATTAAACGTTCATTCAACATTAAACGTTCATTAAAGGATTACGAAATGAAAAACATTACGAAATTACGTTCACACCGTCACGTCAAACACCACCGCAAACACATACATCGTCACAACATCGTCACAATGAGAACATCACAATGAACATTACGCAAACACGAATGTTATGTGGGAGTCCAAACCTGAGAATGCTGGAGACGAAAGCTGAAATTGGGAAAACTAAATAGCCTATTTTACTCCCAGGAGTCCCAGGATTACCCACCCAAAATATCTTTGCGATCGGTTCAGCAGTTTTTACGGTTCCCTCCGAACAGACAGGTGGACATTTGGTGAATTATAGTAAGATGCACCTACATAACAGAATTAAGCATTTCAATCAAAAAAGGAATTGTTGAATTCTTGCATCTCTGAGTCTTACGCCGAGGTAGGTCAAGATGTTGAGCATTCCTGAGTTGCATATTATATCGAGACACGGATTGTCGGGTCGGAGGAAGAATGTCACGGTGACGATCACATTTTGCCGCTTCCGGTCTTGCCGGCGAGGTTTTCGTTTATTCGCAGCTGTCCACACTCTCCATCGAAATCGAAGTTAAGTAATTGTTCCCATTTGTATTTTCGTTATAACTGTATTTATTTTATGGTGTTGTACGTATCGTGTGTCCCGAGGAAGATTTTCGGTGCAAATCTTTCATACCTGTATAGAAAATCGTGTTAAATCGTGCCGTGTCTTTTGAGGCCTTGTACAGTGTCCAACCTTGAGGCTTCGTTTTTCTCTCAGCGGTCCGTCTTTTGTGCTCCAATAACTTTCGTTCTCTGCTTTTCCCAGTCTTTTCACCCCATAGCCTACTTCCTTGTTTAAAATCAACTAAAAAAACAAAAACAAAAAAACATTTCCTTCTCTGTTCTTATTCTTTGTTCTCATTCGTTTATTCATTCTTATTCGTTCATTCGTTCTTCGAACGACGTTCACTGTTATTACTGTTACTGTAATAACAGTTATTACTGTTCACTGTTAACGTTCACTGTTATTAACCTTATAATGTTTACACTTTCCCCTCAAGTTCTGTATTCCATCATATATTATAACACCTTTTTCTTCTTCTTCTTTAAAAGGTTGCTTTCGACTTGCTCACCAAATCTATCCATCCCCAAAAAAAATTCCATCTCTTTCAGTGCCTCTTTTCTACATTCCCTAAACTCTCCTGCACTCCATCCTCCCTCCAGCGTCCTCAAACGTATTTTTGACTCGAAGGTCACAAGAAACTCATTTTGCAATAAATGTTCGTTTCCCATTAATCGTACACTTTCTAAAATCCAATCTCACCCCTCCCCTCCAAATCTTCCCCATAACCCCTCCCATCCAAATCTTCCCCATCGCCCCTCCACCCCAAATCTTCCCCCTTGCCACTCCCCTCCTAATCCTCCCCATCACGCATCCCTTTCAAATCTCCCCCCTTTCCCCTTCTCTCCTAAACTCCCCCCACACCCCTCCCCTCCAAGACTCCCCCTCGCCCCTCCCCTCCTTGACTCCCGCCTCACCCCTCCCCTCCAAATCTCCCCCATATCCCATCCCTTTCAAATCCCTCCCCTTGTGCATTCCCTCCTAAACTCCCCCCTCGCCCCTCCCCTTCAAATCTCCCCACCCTCATTTCTTCTCAATTTCCCCCCTCTCACTCCCCTCCTCAAAGCGTCCTCCCCACTTCTTCCCTCTTCCAACTCTCACCTCCATCTCCCCCAACCTTCTGCCTCACTCTTCCCCCTCCTCAAATAACACCTTATTGTGCCTCACCCAATCACCATCAAACCTTTTGTCCGCCCCATCCTTCCCTTTCTCCGAGCTATTCTGAAATCTCTGACACACCTTCAACAGCTCTCCCTACCTCTTCCACCTCTTCCACATCTTACCCTACCCCTCCTCCCCCCTGTTCTGTATCCGATGCTCCCCCTCCCTCTTCATTAACGGTATGGACCTCAAACATCCGGGGCCTTCGTTCAAACTCAACTGATCTCTCCATACAGGTTGCTTCTGTCAAACCAGACGTGATCTGCTGAACAGAAACTTTCCTCCTTCATGATGTCTCTGATTCCTTAGTATCTCTCCCGGGTTACTCCCTCCTCCGGTATGAGAGACCTGAGCCTCGTCCTGGAGGTGGGGTTGCTATCTTTATCAAAAACTCTCTTCCTCACTCGCCCTGCACTGCACTCTCTCCACCTCACCCCCAGGAAAACCTCTGGCTACGGCCTCCCCTTCGCTCCCACCTCTTGTTCATATGTGTGTTGTACCGTCCACCAAACAGTGATGACTCCATCTACATCTCGCTGTCTGATATATAATATGGACCAACTTCTGTCTACTCATCCTAACTCTCTCTTCCTCATATGTGGTGATTTCAATTGTCACCATGCCAGTTGGCTGGGTGTGGGTCCCTCTCTCACCAGCCATGGCTCTTCAGCAAAGGACTTCTGCGACTCACTGGGACTGGCACAATCTGTAAATTTCCCGAACCGGATCTCAGTCAACGGAGCATCTTCTCTTCTGGACTTGGTTATGACTAACTTCCCTGAAAATGTCTGCTGCTCTTCTTCTGCTCCAATCGGCTCATCTCATCATGTGCTTGTTAAAGTGGGCATCTCTCTGACCATTCTCAGGGTGCCTCCTCAGCGTCGACGAGTCTGGCATTTCACTCAGGCCAACTGGCACGGTCTTCAAGCAGCCATCAATCATCTGGACTGGTCTCCCATCTCTACCACCTCTGACATCAACTCATCCTGGGAATTCTTCCAAAGTAAATTGCTCTCTCTCATGCACAGATTTATCCCATCTCGTCTTCAGTTGTCATACCCTTCCTCCCGTCCATGGTACACGGAATCTTGTGGTGAGGCTGTTGCCCAGAAACAACTTGCCTTCGTCTCCTGGAAAGCAAATCCAACGGAAGGAAATCTCATTTCCTTTCACAAAGCCCGAAACAAGTGTGTGTCCACCCTCAGGAGAGCCAGGAAACAATATCTCTCCGTTCTCAAGACCGAACTCTCTTATCTGTCTCCCTCTTCCAAATCCTGGTGGTGTCTGGTCAAATCTGTTTCTGGTGTTTGTTCCCCCTCCATCCCCTCCCTTACCTCAAACGGCTACACAGCTGACTCCGCACGTGAAAAAGCTGAATGCCTAAACTCTGTGTTTGCCTCTAAATCTTGTGTCCCAAATCCATCCCTCTCTTTACCCACCGTACGCAGTCGTACCCAGCTGCTCCTGGACTCCGTGTCCTTTCCTCCTGACAAGGTGGAAAAGTTTCTGTCAACCCTCGACTCTGATTCTGCAACTGGACCTGACGGCATCAGCCGACGGGTCCTAAAATCCTGTTCTTCCACTCTTTCACTCCCTCTCTCTGTTCTCTTCACCCTCTCTTTTGCTCAAGGTCAACTGCCATCTGCTTGGAAATCAGCCAACATCACAGCTTTGCACAAAAAAGGTGAAAAAACAGATCCTAGCAACTACAGACTAATCAGCCTTCTCCCAATTATCAGCAAAGTCATGGAATCCATCATTGCTTCGGATATGAAATCTTTCCTCTTCTCCAATGGCTTGATCTCTGATCATCAATTTGGTTTCAGACCAGGTCACTCTACTCTGGACATGCTGCTTCTGCTGTCTCAACAATGGATGGAGGTCCTCAATGCCAAACAGGAAATTAGAGCTGTCTCCCTCGACATATCACGTGCCTTCGATACGGTCTGGCACCCCGCTCTGCTCACCAAACTCTCCTCCTTTGGTATCCATGGAAATCTCCACGCATGGCTGGCGTACTTCCTCTCTCGTCGTAGTCAACGTGTGGCCCTGAATGGGTTTCTCTCATCTCCTCTTCCTGTTCAGGCTGGAGTTCCCCAAGGCAGTGTTCTGGGCCCTGTGCTTTTTCTGGTCTTCATCAATGATCTCTCTGACTCTCTTGAAAATCCTCTCTATCTCTTTGCTGATGACTCCACTCTCTGCCGCTCCATTCCTCATCCCTCAGATCGGCAGTCTGCAGCCTCCTCACTCTCTGCAGACCTGGACAAAATCACAGACTGGGCAAACAAGTGGAACATGTCTTTCAATCCTGACAAATCTCACACTCTTACGATGTCTCTCCGAAAAGACCGACTGGACAACCCTCCCATCTACTTTCTCAACAATCCTCTCCAAGAAGTTCTGTCACGCAAGCTTTTGGGTCTCACTATCTGCCATGATCTTTCCTGAGAAAACTACATTTCCAAGCTGGCCTCCAAAGCCAGTCGCCGAATGGGCATCCTCCGTCGTGTGAAGTCCTTCCTTGGCACACCTGAGCTCCTCACCACATACAAGGCTTTCATCCGCAGCTCAATGGAATACTGCTCTCCCCTCTGGGCTGGTGCTCCTGCCTCACACCAAGCTCGTCTTCACGCTGTTGAAACCAAAGCGTTTAGAATCATTGGAATCTCCCGCGATGACGCTATCTCCGAGGGCCTTTCAGTTACTCACCGCAGGCAGGTTGGTGGTCTTTCCATCTTCTACCGACTCCTCTCGGGCCTTGCTCCCCCAACTCTCTCTGGGCTCTGTCCCCCAAATATTCCTGCAGGTCGCACAAGATCTGCCAGCAACCCTCTTCTGGTGAAACTGCCAAAATCAAGACTCTCTGCTCACCTTCACTCCTTCACTCCTCTTTTCTCCCGCCTCTGGAACAAACTCCCTCACTCTCTTCAATCCCACTCCTCCCTCCAGGTCTTTAAAACAGCTGTTCACCACCATCTCTTATCTTCCCCCATCCAAAACCTTGATCTTTTCTACCCCTGTTAATTCACCCCATACCCACTTTTTTGAAATACCGACTTCTTTCCTGGAAGACCTAGCAGTGTCCATGTGTTTTTTATTACCTCTCCCACCCCCTCCCCCACCCCCTTCCCATGCCTCCTCCCCCCAAGCCCTCACCCTCCCACAGATCTCCCGATATCCCTGCTCTCCATGTCGTCTCCTGCTCCCTTTATCATACGTTTTATGTGTCAGTTTGTTTTTTTGTGATCAATGTTAGCTCTTACACGAACCTCGATCTTGTACACAAAAAAAATAAAGAAAATAAAGTCAGGTGGAGGTATGTGTGCCCTTCCTTGTGATGATCTCGTTTATTATTGTGATTTCATGACTGTTCGGATAAATATTCATCAGAAATGAATATTTGCTGCATCATTGAACAGACAATTGATTTAACCTTTCAAATGATATGCAACAATCAACGAAAGGTTTATTCAAATTGAGGCAGGAGGTTGCTGAGCAACCATATTCCCGAAATTTCAGAGTATGAAGTTCACGTCACGTGACTATGGGCACCTATCAACAAGGTACCTGAAGTACAAATATCCAACCCAAGATATTTTATGTTAACATCGTATTACTCACGCAGGACATCCAAAGGAATCAAAAGGTGCCACCCAGGTATGCTACTGGGGGTGGGGGTGCACGACCAGCCGGCGGACCATGTGGGCCTCAATTCCCAGGATGTTCCGTTAGCAAGCAGCTCGCTTACCGCTCGCCAAGCGGCTCGCTTGATTCAAAGCGCTCAAGTAAGCACTCCAAGGTAACAGAGCGGAGTGTTCGACACCTGTTATTATCGACATTACAAGCGGCTTGCTGATGGAACACACCCCTGCTGCTCACCTCCTTCTTTCATCCTTCACTCTTCTCCCTCATTCCTTCGAAGATCTGTCTCAAAACCCGTTGCTCGGCAACGGCAGAGGCGGAAGTGGAGGGCAAACGATCAGGGGTGAAAGTGCAACTTGGTCAAAGAAGAAATGTGAATATTTCCGCAGACAGAGAGCAGAATGGCTGAAATATAAATGAAACATTGTTAAAACCAGGACGACTTTACTTCTCTATAACACAATAATTCACCTTTTGGGCGTGGTCAGCACTCCAAGCACCTGTGGAACGCATGAAATGCTCGTCCTGGCTTCTTCCTCAGCTGAGGTAAATGTTATTTTAAAATCAGTGGAAGATAATAACAAGAGATCGCTTGAGGATTACTCACCGGAGCTTTCAGATTAAATCATTTCAATTAATTTAACTCCTGCTTGGTCAAAAGACACGACCAGCGGCGGGAGAAGTTCAAGAGAAAACACACAACGGGCAGGAAATCTAAACGGTGTTTCCTACGACGTCCGCGTTTAGTTGTTAAATGTTGTACATTTCGCTTTTCACATCAGAATATAAGAATCTAGTTCAAGTGAACGGTCGCAGGCAGAGATGTAGCGTTTGTGTCAAGGACGAAATGATTAGATTTTGGTAAAGATCTGGATTCGGTGACTAGAATTTTTAAGTGATTCTTCACCATTGGGAGATGGGGCCAAAAACGATACATAGCAGGATATCTCAAAAAGTTGTGGACGGATTTGGACGAAACTTCGGGGACCGGTTGGGGGTCCGGCAAGGTCAAATAGATTCGAAGTTAAGCCTTGACTGATTATTCAGTTGAGGATTCTGTGTTTGGGGTTCACAGATCTGCGAACGTCCCCCATTACATGGATTGTTTATTTATTATTTTTAATACCTCAGCAGATGCCCCCTACTATACGCCCTGAACTTGGCCCTCGAGTGTCCATAGCGGTGTATAGTAGAGGATTGTGAAGCGCCAACCCATTGCTTTCAAGGGCATTATCTGCTTATTTGGGGCTTTTGTAATTCTTGTCAATAAAATGAACCCAAGATTTCTTCCCCATTCAAATCATATAATTTATAGGTCCAAGGGACGGTATTCATTACATCAACGATTTTAAAAGTTAAATAGTCCATTCATTCATTCATTTCGGTTTATTGAAATATTTAAACACTGGGCAAGGCAGTTCGAATACTGAAATTTGTCAAGTTTACAATAATAAAACTGTTTCATAAAACTTACAAATGTACATAAAAATAATATTAATCATATAAAATTACATTAATAAATTTAATAAATGGAAAATTAAATCAATCAAAATGTCAAAATAAGTATATGGAATAAATAAACATGTTGTATGTTGGTTGGGTCAGGCATATATAGATCCAGGTAGATCTGCATAGGTCGATGCTTCGCCTGTCGGGAAAGGGAATCTCGATGTAATACGTTCTGTAGCCCGAATGTCGGATTAAGTGTGCAGCTGTGATCATGCGAGGATGATCGGGTGATAGGTAGAAGAGGGATTAGGCTAACTCCCCGGTATGTCAAACCTCTGTGATCATTCGGTGTCCCTTATGGCAACACATCACATGTGTTGTTAGATCCATTAGTGCACACACGAATTAAATTCCCCTCCGACACAAGACGATAAAACTGACCGGAAGAGCAGACAGCAACACATCACATACATTAGTTAGATCCATTGGTGCCCACACTAATTAAATTCCCCTCCGACACAAGACGATAAAACTGACCGGAAGAGCAGACAGCAACACATCACATACATTAGTTAGATCCATTGGTGCCCACACTAATTAAATTCCCCTCCGACACAAGACGATAAAACTGACCGGGAGAGCAGACAGCAACACATCACATGCATTAGTTAGTGCTACGGGCTACCCCCCCCTTGCCCCTGGTCTCGGTGGACCTCCAAACCCCGAGAGGGTCCCCAGCAGAAAAATGTGTTATCCTTGGTTGAAACCCAGCAAATAATGTCCCTCAATGGAACCAGCGAATGAAACAGTCGAATCAATAATGCAACCACACCAGGTAATAAACAAACCATAATATATTGTTGCGGATCGCGGACAGATGTTATAATGACCGAGCGGTGGTGTATTACCGCGTCCGAACAGTTACTCCCCGATTAGAACCCGATCCCGCCCGATTCCACTCGAACGTTGGCCGAATCGCGCTACGCTAAATCAATGAAGGAAAGGACACAACGGCTGGGTTAAATGAAACGACACAAGGGCGTACAGTTCTCAAGACTTCCGGAGGAGGATATAATTGGTGATGCAGAAAAGGGGTAGATTACAAGGTAAGAGGTAAAGCACAGAAAAGATGGGCACTTAGACACAGTCTTATCTATCCCCGACAGACCACAGACAAACGGGACAAGACTGACTTACACGGGGATTGATGGCAGGGAAGGACAGGCAGTCGATAGCACAAGGTGCACCTTGGCTCACGGACAGGATACAGCTCGGTCCAGTCCAGAGATGCGGGGAGGTATTGCCGCGCTCGGAGGTGGCGTCTTCTCTCTCCAAGCTGAGGGCGCATCTGACGTCACCTCCCTCTTCCTGCGCATGCTCAGCGGGGAGTGACACGCCCTCGGCTCGTTGGCTCCGCCCCAGATGGAATCGGTCCGCCGCTTCTATTGGGTGCGGGGGGTTACCGGGCTCCGCCCTTGACGAGGAGCTGACAGCGAGCCCCTGCGTGGTAACCTCTTCGGAGCACATGTTCAATGGTGGCTAACCAAGCCGGAGTGAGGACGCACACTCCCCGCGCCGCCGCCGCTGTTGTTGTTGTTGTTGTTGTTGTACCATGAGGAAGAGCTGCGGGGAGGTATTGGGAGGTCCTAAACTTTCTAACGGTGCCATACAATCACATTCTGGTGCAACGAAGAGTCAGAATTAATGGAAACGAGTCCTTAACTGACATAGACTAAGAATAACTAGCAAGATGTCCTATAGTTGTCTACGTGAGATGCGGTGGACCTGGATGCGACATTTAATGGGGGAAATAGGGGAAGGTCGGGTCTACAGAGTGTTGTTTCCAGAAAATGGGACTAGGGAATGGGGGATTGGGGATAGTTGGGAAGTATTGGGGAAATAGGGGAATATTTACAAGCGGATATGGATGGAGGCCAATCTCATATCCGCAACATTGCACCCTTCTCTACCTCGGGGCGTCCCGACCCGATAAATTTTTACTTACTTTAGTGTGGCACTCAGATGTAGTTCCCTCTACTATTAACTCAACCCTGAGTGCGACAGTTTTACAGATGTTTACAAATGAGTAAATATGTCCCCCTGCGACGTTGCACCCTTCTCCTCACAGAAACACACCCACAGGATAACCGAATCGCGGAAAGAATCCTCAAACTAAACATACAGCCGGTAGGGAGCATTATTTACACAAGACTGATATTTACACTACGATCCAGGACCTGTTCTTTGAGGAACACATGCAGATGTTATGCATAGAGAGAGCACGCATGCCAGCATCGATACACCAACCCACGAGTGCCCTGTGGCCCTACGGCCTTTAATAATGTGCAGAGCACCCCATCCAAGCACCAAAAGTACCACCCCATCATGTACAGTCAGCACCATCCGGTGCACCAATAAAGTGTTCAACAATAATGCACAATCAAGTGTCCATGGTCACCAGTGGTGTCGCAGCCGGCCGATGTTCTGCCGCTGGTCTTGCCTTCATGGAGCACTTGGCCTTCTGGCTTCCTTAGAAATAAAGAAAGGCGCCAACCGCGTCCATTTCTAAATTGTGGCCGTCAGGGGGGCCAACTATAAGTGGTTCACCTGTATGGCATAGGTGCCACGTTGACCCAGAGGTCCATCAACGGGTGGTGCTTGCCCGCAAAAGAACTGCGGTCCATGGTGGGCGGCCACAAAAATTGCGGTCCATATGGTGTATCGATCCAGGCAGCAAGCAGCGAAAGTACAGGCCCACAACTGCGGAGCCAGCACCTCTCTCTCCTCTCTCTCTGCCCCAAAGCCAGATCCTCGGAGGTGGGAGACAAAAAAAAGACAAGTGAGTAAGGTGGTAAGGGCGCAAAAGTGCACGCAATATTAGGTAATGCACACTAGGGGCACATGGGAACCAGGTGAGACAGGTACGTTCCTACCGTACGCCCCCCCCCCACCAGGTAACCTACATTGCCCCTCCCTTACCCCTTACTGTATCCACAAAACACAACACTACCCATAAACATCTACTTTACACATCAACAAACGTCCCTACTGTCTTCCCCGTTCCTTCCATAAACCAAATTCGTCTTCTCTTCCTCCTAACCAATCAAATTTGCCATTTCCAACTCTCATCAAAATTTGCCATCTCCAATTCAACATCAAAATTTGCCATCACCAATTCATCATCAGTCCCTCCTAAGGAGGGAGAGATGGAATCACCCCAATGTCTCATCCACGTCGTGATGCGTCTCACCAATCCAACCAGCAATTCTTATTTCCTGCAACACAGAACAAAGGAACACAGGTGTGGAGTCATCATCATCACCTCAGGTAAGTGGCTGCGTATGGTGCGACAGGTTCATCAATCCTAACTATTTCCTAAATGACTTTAACAACTTTACATTACCCGGGGTCTTTCTCCTGCCAAACCATTGGCCCACTTACACTATGGGTTCTAAAAAAAAACAATTCCCATTGACCAATCTGTGGTGCCTCTCAATTTGGGGTCCCACTCCCCCGATTCATCTCCCGGTGCCCTCGCACAATTTCTGGGCTGTGACGTGTAGCTCTCCCAGCAGGTCTACCCACCTGCACACCTCCACCACTGTAGTTGCCACCCGAGCTTACCTGCTCCTCACCCTAACCTAACTAACTGGGGAAGGCCCTCTCGCACTCTCACCCCCTCAGTGCCCTCTCTGGCACGGGCTGCCCGATCCACACCCGGGATCCTCAGGCACCCACTGACACTAACGGCTCCCAGAGCCCACCTGCGGCCTCACCTGGCCGACATCCTCACAGTGGTGGAGTGCCCAAACCAACTACACACACTAACAGGCTACACGCCCAGCCATTTCCACAACACTAATGCACCCATCCACAATACCATTCTGCAACCGCACCACAAATGCCAATATCCAACCACAATTTACCTATACCCTCTACCTAACACTTACACTACCCGCCCCGGGTACTCGTGAAAGGGGTCCACTCTTCCCCCATCCACACCTTCGCACCATGCACACCACTCCGTACCACTTACTCCATGTATTCCACACACCTGTACTTGCACACCTGTGCTCTCACACCTGGTGCCACCTGCACCCTTCTCTCCCCAAGTGCATTCGCGCTGATCCACAACACTCACTACTCATACACTGCTCCACACACCTGTCCAGTTCTCACACAGCATCATCTCATCTAACTACTCCCCTCTGAAACTTGCGCTTCCCAGTCGTCCCTTTAACTATTGCGCTCCCACGTCATTATCAACCACGCTAATCTACCTGCGTCCCCACTACAGGTATCCTTGTCACTAACTAACCTTAACGTTACCTAATGTCAGCTTCGCTAGATCCCTATCAATATAACCTAACCCACCCGGGCTAGTTTTCACTGCCATACACCCCATAATCTATTGCTCCTTTGCCCCCACGTTTGTGAGGGATGACAGAGTTGCCATCCCACCACATCGGGCATCTCCCACTACCAATTTTGCTTACCAAATTTCAACAAATCAAAAATTTTCCATTTACTGCCAATTCTACCCACTATTATAAATTTCGTATCAAATCACGATCACTATCACTATCACCCGTCTACTTATTACATCCTCTCGGCGCGCCAATTCACGTCTACAGCCCGGCTTCGTACAGCCGAGCAATGAACGCGGGTCGTTTTGTGCCAGCGGCTGGATACGTCCCGCATTCGGGGCAGGGACGGGGGCTTACCCGGGCCGAGATCCCACGCACCACCTTGGCGTGGAGCCATCCACTGTCCCGATCTCGACCTGCCGGCACGTCTCAACAAAAAGTGGTCGCCATGACGACCCTTCCTATCGGGCTGCCAGCTCCGCCTAGTGGAGCACGGACGCGGCCGTTCAAAGCGAGGCCCAGCGTGGATCATGTACGGCGGTCCTTTCGAACCCGCCGTGGCTCGGATCCCCGCTGGTTCTCGCGGCACGCGAAGCCCGGCACGCACCGAGGGCCCGATTCGGCTAAAAGTCGCTCTAACCGCTAACCCGGTTACCGTCGATGCCTCACCTGCATGCTCACATGCATACGCTACCCCTTTCTTGCCCATACATCCAGCTGTTCCCATGCTCCTCGTCGTACCTTCTCTAACACACCCAGGTACAGTCATTCCACTCACAGCCTTAGTCACACACCTGACCACCGAACACCTTGGCACACATTCGTCGCTCGCACCCCTCACCAACACACCTCTTCGCGCCCCTTCCTCGGTCACCTCCTCTGTGACAATCACAGGTGTGCTTTCACTCGCACACCCAACCACGTGCCTCACGACCAACTCAAGTGTGCATTCCCACACACGCTCTACCATTCCAGGTGTGCATCCTTCCATGCCAGGTGTACATCCTCGCTCACCTGTCACAACCAACTCACGCTCCATGTCACTCTCACTACTCTCACCTCCACTCTCGGTCGCGCACTCACCCTTACTCTCGACAGCGCACTCTTTCCTCATGCACCTGTCCGTTGCACACCTTTCTCGCGCACACTCTCCCGTTACACCCTCTGTAACACTCACCACAGGTGTACACTCTTCCTTACTTTTGACAGCGCACTCTTTCCCCATGCACCTGTCCGTCACACATCTTTCTCGCACACCTCCTTTTTCGCACACCAGACCTGTCGCACACTTCACCAACGGCCTCTCACGAACACCCGGGTCCATCTCGACCACCAAGCTCATTAAATCACCTGGCGCATCATACGCACGACCATATTGGTCACCACTTACACCGGGTCCTCTTTCTCTTCGCTTCTCCTCCATCACCTGCGAATCCCTCATCCGGTTAATGAGCACATCATCACGATCCGAACACAGACTTTGGACCAATTCTTTTACCTCTTCTTTTATCTCTTTCTTATCCTCTCTCTGTCGCTTCTTAATTTCGCTCACCCCTTCTTCCACTTCTTCTAATTTCTGCTTCACCTCTTTTATGTCCCGGTACGTCTCCTCAAGCTCGTCCTCTAAGGCTACCTTGACCGTTTCCATGTGCGTCCTCACCTGCCGGTCCTTCGTCTCCATTACCTCTGTCACCTCGTCCAACCTCGTTGTCAGTCCCTCACGTACCATCTGACATTCCCTCTTCGTCGCTATCAGGTCGTCTTTTAGTTCTTTCTGTGTCGCTTTTAACCCTCCTAGTACCGCAGTGTTCCTTTGTACCTGCTCCACTAACTCAGTCTGTCCCACCGTCAGCTGTTCCACCTCCTGCGTCAGGTCCTCTATGCCCCCTTGTAACTTTACAGTCCCCTTTCTCACCTCCTTCTCCATGCGCTCCTTACAGTGCCTCACCTCCTCGCGCACTCCTCCGACCTCCTCACTCACCCCTCTTCTGATCTCTTCTCCCATCACTTGCATCTCCTGCCCAGATGCCACCCTCATCTGCTCCATTTCCTCCCTGTGAGCATCCAATTTAGTTTCTACCCCCATTCTGACCCCCTCTATCTGCTGCCCCATTTGTTTAACTTCCCTTTCCGCTTGGTCCCTCATGTCCCTCAATTTGCCTTCCATACTGTTTTCTAACCCCTCTAACCCCTTTTGCATCCCTTCCGTTTGATTCTCTTGAGCGGCCATTCTGTTTTCTACCCCCATTAACCCCTCCTGTATTTCCCCTAATCCTTTGTTCTAACCCCTCACCGGTACCCCTCGCTTCGTCCCTCATTACCCCCATTTGGCCCTCCAATCGCTCACCCTGAGCATCCATCCGATTCCCCATTACCCCCATTTGGCCCTCCAATCGCTCACCCAATCGCTCACTATCAGCCCTCATTTGCTCACTATTAGCCCTCATATCGTCCTTCTGCAGGTTGAGGGACGCTTGCATTTGCGCCATAAATTGCTCCATGAGGGCCTGCATTTGGGCCATCCCTCCCACTTGTGCAGCGGGTGCGGCCGCCGCAGCCATGTGCGAGGCACCATTTTGCGAACCTGCCGCCTTCACTGCTTCGCTCTCCTCTTGTCCCTCAATTTGGTCCTGGATCGACCCTGCCTCACTCTCCTCTACCGGAACCCAGCCGTCTTGATCCGCCATAGCGCGACTTTCAAAATTCGGGTTTTTATTTTTGTAAAACAAAATCAAATTTCGCCGTTAATAATTTCGAGCGCGTGAAGCGCGCTTCGGGTCCAATCCCACTTCCCGACACCAATTGTTGCGGACACGTGGACAGATGTTATAATGACCGAGCGGTGGTGTATTACCGCGTCCGAACAGTTACTCCCCGATTAGAACCCGATCCCGCCCGATTCCACTCGAACGTTGGCCGAATCGCGCTACGCTAAATCAATGAAGGAAAGGACACAACGGCTGGGTTAAATGAAACGACACAAGGGGGTACAGTTCTCAAGACCTCCGGAGGAGGATATAATTGGTGATGCAGAAAAGGGGTAGATTACAAGGTAAGAGGTAAAGCACAGAAAAGATGGGCACTTAGACACAGTCCTATCTATCCCCGACAGACCACAGACAAACGGGACAAGACTGACTTACACGGGGATTGATGGCAGGGAAGGACAGGCAGTCGATAGCACAAGGTGCACCTTGGCTCAGGGACAGGATACAGCTCGGTCCAGTCCAGAGATGCGGGGAGGTATTGCCGCGCTCGGAGGTGGCGTCTTCTCTCTCCAAGCTGAGGGCGCATCTGACGTCACCTCCCTCTTCCTGCGCATGCTCAGCGGGGAGTGACACGCCCTCGGCTCGTTGGCTCCGCCCCAGATGGAATCGGTCCGCCGCTTCTATTGGGTGCGGGGGGTTACCGGGCTCCGCCCTTGACGAGGAGCTGACAGCGAGCCCCTGCGTGGTAACCCCGTCGGAGCACATGTTCAATGGCGGCTAACCAAGCCGGAGTGAGGACGCACACTCCCCGCGCCACCGCCGCTGTTGTTGTTGTTGTTGTTGTTGTACGATGAGGAAGAGCTGCGGGGAGGTATTGGGAGGTCCTAAACTTTCTAACGGTGCCATACAATCACATTCTGGTGCAACGAAGAGTCAGAATTAATGGAAACGAGTCCTTAACTGACATAGACTAAGAATAACTAGCAAGATGTCCTATAGTTGTCTACGTGAGATGCGGTGGACCTGGATGCGACATTTAATGGGGGAAATAGGGGAAGGTCGGGTCTACAGAGTGTTGTTTACAGAAAATGGGACTAGGGAATGGGGGATTGGGGATAGTTGGGAAGTATTGGGGAAATAGGGGAATATTTACAAGCGGATATGGATGGAGGCCAATCTCATATCCGCAACAATATTGTAGATCACACCCAAAGAGCCATACAACAATGGGGGCAATCACCCCGACTTTCAAATCTTACGATAATATCCTTGTCAAGCCCCTTAACCCCACACTCACGGCACCTCCCCCAATGTCTCTGCGCCCCTCCAAGGCGAAGTTCCAATGTCTCTGTGCGTTCCCGCGATCGGGGAGTCAAAGCCCGATGGTCAATTGAGGCGTAGATGAGCGAGACGACCCCGAGGTCACATGCTCAGCCCCCAGCAACACAGCGGTGGAGAGGAACCTCACAAAGACGCCCTCCGACGTACACGTTGCGGTTCAATCCGTGAGCCTCTGTATAATTCTCACGTGCCCCTTTCTTGCACAGCCGTCCCCGGCAAACCACCAGGGTATAATGCCCAGCCGACACGACAAAAGCCTGTCCACTGCAGGTTGCTCGCAAGGCGAAGATGGCGGACGGCTTTCGCTCCAACCTGGACTTTGAGGCCTGGATCCTCCGGAACCTCAATGAGAATACCCGACGACACAGGCTCCATGCCCTCCGGCGATATTTCTCATCGCCCGAACTTCCCTTCAAGGACGCAAAGTTCACTCGCACTGTACGTCGAACGCTCGGGCCGGAGCTTCAACAAACACGTCTCTTTTCGATGTCCTCCCACCTCTTTTTTCCTCGCTCCACCTCTTCCGGACACGATTCGGATTTCCGTCCACATTTTACCAGGAACGCTTTTAAATCTTTTCACCACAACAACGCTTTCCCTTAAGTCACAATAAGCATAATATCTAGAACCAACAATGATAACAACAACCATAATGAGGGCCTAATCCGTAACAGTTAGATCCATTAGTGCACGCACTAATTAAGTTCCCCTCCGACACAAGACGATAAAACTGACTGGAAGAGCAGACAGCAACACATCACATACATTAGTTAGATCCATTAGTGCACACACTAATTAAATTCCCCCTGGCACAAGACGATAAAACTGACCGGGAGAGCAGACAGCAACACATCACATACATTAGTTAGATCCATTCGTGCACACACTAATTAAATTCCCCTCCGGCACAAGACGATAAAACTGACAGGAAGAGCAGACAGCAACACATCACATACATTAGTTAGATCCATTGGTGCACACACTAATTAAATTCCCCTCCGCCACAAGACGATAAAACTGACCGGAAGAGCAGACAGCAAGCGACCGCACATTACGGCGCCATGGCAAGCAGACATCGCACAGGCTGGCTGAGAGTCACGCCTCGGAGAACTCGTGATTGACAGGAGGGGGAGGGGCGAGCAACAACCTGAGCACCGGTTGGAGAATAGGGAGGATGAAGGACGCGCAACACTAATTGGACACCACAAGGACGTGCGACCGTTGCACGGTCGGACGAGCTTCCAACAAACGACCCGCTGATTGGAGGAAAAAGACCAGGACGTGAGGAAGGCGCAAAAAGCCGCAAGGAAACGACGCACTGATTGGCAGAGATAGAGAGCTGACATCAGAAGACGTCTGATAGAGGTAAACGGAGACGGATATTTTTTCCTCTTCTCGCTTCCCTCTTCGCCTCTGCCTCTTCCTGCCTTCCCGCAATGGAGACCATTCCTTTCTTATTTTGTTGCCCTTTGCGCGTTCCTGTGCTGGCGGACCTCTCATCTTGGTTCCGGACAAGGGGGCGACTCCGCTAGACGAGTCCGGGCACAGCCGGAGGAGCGAGCTGCACTCGACTCGTTCTAGTCGTTGGGAGGGCCGGTGGAACACCAGCAGACGAGCCAAGCGATTCGTGCCAACCGGAGCCACGTCGGACGGAGCATGATCGACCCGAGACACAGACCGAGATAAGCCCAACACAAACACGGACACAACGTTTTATTTTATTCTTCATTCCCCTGTGCTGTATTTGAAGTCTGTGAGTGGGATCCCAATCAAGGTTTTAGTTCTTCCATCGCGTAATAAATATTTCTATTTGTACATTTTACATCCGCGTCGGGTTGAGTTGATTTTCAGGGTGAAGACACCGTCAGACCGACGGGTAAGCCGCGGCATTCTCCCCCAAACCCCCCTTCCCTCCCCCCCATAACTCGCCCCTCCCCCCGCTCGTGTTTGATCTGCCATTGCATTGGAAACGCCTCATCTTACTATAATTCACCAAATGTCCGTCTGTCTGTTCGAAGGTACCGCAAAAACTGCTGAACCGATCGCAAAGATATTGTTGTGAATATGAGAATGTTTTTTTTTTATTTTGTTGTGGTGGTAAAATGTTGTAAAATATCACCCCTCCTCCCTCCGTTGTGGTTGTATAAAGGTCAAAGGGCGTTCCCGTAGTTAGTCCATAAAAACATACATGCAGGACACGATATATCTTTTCTTTTGACAGTTATATCTTATTCTGTGTTTTAGGATAAGGCTGTGTCTCCCATTAATAAAAGTACTCCATTGCACCAGTGATAGAGAATAGACCCCCTTTCCTTCCCATCCCCAAAAATCTCCCTTTCCATCCCCTCCAAAACCTCCAATGACCTCATATTACATCCCCCTCTCGTCATTGGCGAGCCTCGATTGCCCATATTACCTCCCCTCCAATAACCACCATTGACCACGAGGCTCGGGTCGGAGAAGAAAGGCGTGTCGCACCTCGTCAGAGGGGAGGAGGGGCGCGCCGCCCGTCGTCATCCAGGGCGGAGCCCGAGGGTCGCGCGACCAACCAGGGCCGAGGTGAGCACCCCCGATGGGCGTGTCCAAAGCGCCGGGGGGCGTGATCGCTGGGGGCGCTATAAAAGGGCGCAACCGGAAGTGGACCAAAGGAGAAGAAGAAAGAGAGATGCACTCTGGGTTGGTCTGGGTCGGTTGAGAGAAAGAGAGGAGGAGTTGGTTGCAAGGAGTTGGTGACAGTCTGTTGCCAGAGAAAGGAGTCGGTGGTCAGTTGGTTGCGGTGGTGAGGAGTCGGTGGTGACGAGTGAGACAAGGCCTGGCAAGGCAAGTGCAGGCGGCCGCAGCCGCGCCACCCAACCGCCAAAGGGGGCCTGAACGGCGGTTCGGAGCAGGGCCGAAACGGAACGGCGGCTGCTGAACGCGCCGGTTGTGCTGCGGGACCCCCCTTGGACCTTTCCTCTCCCTCCAGCCATCCACCTTCTGCCATCCCTGGCATTCCCCGCGTGAGTCAGCGTTCTGTTTGTTCTGTCCTGGGATATAAGTTAAGTCTGTAGGTAAGCTAAATTTGCACTGTGTCACCTGCGTCTTGTGCTTGTAAATAAACGTGACATCTGTCTTTTTGCTTGTGTGTAAATAGTAGGAATAAATGTAGTAGTATTTCAAACCTTTTTTTGTCTCCGTTTTCCTCTTGCATTGCGTCGCTTTTGTCTTTTCCCTCATTGAGCAGCTAGGGTGCGATACAACCAACGTTCGGGTGGAATCGGGTGAGTTTTGTTAGGTCGCGGTTTTAAACCACCGCTCGGTCTATAACATCCTAACCGCGATCAGCAACAATATTTTGGGTGGGTAATCCTGGGACCCCTGGGAGTAAAATAGACCATTTAGTTTTCCCAATTTCAGCTTTCGTCTCCAGCATTCTCAGGTTTGGACTCCCGCATAACATTCACATTCACATAACATTCATTGTGACGATGTTCTCGTTGTGACGATGTTGTGACGATGTATGTGTTCACGGTCGTGTTTGTCGTTATGGTGTGAACGTAATTTCGTAATGTTTTTCGTTTCGTAATCCTTTAATGAACGTTTAATGTTTAATGAACGTTTAATGCCCTTCGGTGTCCGGGGCCGCACGCGCGCTACACTGGATGGGCCAGCGTGTACCTTGCTCTCGGGTAAACCGCTGAGCCCCATCCGTGATGGGGACTGGGGCTCGAGACAGTGTCCCACGAACGAGGAATTCCCAATAAGCGCGAGTCATTAGCTCGCGTTGATTAAGTCCCTGCCCCTTGTACACACCGCCCGTCGCCGCACAAACATCACAATGAAACAATCACAATTCACATATTCGTGCAATTCGAGAAAAGGAACTTTTATCAGCAATGTCGTCTATCCTGAAGTTCCAAGCTGAAGAAGAGGTACAAAATCATTCAATTATTTTCCCTAAAGAAAAGCGTACAGTTGATATCACGATTTGAAACACGATGGAATAATATTTACCGATATGAACAGTGATGTGGCTTTTAATGAAATTCTAAATATACTGTTTTGATTTTGATGATTTACGTGTGATATGATTTGACGGATGTTTATATGAACTGGCAACGGTACCCGCCCAATGGGCGGGGCTTCAATTGGGAAGGCCAAATGAAAAGGAAAAAAATATCAGAAATTGAAGGGTTTTTTTATTTTAAACGATTCATGTAAACATCCGTTGAATCATATCACACGCAAATCATCACAATCTAAACAGTATCTTTAGAATTTCAATAAAAGCCACATCACTGTTCATATCGGTAAATATTATTCCATGGTGTTTCAAATCGTGATCGATACACTATGATCGTGATGATCGTGATCGTGAATCGTGCTCGATAATAGTGTTCACAATCGCTATGTCATATGTACTCCCGATACGTCTACCAAATTCCCGATACGTGTAACTGTACCAAATCAACAGTTAAAAGGATTTTGAGCCGATAGCTGTTACGGCCTTGGCAAGATCGATGGAGACAGCATTTATTGTCCTCCGTCGCACCACGGAGCGAAAGGGGTACTATGGTTTTCCCCTCCTTCCGTGTGTCCGTCCGTGCGTGCGTATGTACATGCGTGCGTGCGTAGGCGAAGGACCGAATTCTAATTTGGTGTGTGGGTGCAACCCACGTCAAAATCCAAGATGGCCGCCGCCATTTATGTCTGACTCCATGTATGTCTGAACCTTGTGAGCGGAATATCTTGAAAAATAAGCGAAGTACCAACTTCTAATCTGGTGTGTGGGTGTATCTTGGCATAAGGAAGAACGCTATTGAAAATTGGGTGACCACGTCAAAATCCAAGATGGCCGCCGCCATGTATGTCTGAACCTTGTGAGTGGAATATCTTGAAAAATAAGCAAAGTACCAACTTCTAATCTGGTGTGTGGGTGTATCTATCTATACACAAGGGAGGGAGAACGCTATTGAAAATTGGGTCGCCACGTCAAAATCCAAGATGGCCGCCTTGTTATACTTTTAATGAAGTACACTGTCTCAAGCCCCAGTCCCCATCACAGATGGGGCTCAGCGGTTTACCCGAGCCTGACGGCGAAGGGCAAGGTACACGCTGGCAAGTCCACTGTAGCGCGCGTGCAGCCCTGGACATCGAAGGGCATTAAACGTTCATTAAACATTAAACGTTCATTAAACATTAAACGTTCATTAAAGGATTACGAAATGAAAAACATTACGAAATTACGTTCACACCGTCACGTCAAACACTACCGCGAACACATACATCGTCACAACATCGTCACAATGAGAACATCACAATGAACATTACGCTTACACGAATGTTATGTGGGAGTCCAAACCTGAGAATGCTGGAGACGAAAGCTGAAATTGGGAAAACTAAATAGCCTATTTTACTCCCAGGAGTCCCAGGATTACCCACCCAAAATATCTTTGCGATCGGTTCAGCAGTTTTTACGGTTCCCTCCGAACAGACAGATGGACATTTGGTGAATTATAGTAAGATGCACCTACATAACAGAATTAAGCATTTCAATCAAAAAAGGAATTGTTAAATTCTTGTATCTCTGAGTCTTACACCGAGGTAGGTCAAGATGTTGAGCATTCCTGAGTTGCATATTATATCGAGACACGGATTGTCGGGTCGGAGGAAGAATGTCACGGTGACGATCACATTTTGCCGCTTCCGGTCTTGCCGGCGAGGTTTTCGTTTATTCGCAGCTGTCCACACTCTCCATCGAAATCGAAGTTAAGTAATTGTTCCCATTTGTATTTTCGTTATAACTGTATTTATTTTATGGTGTTGTACGTATCGTGTGTCCCGAGGAAGATTTTCGGTGCAAATCTTTCATACCTGTATAGAAAATCGTGTGAAATCGTGCCGTGTCTTTTGAGGCCTTGTACAGTGTCCAACCTTGAGGCTTCGTTTTTCTCTCAGAGGTCCGTCTTTTGTGCTCCAATAACTTTCGTTCTCTGCTTTTCCCAGTCTTTTCACCCCACAGCCTACTTCCTTGTTTAAAATCAACTAAAAAAACAAAAACAAAAAAACATTTCCTTCGCTGTTCTTATTCTTTGTTCTCATTCGTTTATTCATTCTTATTCGTTCGTTCGTTCTTCGAATGACGTTCACTGTTATTACTGTTACTGTAATAACAGTTATTACTGTTCACTGTTAACGTTCACTGTTATTAACCTTATAATGTTTACACTTTCCCCTCAAGTTCTGTATTCCATCATATATTATAACACCTTTTTCTTCTTCTTCTTTAAAAGGATGCTTTCGACTTGCTCACCAAATCTATCCATCCCCAAAAAAAATTCCATCTCTTTCAGTGCCTCTTTTCTACATTCCCTAAACTCTCCTGCACTCCATCCTCCCTCCAGCGTCCTTAAACGTATTTTTGACTCGAAGGTCACAAGAAACTCATTTTGCAATAAATGTTCGTTTCCCATTAATCGTACACTTTCTAAAATCCAATCTCACCCCTCCCCTCCAAATCTTCCCCATAACCCCTCCCATCCAAATCTTCCCCATCACCCCTCCACCCCAAATCTTCCCCCTTGCCACTCCCCTCCTAATCCTCCCCATCACCCATCCCTTTCAAATCTCCCCCCTTTCCCCTTCTCTCCTAAACTCCCCCCACACCCCTCCCCTCCAAGACTCCCCCTCGCCCCTCCCCTCCTTGACTCCCACCTCACCCCTCCCCTCCAAATCTCCCCCATATCCCATCCCTTTCAAATCCCTCCCCATGTCCCTTCCCTCCTAAACTCCCCCCTCGCCTCTCCCCTTCAAATCTCCCCACCCTCATTTCTTCTCAATTTCCCCCCTCTCACTCCCCTCCTCAAAGCGTCCTCCCCACTTCTTCCCTCTTCCAACTCTCACCTCCATCTCCCCCAACCTTCTGCCTCACTCTTCCCCCTCCTCAAATAACACCTTATTGTGCCTCACCCAATCACCATCAAATCTTTTGTCCGCCCCATCCTTCCCTTTCTCCGAGCTATTCTGAAATCTCTGACACACCTTCAACAGCTCTCCCTAACTCCTCCACCTCTTCCACATCTTACCCTACCCCTCCTCCCCCCTGTTCTGTATCCGATGCTCCCCCTCCCTCTTCATTAACGGTATGGACCACAAACATCCGGGGCCTTCGTTCAAACTCAACTGATCTCTCCATACAGGTTGCTTCTGTCAAACCAGACGTGATCTGCTGAACAGAAACTTTCCTCCTTCATGATGTCTCTGATTCCTTAGTATCTCTCCCGGGTTACTCCCTCCTCCGGTATGAGAGACCTGAGCCTCGTCCTGGAGGTGGGGTTGCTATCTTTATCAAAAACTCTCTTCCTAACTCGCCCTGCACTGCACTCTCTCCACCTCACCCCCAGGAAAACCTCTGGCTACGGCCTCCCCTTCGCTCCCACCTCTTGTTCATATGTGTGTTGTACCGTCCACCAAACAGTGATGACTCCATCTACATCTCGCTGTCTGATAATATGGACCAACTTCTGTCTACTCATCCTAACTCTCTCTTCCTCATATGTGGTGATTTCAATTGTCACCATGCCAGTTGGCTGGGTGTGGGTCCCTCTCTCACCAGCCATGGCTCCTCAGCAAAGGACTTCTGCGACTCACTGGGACTGGCACAATCTGTCAATTTCCCGACCCGGATCTCAGTCAACGGAGCATCTTCTCTTCTGGACTTGGTTATGACTAACTTCCCTGAAAATGTCTGCTGCTCTTCTTCTGCTCCAATCGGCTCATCTGATCATGTGCTTGTTAAAGTGGGCATCTCTCTGACCATTCTCAGGGCGCCTCCTCAGCGTCGACGAGTCTGGCATTTCACTCAGGCCAACTGGCACGGTCTTCAAGCAGCCATCAATCATCTGGACTGGTCTCCCATCTCTACCACTTCTGACATCAACTCATCCTGGGAATTCTTCCAAAGTAAATTGCTCTCTCTCATGCACAGATTTATCCCATCTCGTCTTCAGTTGTCATACCCTTCCTCCCGTCCATGGTACACGGAATCTTGTGGTGAGGCTGTTGCCCAGAAACAACTTGCCTTCGTCTCCTGGAAAGCAAATCCAACGGAAGGAAATCTCATTTCCTTTCACAAAGCCCGAAACAAGTGTGTGTCCACCCTCAGGAGAGCCAGGAAACAATATCTCTCCGTTCTCAAGACCAAACTCTCTTATATGTCTCCCTCTTCCAAATCCTGGTGGCATCTGGTCAAATCTGTTTCTGGTGTTTGTTCCCCCTCCATCCCCTCCCTTACCTCAAACGGCTACACAGCTGACTCCGCACGTGAAAAAGCTGAATGCCTAAACTCTGTGTTTGCCTCTAAATCTTGTGTCCCAAATCCATCCCTCTCTTTACCAACCGTACGCAGTCGTACCCAGCTGCTCATGGACTCCGTGTCCTTTCCTCCTGACAAGGTGGAAAAGTTTCTGTCAACCCTCGACTCTGATTCTGCAACTGGACCTGACGGCATCAGCCGACGTCCTAAAATCCTGTTCTTCCACTCTTTCACTCCCTCTCTCTGTTCTCTTCACCCTCTCTTTTGCTCAAGGTCAACTGCCATCTGCTTGGAAATCAGCCACCATCACAGCTTTGCACAAAAAAGGTGAAAAAACTGATCCTAGCAACTACAGACTAATCAGCCTTCTCCCAATTATCAGCAAAATCATGGAATCCATCATTGCTTCGGATATGAAATCTTTCCTCTTCTCCAATGGCTTGATCTCTGATCATCAATTTCGTTTCAGACCAGGTCACTCTACTCTGGACATGCTGCTTCTGCTGTCTCAACAATGGATGGAGGTCCTCAATGCCAAACAGGAAATTAGAGCTGTCTCCCTCGACATATCACGTGCCTTCGATACGGTCTGGCACCCCGCTCTGCTCACCAAACTCTCCTCCTTTGGTATCCATGGAAATCTCCACGCATGGCTGGCGTACTTCCTCTCTCGTCGTAGTCAACGTGTGGCCCTGAATGGGTTTCTCTCATCTCCTCTTCCTGTTCAGGCTGGAGTTCCCCAAGGCAGTGTTCTGGGCCCTGTGCTTTTTCTGGTCTTCATCAATGATCTCTCTGACTCTCTTGAAAATCCTCTCTATCTCTTTGCTGATGACTCCACTCTCTGCCGCTCCATTCCTCATCCCTCAGATCGGCAGTCTGCAGCCTCCTCACTCTCTGCAGACCTGGACAAAATCACAGACTGGGCAAACAAGTGGAACATGTCTTTCAATCCTGACAAATCTCACACTCTTACGATGTCTCTCCGAAAAGACCGACTGGACAACCCTCCCATCTAATTTCTGAATAATCCTCTCCAAGAAGTTCTGTCACTCAAGCTTTTGGGTCTCACTATCTGCCATGATCTTTCCTGAGAAAACTACATTTCCAAGCTGGCCTCCAAAGCCAGTCGCCGACTGGGCATCCTCCGTCGTGTGAAGTCCTTCCTTGGCACACCTGAGCTCCTCACCACATACAAGGCTTTCATCCGCAGCTCAATGGAATACTGCTCTCCCCTCTGGGCTGGTGCTCCTGCCTCACACCAAGCTCGTCTTCACGCTGTTGAAACCAAAGCGTTTAGAATCATTGGAATCTCCCGCGATGACGCTATCTCCGAGGGCCTTTCAGTTACTCACCGCAGGCAGGTTGGTGGTCTTTCCATCTTCTACCGACTCCTCTCGGGCCTTGCTCCCCCAGCTCTCTCTGGGCTCTGTCCCCCAAATATTCCTGCAGGTCGCAGAAGATCTGCCAGCAACCCCCTTCTGGTGAAACTGCCAAAATCAAGACTCTCTGCTCACCTTCACTCCTTCACTCCTCTTTTCTCCCGCCTCTGGAACAAACTCCCTCACTCTCTTCAATCCCACTCCTCCCTCCAGGTCTTTAAAACAGCTGTTCACCACCATCTCTTATCTTCCCCCATCCAAAACCTTGATCTTTTCTACCCCTGTTAATTCACCCCATACCCACTTTTTTGAAATACCGACTTCTTTCCTGGAAGACCTAGCAGTGTCCATGTGTTTTTTATTAACTCTCCCACCCCCTCCCCCACCCCCTTCCCATGCCTCCTCCCCCCAAGCCCTCACCCTCCCACAGATCTCCCGATATCCCTGCTCTCCATGTCGTCTCCTGCTCCCTTTATCACACGTTTTATGTGTCAGTTTGTCTTTTTGTGATGAATGTTATCTCTTACACGAACCTCGATCTTGTATACAAAAATAATAATAAAAAATAAACAGTCAGATGGAGGTATGTGTGCCCTTCCTTGTGATGATCTCGTTTATTATTGTGATTTCATGACTGTTCGGATGAATATTCATCAGAAATGAATATTTGCTGCATCATTGAACAGACAATTGATTTAACCTTTCAAATGATATGCAACAATTAACGAAAGGTTTATTCAAATTGAGGCAGGAGGTTGCTGAGCAACCATATTCCCGAAATTTCAGAGTATGAAGTTCACGTCACGTGACTATGGGCACCTATCAACAAGGTACCTGAAGTACAAATTTCCAACCCAAGATATTTTATGTTAACATCGTATTACTCACGCAGGACATCCAAAGGAATAAAAACATACCAACCAGGTATGGTACTAGGGGTGGGGGTGCACGACCAGCCGGCGGACCATGTGGGCCTCAATTCCCAGGGTGTTCCGTCAGCAAGCAGCTCGCTTACCGCTCGCCAAGCGGCTCGCTTGATTCAAAGCGCTCAAGTAAGCACTCCAAGGTAACAGAGCGGAGTGTTCGACACCTGTTATTATCGACATTACAAGCGGCTTGCTGATGGAACACGTCCCTGCTGCTCACCTCATTCTTTCATCCTTCACTCTTCTCCCTCATTCCTTCGAAGATCTGTCTCAAAACCCGTTGCTCGGCAACGGCAGAGGCGGAAGTGGAGGGCAAACGATCAGGGGTGAAAGTGCAACTTGGTCAAAGAAGAAATGTGAATATTTCCGCAGACAGAGAGCAGAATGGCTGAATTATAAATGAAACATTGTTAAAACCAGGACGACTTTACTTCTCTATAACACAATAATTCACCTTTTGGGCGTGGTCAGCACTCCAAGCACCTGTGGATCGCATGAAATGCTCGTCCTGGCTTCTTCCTCAGCTGAGGTAAATGTTATTTTAAAATCAGTGGAAGATAATAACAAGAGATCGCTTGAGGATTACTCACCGGAGCTTTCAGATTAAATCATTTCAATTAATTTAACTCCTGCTTGGTCAAAAGACACGACCAGCGGCGGGAGAAGTTCAAGAGAAAACACACAACGGGCAGGAAATCTAAACGGTGTTTCCTACGACGTCCGCGTTTAGTTGTTAAATGTTGTACATTTCGCTTTTCACATCAGAATATAAGAATCTAGTTCAAGTGAACGGTCGCAGGCAGAGATGTAGCGTTTGTGTCAAGGACGAAATGATTAGATTTTGGTAAAGATCTGGATTCGGTGACTAGAATTTTTAAGTGATTCTTCACCATTGGGAGATGGGGCCAAAAACGATACATGGCAGGATATCTCAAAAAGTTGTGGATGGATTTGGACGAAACTTCGGGGACCGGTTGGGGGTCCGGCAAGGTCAAATAGATTCGAAGTTAAGCCTTGACTGATTATTCAGTTGAGGATTCTGTGTTTGGGGTTCACAGATCTGCGAACGTCCCCCATTACATGGATTGTTTATTTATTATTTTTAATACCTCAGCAGATGCCCCCTACTATACGCCCTGAACTTGGCCCTCGAGTGTCCATAGCGGTGTATAGTAGAGGATTGTGAAGCGCCAACCCATTGCTTTCAAGGGCATTATCTGCTTATTTGGGGCTTTTGTAATTCTTGTCAATAAAATGAACCCAAGATTTCTTCCCCATTCAAATCATATAATTTATAGGTCCAAGGGACGGTATTCATTACATCAACGATTTAAAAAGTTAAATAGTCCATTCATTCATTCATTTCGGTTTATTGAAATATTTAAACACTGGGCAAGGCAGTTCGAATACTGAAATTTGTCAAGTTTACAATAATAAAACTGTTTCATAAAACTTACAAATGTACATAAAAATAATATTAATCATATAAAATTACATTAATAAACTTAATAAATAGAAAATTAAATCAATCAAAATGTCAAAATAAGTATATGGAATAAATAAACATGTGTTATGTTGGTTGGGTCGGGCATATATAGATCCAGGTAGATCTGCATAGGTCGGTGCTTCGCCTGTCGGGAAAGGGAATCTCGATGTAATACGTTCTGCAGCCCGAATGTCGGATTAAGTGTGCAGCTGTGATCATGCGAGGATGATCGGGTGATAGGTAGAAGAGGGATTAGGCTAACTCCCCGGTATGTCAAACCTCTGTGATCATTCGGTGTCCCTTATGGCAACACATCACATGTGTTGTTAGATCCATTAGTGCACACACGAATTAAATTCCCCTCCGGCACAAGACGATAAAACTGACCGGAAGAGCAGACAGCAACACATCACATGCATTAATTAGATCCATTGGTGCACACACTAATTAAATTCCACTCCGGCACAAGACGATAAAACTGACCGGAAGAGCAGACAGCAACACATCACATACATTAGTTAGATCCATTAGTGCACACACTAATTAAATTCCCCTCCAACACAAGACGATAAAACTGACCGGAAGAGCAGACAGCAACACATCACATGCATTAGTTAGATCCATTAGTGCACACACTAATTAAATTCCCCTCCAACACAAGACGATAAAACTGACCGGAAGAGCAGACAGCAACACATCACATACATTAGTTAGATCCATTGGTGCACACACTAATTAAATTCCCCTCTGACACAAGACGATAAAACTGACCGGGAGAGCAGACAGCAACACATCACATGCATTAGTTAGTGCTACGGGCTACCCCCCCTTGCCCCTGGTCTCGGTGGACCTCCAAACCCCGAGAGGGTCCCCGGCAGAAAGATGTGTTATCCTTGGTTGAAACCCAGCAAATAATGTCCCTCAATGGAACCAGCGAATGAAACAGTCGAATCAATAATGCAACCACACCAGGTAATAAACAAACCATAATATATTGTTGCGGATATGAGGACTGTATATTTTTTTGATTGTGTGAATTGTTATTATTGTTTATTCTGCGCCTCCTGCCTCCGGAGCTGTGTAAAGGTCAAAGGGCATCCCATAATTAGTCCACAAGCATAGACGTCAGCCAATAATAGAATACCCCTGTTCGATAGTTATATCTTATTCTGTGTTTTAGGGTAAGGCTGTGTCTCCCATTAATTGAAGTACTGCATTGCACCAGTGAAAGAGATAGATTCCCTTCATTCCCATTCCCAAAACCTCCATTCCCCCTTTTCGTCGTTTGGCAATTACCTCCCCTCCAATAACCGCCATTGACCACGAGGCAGGGTCGGAGAAGAAAGGCGTGTCTCCACCTCGTCATAGAGGGGAGGAGTGAGCCAGCCCCACTCGACCAACCAGGAGCCAGGGGTTTGGCTAGAGAGGGCGGAGGAAGAGCGATCGGGGAGGTTCGCAAAGGTTGAGGGGCGGGGCCTATATAACCCACAGCGCGACGCTCCCCGAGTCAGTCGAGCTTTGAAGAAGAAAGAGAGGCGCTGAGAGGAGGGAATGAGCAGGCGTGACCGCAGCTAAAATCCGCAGCGCGACGCTCCCAAAAGAGAAGCTGAGACAAGCTTTGAGAGATGAGCTTTTACCGGCAGACAAAAGGGAGCCCAAGCCGTTGAGAAGAGAGAGGGTCCAAGAAGCAGAGCTGAGTTGTGTGGTTTTGGTCATCAGTGGTTGCATTGTGGTGGTCAGTGGTTGCGTTGGTTGCGTTGAGTTGTCGGTGGTGAGGAGTGATTGGACCAAGAGAACATAGAGAACATCCAAGGAGAGGACATCCCAGAAAGCACAAAGCCTGTTGTAATCCTGGAAAAGCAGCGGCGGCCACAGCAGCAACAACACCCAACAGCCGCTTGGGGCCTGGACGGCGGTTTTGAGCAGGGCCGCAAAGGAACGGCGGCTGCTAAACGCGCCGATCGTGCTGCACAATACAGCTCCAAGTCTTCCTCTCCTTCCAGCCAATTCCTGTCATCATTCCCCGTGTGAGTCTGTCTTTTGTTTGTTTGGTCCCTGGGTTAATTAAGACTGTAGGTAAGCTAGCGTTGCACTGTGTATCTAATCTCGTCTGTAAATAAACGTGACTGCTTTCTTTTTGCTTGTGTGTATAATAAATCCAATTACTCTTCTGTCCGTCTTCTCGTCTTATTCCTTTTCCTCTTTGCATTCGGTCGTTTTAGAGTTTTCCAGATTGGGCAGCTGCGGTGCGATACGGCCAAAGTTTGGGGTGAATCGGGTGAGTTGGGGAAGAATCGGGGGAACTGTTAGTGTTAGGTCGCGGTAATACACCACCGCTCGGTCAATATAACATCTTAACCGCGACAGTAACAATTGGTGTCTGGGAGTGAGATACGGACCCGAAGCGCGCTTAACGTGCTCAAAATTACAAGCTGCTGGAAATTTGTGTTGTTTTACAAAAACCCGAATTTTGAAATCGCGCCATGGCTGGTCAAGGCGATCGGATGCCGGTGGGTGAGCTAGAGGAGGGGTTAGGAGTAACCCAGGATCAAATGGAGGGGAGCAATGAGGAGGCGGTTGAGGGAGTATCAGGTGCACAAAATGGCGCCCTCGCGCACGTGGTTGTAGCGGCACCAAATTTTGCCGCGCCCGTGACTGTAGCAGCACCAAATTGCGCTGCGCACGTGGTCGTGGCAGCCGAGCCAGAGATACCAGGGTACATGCGATTTTTTATGGACCAATTGATGGCAAAAATGGATGCTCATGGTGAGCGATTGGGAAACCAAATTGACGCGATATTAATGAACGGAATGAGGGCCGATAGGGAGGAAAGGGAGCAGAGGGACAGAGACCGCATGGTGGGCGAGAGGGTCCCAGGGGTGCACGAGGAGGTAACGCGGGTCGAGAAGCGCCGGTTGAACGAAGTTGAGAAAAGCACGGGTACAATGACAGGGGTAGAAATCGCGACCCGGGGTTTGGAAAAGCCGGCGACCGCTGAGGTAGAGGTGGGTGTTTTATTAAAGCCAGCGGCCGTCGAGGTGAATATAGAAAAAGCAGTGCTGGGAATTAAAATTGAAGAGATGACGGAGGTAGCCCGGGAATTGCAGGGAGAAATGGAAAATGTGCAAAGTCCCTGCTCACATCACGATGCTGTGCTTAACCCGAATGGAAGTTTGCAGGTGCGCGTGGAGAAAAGAATCCCCCAGGTGAGTCGTGCTGTATATTGTGCGGGTAGATTTTGTAAAAGGATGTTTAGCGACAAAAGAATTGTCGCGCGATTGGGATCGATATGGCACCCGGGCGTTGGTAAAGGGTCCCGTGTGAGTGGAAATGGCACGCGTGTGAGGAAAAAGTGTGCGTCGGCGAGTGGGTGTGTTATAAAGTGTGGGAGTGAAACCGAGTGCGAGCGAGAATGCACGTCGGGGTGTACGGAGTGTACGTGCGAGGGTGAGAGTGACCCAGAGAGTGAGTTGGTGGTGGAGCGGGTGCGAGAATGCACGCTTGGAATGGTAGAGGGTGTGCGAGGAAGCACACCTGGGTTGGTGGTAGCGCGAGTGTGGGAGAGCCCATCCGAGCGCGTTAGTGGGTGGATGCAAGAGTGCACACCCATGGTGAGTGTTACGGAGGACGTAACGGAGGAGAGGTGTGGACCGAGGTGTGCGAGCGGCGAGTGTGCGCAAGAGTGTGCGCGAGAGGTGTGGTTTGTAACAGGGAGTACGTTGGTGGAATGTACGGACGGCGTTGGAACGCCGGGTTTTGTGAGGGTGAAAGGGGTAGCGTATGCGTGTGAGCATGCAAGTGAAGCATCGACGGTAACCGGGTTAGCGGTTAGGGCGACGGATAGCCGATGCGAGCGCTCGGGGCGCGGCGTGCTTTGTTGGATGCAGGGCCCGGCGCGGATCGAAGCTGCGTCGTTTCTCTTCGAAGCGTCGTTGCCGAATCGGGCTTGGCCCCGCCCCGCACGGTCGAGTCCGGGCCTTGGCGGGCGAGGCGACCGGTCCGGTTCAAGGGCGAGTGGGAGGAAGCGGAACGGTGCCCCCTCGTGGGGACGGGGTTCCGACCTGGGGAGATTGAGCCATCGGGCCCGGTACCGCAAGGTGCCGCGCCGAGATGGTGCGTGGAACCTCGGTCCAACCAAACCACCTCCCTTGAACCGAAAGCCGGACGGATTCAACCTGCAGGCGACCAAACCACCCGAATTCATTGCTCGGCTTTACGAACCGAGTTTAATGATGTCATGACGCACCGAGGCTAGGATATAGCGGACTGTGATGATGATGGTAGTGATTTGATACGAAATTTATAATAGTGGGTAGAATTGGCAGTAAATGGAAAATTTTTGAATTGGTTGGAATTTGGACGAGCAAAATTGATAGTGGGACCTCCCCGATGTGGTGGGATGGGCAATCCACCATCCCTCACGGCAAGGGGGGGCAAAGGAGCACTAGTTATGGGGTTGATGGCAGTGAGAACTAGCCCGGGTGGGTTAGGATATTGTGTGTAGGGATCTAGCGAAGATGACATTAGGTGACGTTAAGGTTAGTTAGTGACAAGGATACCTGTAGTGGGGACGCAGGTAGATTAGCGTGGATGATAATGACGTGGGAGCGCAATAGTTTAAAGGGGCGACTGGGAAGCGCAAGTTTCAGAGGGGAGTAGTTAGATGAGATGATGCCGTGTGTTTGAGGATTGAACAGGTGTGATTGCACAGGTGTGCAACTGAACAGGTGTGATTGCACAGGTGTGCAACTGAACAGGTGTGTGGAGCAGTGTATGAGTGAGTGAAGGTGATTGTGTATTGTGCTGACCAAATGGTCTAGGAAGAGGAGGAAGGTGCAGGTGGCACCAGGTATGATTGCACAGGTGTGCAACGACAGGTGAATGGAGGACAGGTGTATGGAATAAATGGTATGGAGTATTGGAATGGATGGTCGTGGAGTGAGTATGGTGGAAATTGTGGAGTGGAGTGGATGGTGTGAAGGTGTGAATGGGGGAAGAGTGGACCCCCATCACGGATACCCGGGGTGGGTAGTGTAAGTGTTAGGTAGAGGGTACAGGTAAATTGTGGTTGGATATTGGCATCTGTGGTGCGGGTGGAAGAATGGTATTTGGATGGGTGCATTAGTGTTGTGGAAATGGCTGGGCGTGTAGCCTGTTAGTGTGTGTAGTTGGTTTGGGCACTCCACCACTGTGAGGATGTCGGCCAGGTGAGGCCGCAGGTGGGCTCTGGGAGCCGGTAGTTGTGGATGGGGCCCGAGGATCCGGAGGACGGACCCGGGTAGCCCAGTGCCAGAGGGCACCAAGGGGTGACAGAGCCAGGAGGGGCCTTTCCCAGTAGATAGGTTAGGGTGAGGAGCTAGGTAAGCTCGGGTGGCAACTGCAGTGGTGGAGGTATGCAGGTGGGTAGACCTGCTGGGAGAGCTACACGTCGCAGCCCAGAAATTGTACGAGGGCACCGGGAGATGAATCGGGGGAGTGAGACCCCAAATTGAGAAGCACCACAGTTTGGTCAATGGGAATTGGTTTTTAGAACCCATAGTGTAAGTTGGCCAATGGATTGGCAGGGAAAGACCCCGGGTAGTGTAAAGTGTGTTAAAGTCATTTAGAGGATAGTTAGGAAGAAGGATCTCCTCGCACCATCTGCATCCACTCACCTGAGATGAGGTAACTCCACACCATGCCATGTTTTATTATTTTTCATTAATGCAAATGTTTTGGATTGTGAGACGCATCATGACGTGGGTGTGACATTGTGCTTTGTTGTTCCATCTCTTCCTCCTTATGAGGATTGATGACGAATTGGGTGATGGCAAATTTTGGATAGTGGGGGAGTGAAGACGAATTTGGTATAAGGGAAATAAGGGGAAGACGTGACGGTAGTGACGGATTGGTAATGTGTAGATTTTTGTACATATGGGGTAAGGGCAAGGGTAGTGTAGGTGACAGGGGGGTGACGTACGGTAGGGACGAGCTTTCTCATTTCGCTCTCCGTGCGCATTTCACCTTGCATTGCCTTATTGATGTGTACCCTTGTGACCTTACCCCTCGCTCATTTGTCTCTTTTGTCTCCCACATGACCTGTGCGCCATTGGGCACCGAGGGGAGCGTGCGTGAGTCGGCCATTGTGCACCCTGCACTCTCAGAACCAGCTGTCTGCATCGATGCACCACATTATGGACCACATGTCTGTGGCCGAGCACCACTTATGGACCCCATGGGTTGGGGCATGGCCCCTCTGCTGGAACCGGCCATGAGGGCCCGAAATCTTGCTGGCGGACCTTGGCCACAGGGCACCGATGCCCCACAGGTGAACCACACGTAGTCGGCCCTGTGGGCCATAAATAAAGAAAATAAAATGGACACGTTGGGCACACTTTATTGCAAATAGGCCGCCAGTAAGAAAATGAAAGAAAGACAACATCTGGAAGAACAAATAATAATAACCAGCAGAGGGAGCCGAAGAGCAAGAGATCACCTGCAGGGTTAGGGGTTGTTGGTTTTATTTTCTTGAACAATGGTGACTGCACCGATTGGTGCTTGGGTGTGTATTGGTGCGTTTTTGGGTGCTTTAATGGTGCATTGATGCAGAGCAGACTGTCTCCCCCCCAGAAAGAACAATCACAGGTCCTGGGTTAGTTTTGTAAATAAAAATAGCGTCATTGTAAATAATGCTCCCCACCGTCAGTGTATAGTTTGAAGACAATTCCGCAATTCGGTTAACTGTGGGCGTAAGTCTGTTAGGCAGGGTGCAATGGAGCAGCGGGACACATTTATTTATGTTTTAAAACTGTCGCACTCAGGGTGAGGTTAAAAGTAGAGGGAACTACACCTACGTGTCACACTAAATAAAAGTTGTAGGCCCGGGACGTGCCGAAGACGAGGAGGGTGCAGTGTTGCGGATATGAGGACTGTATATTTTTTTGATTGTGTGAATTGTTATTATTGTTTATTCTGCGCCTCCTGCCTCCGGAGCTGTGTAAAGGTCAAAGGGCATCCCATAATTAGTCCACAAGCATACACGTCAGCCAATAATAGAATACCCCTGTTCGATAGTTATATTCTATTCTGTGTTTTAGGGTAAGGCTGTGTCTCCCATTAATTGAAGTACTCCATTGCACCAGTGAAAGAGATAGATTCCCTTCATTCCCATTCCCAAAACCTCCATTCCCCCTTTTCATCGTTTGGCAATTACCTCCCCTCCAATAACCGCCATTGACCACGAGGCAGGGTCGGAGAAGAAAGGCGTGTCTCCACCTCGTCATAGAGGGGAGGAGTGAGCTAGCCCCACTCGACCAACCAGGAGCCAGGGGTTTGGCTCCAGAGGGCGGAGGAAGAGCGATCGGGGAGGTTCGCAAAGGTTGAGGTGCGGGGCCTATATAACCCACAGCGCGACGCTCCCCGAGTCAGTCGAGCTTTGAAGAAGAAAGATAGGCGCTGAGAGGAGGGAATGAGCAGGCGTGACCGCAGCTAAAATCCGCAGCGCGACGCTCCCAAAAGAGAAGCTGAGACAAGCTTTGAGAGATGAGCTTTTACCGGCAGACAAAAGGGAGCCCAAGCCGTTGAGAAGAGAGAGGGTCCAAGAAGCAGAGCTGAGTTGTGTGGTTTTGGTCGTCAGTGGTTGCATTGTGGTGGTCAGTGGTTGCGTTGGTTGCGTTGAGTTGTCGGTGGTGAGGAGTGATTGGACCAAGAGAACATAGAGAACATCCAAGGAGAGGACATCCCAGAAAGCACAAAGCCTGTTGTAATCCTGGAAAAGCAGCGGCGGCCACAGCAGCAACAACACCCAACAGCCGCTTGGGGCCTGGACGGCGGTTTTGAGCAGGGCCGCGAAGGAATGGCGGCTGCTAAACGCGCCGATCGTGCTGCACAATACAGCTCCAAGTCTTCCTCTCCTTCCAGCCAATTCCTGTCATCATTCCCCGTGTGAGTCTGTCTTTTGTTTGTTCGGTCCCTGGGTTAATTAAGACTGGAGGTAAGCTAGCGTTGCACTGTGTATCTAATCTCGTCTGTAAATAAACGTGACTGCTTTCTTTTTGCTTGTGTGTATAATAAATCCAATTACTCTTCTGTCCGTCTTCTCATCTTATTCCTTTTCCTCTTTGCATTCGGTCGTTTTAGAGTTTTCCAGATTGGGCAGCTGCGGTGCGATACGGCCAAAGTTTGGGGTGAATCGGGTGAGTTGGGAAAGAATCGGGGGAACTGTTAGTGTTAGGTCGCGGTAATACACCACCGCTCAGTCAATATAACATCTTAACCGCGACAGTAACAATATTGTAGATCACACCCAAAGAGCCATACAACAATGGGGGCAATCACCCCGACTTTCAAATCTTACGATAATATCCTTGTCAAGCCCCTTAACCCCACACTCACGGAACCTCCCCCAATGTCTCTGTGCCCCTCCAAGGTGAAGTTCCAATGTCTCTGTGCGTTCCCGCGATCGGGGAGTCAAAGCCCGATGGTCAATTGAGGCGTAGATGAGCGAGACGACCCCGAGGTCACATGCTCAGCCCCCAGCAACACAGCGGTGGAGAGGAACCTCACAAAGACGCCCTCCGACGTACACGTTGCGGTTCAATCCGTGAGCCTCCGTATAATTCTCACGTGCCCCTTTCTTGCACAGCCGTCCCCGGCAAACCATCAGGGAGTAATGCCCAGCCGACACGACAAAAGCCTGTCCACTGCAGGTTGCGCGCATGGCGAAGATGGCGGACGGCTTTCGCTCCAACCTGGACTTTGAGGCCTGGATCCTCCGGAACATCAATGAGAATACCCGACGACACAGGCTCCATGCACTCCGGCGATATTTCTCATCGCCCGAACTTCCCTTCAAGAACGCAAAGTTCACTCGCACTGTACGTCGAACGCTCGGGCCGGAGCTTCAACAAACACGTCTCTTTTCGATGTCCTCCCACCTCTTTTTTCCTCGCTCCACCTCTTCTGGACACGATTCGGATTTCCGGCCACATTTTACCAGGAACGCTTTTAAATCTTTTCACCACAACAACGCTTTCCCTTAAGTCACAATAAGCATAATATCTAGAACCAACAATGATAACAACAACCATAATGAGGGCCTAATCCGTAACAGTTAGATCCATTAGTGCACACACTAATTAAATTCCCCCCGGCACAAGACGATAAAACTGACCGGGAGAGCAGACAGCAACACATCACATACATTAGTTAGATCCATTCGTGCACACACTAATTAAATTCCCCTCCGACACAAGACGATAAAACTGACCAGAAGAGCAGACAGCAGCACATCACATACATTAGTTAGATCCATTAGTGCACACACTAATTAAATTCCCCTCCGCCACAAGACGATAAAACTGACCGGAAGAGCCTACAGCAAACGACCGCACACTATGGCGCCACAGCAAGCAGATATCGCACAGGCTGGCCGAGAGTCACGCCTCGGAGAACTCGTGATTGACAGGAGGGGGAGGGGCGAGCAACAACCTGAGCACCGGTTGGAGAGTAGAGAGGATGAAGGATGCGCAACACTGATTGGACACCACAAGGATGTGCGACCGTTGCACGGTCGGAAGAGCTTCCAACAAACGACATGCTGATTGGAGGAAAAAGACCAGTACGTGAGGAAGGCGCAAAAAGCCGCAAGGAAACGACGCACTGATTGGCAGAGATAGAGAGCTGACATCAGAAGACGTCTGAAAGAGGTAAACGGAGATGGACATTTTTTCCTCTTCTCGCTTCCCTCTTCGCCTCTGCCTCTTCCTACCTTCCCGCGATGGAGACCGTTCCTTTCTTATTTTGTTGCCCTTTGCGCGTTCCTGTGCTGGCGGACCTCTCATCTTGGTTCCGGATAAGGGGGCGACTCCGCTAGACGA
Organism: Myxine glutinosa; assembly: GCF_964187855.1. Lineage (NCBI taxonomy): Eukaryota > Metazoa > Chordata > Myxini > Myxiniformes > Myxinidae > Myxine > Myxine glutinosa. Next base: position 7,658,060 of record NC_136266.1, read on the forward strand.
GTCCGGGCACAGCCGGAGGAGCGAGCTGCACTCCACTCGTTCTAGTCGTTGGGAGGGCCGGTGGAACACCAGCAGACGAGCCAAGCGATTCGTGCCGACCGGAGCCACGTCGGATGGAGCATGATCGTCCTGAGACACAGACCGAGATAAGCCCAACACAAACACGGACACAACGTTTTATTTTATTCTTCATTCCCCTGTGCTGTATTTGAAGTCTGTGAGTGGGATCCCAATCAAGGTTTTAGTTCTTCCATCGCATAATAAATATTTCTATTTGTACATTTTACATCCGCGTCGGGTTGAGTTGATTTTCAGGGTGAAGACACCGTCAGACCGACGGGTAAGCCGCGGCATTCTCCCCCAAACCCCCCTTCCCTCCCCCCCATAACTCGCCCCTCCCCCCGCTCGTGTTTGATCTGCCATTGCATTGGAAACGCCTCATCTTACTATAATTCACCAAATGTCCGTCTGTCTGTTCGAAGGTACCGCAAAAACTGCTGAACCGATCGCAAAGATATTTTGGGTGGGTAATCCAGGGACCCCTGGGAGTAAAATAGACCATTTAGTTTTCCCAATTTCAGCTTTCGTCTCCAGCATTCTCAGGTTTGGACTCCCGCATAACATACACATAACGTTCGTTGTGACGACGTTCTCGTTGTGACGATGTTGTGGCAATGTATGTGTTCACGGTCGTGCTTGACGTGATGGTGTGAACGTAATTTCATAATGTTTTTCGTTTCGTAATCCTTTAATGAACGTTTAATGTTTAATGAACGTTTAATGCCCTTCGGTGTCCGGGGCCGCACGCGCGCTACACTGGATGGGCCAGCGTGTATCTTGCTCTCGGGTAAATCGCTGAGCCCCATCCGTGATGGGGACTGGGGCTCGAGACAGTGTCCCACGAACGAGGAATTCCCAATAAGCGCGAGTCATTAGCTCGCGTTGATTAAGTCCCTGCCCCTTGTACACACCGCCCGTCGCCGCACAAACATCACAATGAAACAATCACAATTCACATATTCGTGCAATTCGAGAAAATGAACTTTTATCAGCAATGTCGTCTATCCTGAAGTTCCAAGCTGAAGAAGAGGTACAAAATCATTCAATTATTTTCCCTAAAGAAAAGCGTACAGTTGATATCACGATTTGAAACACGATGGAATAATATTTACCGATATGAACAGTGATGTGGCTTTTAATGAAATTCTAAATATACTGTTTTGATTTTGATGATTTACGTGTGATATGATTTGACGGATGTTTATATGAACTGGCAACGGTACCCGCCCTATGGGCGGGGCTTCAATTGGGAAGGCCAAATGAAAAGGAAAAAAATATCAGAAATTGAAGGGTTTTTTTATTTTAAACGATTCATGTAAACATCCGTTGAATCATATCACACGCAAATCATCACAATCTAAACAGTATCTTTAGAATTTCAATAAAAGCCACATCACTGTTCATATCGGTAAATATTATTCCATGGTGTTTCAAATCGTGATCGATACACTATGATCGTGATGATCGTGATCGTGAATCGTGCTCGATAATAGTGTTCACAATCGCTATGTCATATGTACTCCCGATACGTCTACCAAATTCCCGATACGTGTAACTGTACCAAATCAACAGTTAAAAGGATTTTGAGCCGATAGCTGTTACGGCCTTGGCAAGATCGATGGAGACAGCGTTTATTGTCCTCCGTCGCACCACGGAGCGAAAGGGGTACTATGGTTTTCCCCTCCTTCCGTGTGTCCGTCCGTGCGTGCGTATGTACATGCGTGCGTGCGTTGGCGAAGGACCGAATTCTAATTTGGTGTGTGGGTGCAATCCACGTCAAAATCCAAGATGGCCGCCGCCATTTATGTCTGACTCCATGTATGTCTGAACCTTGTGAGCGGAATATCTTGAAAAATAAGCGAAGTACCAACTTCTAATCTGGTGTGTGGGTGTATCTTGGCATAAGGAAGAACGCTATTGAAAATTGGGTGACCACGTCAAAATCCAAGATGGCCGCCGCCATGTATGTCTGAACCTTGTGAGCGGAATATCTTGAAAAATAAGCGAAGTACCAACTTCTAATCTGGTGTGTGGGTGTATCTATACACAAGGGAGAACGCTATTGAAAATTGGGTCGCCACGTCAAAATCCAAGATGGCCGCCTTGTTATACTTTTAATGAAGTACACTGTCTCAAGCCCCAGTCCCCATCACAGATGGGGCTCAGCGGTTTACCCGAGCCTGACGGCGAAGGGCAAGGTACACGCTGGCAAGTCCACTGTAGCGCGCGTGCAGCCCTGGACATCGAAGGGCATGAAACGTTCATTAAACATTAAACGTTCATTAAACATTAAACGTTCATTAAACATTAAACGTTCATAAAAGGATTACGAAATGAAAAACATTACGAAATTACGTTCACACCGTCACGTCAAACACTACCGCGAACACATACATCGTCACAACATCGTCTCAATGAGAACATCACAATGAACATTACGCTTACACGAATGTTATGTGGGAGTCCAAACCTGAGAATGCTGGAGACGAAAGCTGAAATTGGGAAAACTAAATAGCCTATTTTACTCCCAGGAGTCCCAGGATTACCCACCCAAAATATATTTGCGATCGGTTCAGCAGTTTTTACGGTTCCCTCCGAACAGACAGATGGACATTTGGTGAATTATAGTAAGATGCACCTACATAACAGAATTAAGCATTTCAATCAAAAAAGGAATTGTTGAATTCTTGTATCTCTGAGTCTTACACCGAGGTAGGTCAAGATATTGAGCATTCCTGAGTTGCATATTATATTGTTACTGATCGCGGTTTAGATGTTACTTTGCCGAGCGAAGGCTCCGCGACCGAACAGTTGTTCCCCGACTCACCCGATTCACCCAGAACTTTGCCCGTATCGCACCGCAGCTGCCCAATCTGGGAAAAGACTAAAACGACGAAATGCAAAGAGGAAAAGGCATTAAAACGAGAAGACGGACAGAAGAGTAATTGGATTTATTGTACACACAAGCAAAAAGAAAGCAGTCACGTTTATTTACAACACATAAGACGCAGGTGACACAGTGCAAATACTAGCTTATACAGACTTAATTAACCCAGGGACAGAACAACAAAACAAACTCACGTACACAAGAAGGGTGGAAAGGCAGGAGGTGGATGGCTGGAGGGAGAGGAAGGTCCAAGGGGGTCCTGCAGCACGATCGGCGCGTTTAGCAGCCGCCGTTCCTTTGCGGCCCTGCTCAAAACCGCCGTTCAGGCCCCAAGCTGCTGTTGTGGCTGCTGTGGACGTCGCGTGCTTTGCCAGGACTTGTCTGACTCGTCTGGTCCAACCCCTCAACTTTCTTGGTCCACTCACTCCTCACCACCGACTCCTCACCGCAACCAATGCAACCACTGACCACCTGACCACCGACTTCTCACCACCGACTCCACTGACTCTCAACGCAACCACTGACTCTCAACGCAACCACTGACTCTCTCCTCGCTTCTTGCGCGCGCGCCTTTATAGCGCCTCCAGCGATCAAGCCGCCGGCCTTCAGGACACGCCCATCGGTGTGCTCACCTCGGCCCTGGTTGGTCATGCGACCCTCTGGCTCCGCCCTTGATGACGACGGGCGGGCACGACCCTCTTCCCCGACCCGAGCCCTTGTTCAATGGTGGTTTTGGAGGGGAGGTAATTGGCAATCGAGGCCCGGCAATGACGGAAGGGGATGTAAAAGGAAATGGAGATTTTGGGGATGGGAATGAAAGGGGATCTATTTTCTTTCACTGGTGCAATGGAGTACTTCAATTAATGGGAGACACAGCCTTACCCTAAAACACAGAATAAGAGATAACTATCAAACAGGGGTATTCTATTATTTGGCTGACGTGTATGCTTGTGGACTAATTATGGGATGCCCTTTCACCTTTACACAGCTCCGGAGGCAGGGGGGCGCAGAATAAACAATAATAATAATTTACACAATCAAAAAAATATACAGTCCTCATATCCGCAACACTGCACCCTCCTCCTCTTAGGCACGGTCCGGGCCTACAACTTTTTATTTAGTGTGACACGTAGGTGTAGTTCCCTCTACTTTTAACCTGACCCTGAGTGCGACAGTTTTAAAACATAAATAAATGTGTCCTGCTGCTCCATTGCACCCTGCCTAACAGACTTACGCCCACAGTTAACCGAATTGCGGAATGGTCTTCAAACTATACACTGACGGTGGGAAGCATTATTTACAATGACGCTATTTTTATTTACAAAACTAACCCAGGACCTGTGATTGTTCTTTCTGGGGGGGAGACAGTCTGCTCTGCATCGACGCACCATTAAAGCACCCAAAAACGCACCAATACAAGCACCCTCAAGCACCAATCGGTGCAGTCACCATAGTTCATCAGTGTTCAATGCATGTTCAATAAAAATAAAATCAACAACCCCTAACCCTGCAGGTGATCTCTTGCTCTTCGGCTCCCTCTGCTGGTAATTATTATTTGTTCTTCCAGATGTTGTCATTCTTTCATTTTCTTACTGGCGGCCTATTTGCAATAAAGTGTGCCCAATGTGTCCTTTTTATTTTCTTTATTTATGGCCCACAGGGCCGACTACGTGTGGTTCACCTGTGGGGCATCGGTGCCCTGTGGCCAAGGTCCGCCAGCAAGATTTCAGGCCCTCATGACCGGTTCCAGCAGAGGGGCCATGCGCCAACCCATGGGGTCCATAAGTGGTGCTCGGCCACATGCATGTGGTCCATAATGTGGTGCATCGATGCAAACAGCTGGTTCTGGGAATTTCGGGCGCACAATGGCCGACCCACGCACGCTCCCCTCGGCGCCCAATGGCGCACAGGTCATGTGGGAGACAAAAGAGACAATTGAGCGAGGGGTAAGGTCACAAGGGTACACATCAATAAGGCAATGCAAGGCGAAATGCGTACGGAGGGCGAAGTGAGAAAGCTCGTCCCTACCGTACGTCACCCCCCTGTCACCTACACTACCCTTGCCCTTACCCCATATTTACAAAATCTACCCATTTACAAATTCGCCACTACTGTCACGTCTTCCCCATATTTCCCCTATACCAAATTCGTCTCCACAATCCCTCTACTTCAAAATTTGCCATCACCAAATTCATCATCAATCCTCATAAGGAGGAAGAGATGGAATTACGCACAATGTCACACCCACGTCATGATGCATCTCACAATCCAAACATTTGCAGAGTAAAAAAATAATCAAAACATGGCATGGTGTGGAGTACCTGTCACCTCAGGTGAGTGGATGCAGATGGTGCGAGCAGATCCTTCATCCTAACTATCCTCTAAATGATTTTAACACACTTTACACTACCCGGGGTCTCTCCCTGCCAATCCATTGGCCAACTTACACTACGGGTTCTAAAAACCAATTCCCATTGGCCAAACTGTGGTGCTTCTCAATTTGGGGTCTCACTCCCCCGATTCATCTCCCGGTGCCCTCGCACAATTTCTGGGCTGCGACGTGTAGCTCTCCCAGCAGGTCTACCCACCTGCACACCTCCACCACTGCAGTTGCCACCCGAGCTTACCTAGCTCCTCACCCTAACCTAACTAACTGGGGAAAGCCCCTCCTGGCTCTGTCACCCCACTCGGTGCCCTCTGGCACTGGGCTACCCGGGTCCGTCCTCTGGATCCTCGGGCCCCATCCACAACAACTACCGGCTCCCAGAGCCCACCTGCGGCCTCACCTGGCCGACATCCTTACAGTGGTGAAGGTGTGAATGGGGGAAGAGTGGACCCCCATCACGGATACCCGGGGCGGGTAGTGTAAGTGTTAGGTAGAGGGTATAGGTAAATTGTGGTTGGATATTGGCATCTGTGGTGCGGGTGAAAGAATGGTCTTTGGATGGGTGCATTAGTGTTGTGGAAATGGCTGGGCGTGTAGCCTGTTAGTGTGTGTAGTTGGTTGGGCGCTCCACCACTGTGAGGATGTCGGCCAGGTGAGGCCGCAGGTGGGCTCTGGGAGCCGGTAGTAGTTGTTGTGGATGGGGCCCGAGGATCCGGAGGACGGACCCGGGTAGCCCAGTGCCAGAGGGCACCGAGTGGGGTGACAGAGCCAGGAGGGGCTTTCCCCAGTTAGTTAGGTTAGGGTGAGGAGCTAGGTAAGCTCGGGTGGCAACTGCAGTGGTGGAGGTGTGCAGGTGGGTAGACCTGCTGGGAGAGCTACACGTCGCAGCCCAGAAATTGTGCGAGGGCACCGGGAGATGAATCGGGGGAGTGAGACCCCAAATTGAGAAGCACCACAGTTTGGTCAATGGGAATTGGTTTTTAGAACCCATAGTGTAAGTGGCCAATGGATTGGCAGGGAAAGACCCCGGGTAGTGTAAAGTGTGTTAAAATCATTTAGAGGATAGTTAGGATGAAGGATCTCCTCGCACCGTCTGCATCCACTCACCTGAGGTGACAGGAACTCCACACCATGCCATGTTTTGATTATTTTTTACTGTGCAAATGTTTGGATTGTGAGACGCATCATGACGTGGGTGTGACATTGTGCGTAATTCCATCTCTCCCTCCTTATGAGGATTGATGATGGCAAATTTTGAAGTAGGGGGATTGGAGACGAATTTGGTGTAGAAGGGAAAGATGGGGAAGACAAGACGTAGTGACGAATTTGTAAAGGTGTAAATTCTTGTTACGGATCGCGGTTTAGATGTTATGATGGGCCGAGCGGATGGTCCAACCGCGACCGTTACAGGACCCCCAATTGGCCCGATTCCACCCGACGTTGACCAGATCGCACCACAGATATTCAATCGGGAAACCTCTAAAGCGACCGAAAGAGAAGGAAAAGAGAAAAAGACAGAGTACGGAGGAAGAACAGATTTATTATACACACACAAGCAATGGATGGAAGAAGCAGTCACACAGTGAATCGTTAACTTATACTATTCAATTTACTTAACCCCAGGACAACATTCAAGACAGATGACGTTCACACTTACACGGGGGAAATTGCAGGCAGGGATGGCGGAGGTGGGTTGCTGGAGAGGGAGGCAGGGTCAGGTCCCTGCAACCGGCAGGGCTGGAGGTAGCAGCTCTCACTTCTTCGCGTTTTTGGCGGGAAAACCCTCGGTCGCGTCGACGCTGCTGATGCTGTAGACGTCACGCGCTGGCTCAGTCACACCTGCTCCTCTCCTTCTGGTGGAGCCGTCTCCCTCCTCTCAGCGCGTCTCTCCAAAGCTGGTTTCCTTTCCAAGTACCTCTCCTTTTTGGCTTGGAGCGTCTCTCATCTCACAGCTCACAGCTCAGCTCACAGCTCCTCTCGCATGTCATCGCTTCTCTCATCTCTCGAAGCAGTCCCTTCCAGTCGCTTTTATTACTCGGGGCGGAATCAAGCCGCCGGCTGCGAGGGCACGCCTACCGGGTCGCTAACCGCGGTGCTGGTTGGCTGTTAGGGCTGTCCGATTCCTCCTTTGCTCATGACGACGTGCCACGCCTGTGAGTTGGCGGCTCCTACCCCCCTCTTCTCCGAGATGAGCACATGGGCAATGGCGGCTTGCGGGATTGAACACCACTCGCACCGCTTTTGAAAGGAACTTTGGAGAGCGGAGATGATTGGGGAAATTGAAAGGGGCCTACGCTTATTTCGTTTGATACAATGCAGAGTCAATCTAGTGGGAAACACATATTTAGCCTACATGGAATAAGGAAATAAACTATTTAAAAAGATATATCGTGGCCTGTGTGTAAGTTTCATGGAATTAACTAGGAGGACGGCTGCGACCATTATTTACATTATGAGGGTGTTACACACAACAAAACCATACTTTTCACATTCGTTACACTTCCTCCAAAATTGTTACACTCTTCAAAACCGTTACACTTCTCAAATTCGTTACACTGCACCCTCCTTTCTTCAGGCCCGTCTCGGGCCTACAAAACTTTAACTTAGTGCGACACGTAGGTGTAATTCCCTCTTCAATTAACCCGACCCTGAGTGTGACAATCTTAAAACACAAATAAGTATGTCCCCCTATTGCATTGCACCCTGTCTAACAGACTCAAGCCCACAGCTAACCGAATTACGGAATTATTCTCAAACTATACATTTACGGTGGGGAGCATTATTTACAGTGACGTTATTTCTTATTTACAACGCAACCCAGGACCTGTGTTTTTTTTTTTTTTTTTAGGGAACAAGAAAAAGAAATTCCTGTTGGGAGGGAGGAGACAGCACGCATTGCATCGATGCACCAGTACCAATACCACCAAAGCACCCAAAAGCACCAAAAGCACCACAAAGCACCACAAAGCACCAAAAGCACCACTCGGTGCACAGTCACCACGGTTCATAATAAACACAACAAAACAACTGGTGGTGGTCTTCTCTTTCTCTGCTGGGCCGATGTTCTTCCCGACGTCTTCTGGCTTCATGCGGCCTACTTGGAAATAATAAAAAGCACAACTTGTGTCCATTTTTATTTAGGGCCTCAGGGGCCAACTAAGGGTGGTCCACCTGTTTGGCATAGGTGCCGCCTTACCGAGGTCCGCAAGCAAGATTCCCTGGCCACTATGGCCGGTCTCCAACAGAGGTGCCCTGCCCCAGAACCTGGGGTCCATCAAGTGGTACTTGGCCGCAGAACAGCAGTCCATAAAGTGGTACATCAACGCAATGCATGCTGGTTCTGGGAATCTCGTGCGCACAATGGCCACCTCACGCACGCTCCCCTCGGCACCCAATGGCGCACAGGTCCTCAAGTGGGAGACAAAAGGGGGTAAGGCAAATGAGCGAGGGGTAAGGTCACAAGGGTACACGTCAATAAAGGCAATGCAGGGTGAAGTGCGTACGGAGAGCAAAGTGAGAAAAACTCGTCCCTACCGTACGTCACCCCCCTGTCACCTACACTACCCTTGCCCTTACCCCATATTTACAAGAATTTACACCTTTACAAATTCGTCACTACGTCTTGTCTTCCCCATCTTTCCCTTCTACACCAAATTCGTCTCCAATCCCCCTACTTCAAAATTTGCCATCACCAATTCATCATCAATCCTCATAAGGAGGGAGAGATGGAATTACGCACAATGTCACACCCACATCATGATGCGTCTCACAATCCAAACATTTGCACAGTAAAAAATAATCAAAACATGGCATAGTGTGGAGTTCCTGTCACCTCAGGTGAGTGGATGCAGATGGTGCGAGGAGATCCTTCATCCTAACTATCCTAAATGATTTTAACACACTTTACACTACCCGGGGTCTTTCCCTGCCAATCCATTGGCCACTTACACTATGGGTTCTAAAAACCAATTCCCATTGACCAAACTGTGGTGCTTCTCAATTTGGGGTCTCACTCCCCCGATTCATCTCCCGGTGCCCTCGCACAATTTCTGGGCTGCGACGTGTAGCTCTCCCAGCAGGTCTACCCACCTGCACACCTCCACCACTGCAGTTGCCACCCGAGCTTACCTAGCTCCTCACCCTAACCTAACTAACTGGGGAAAGCCCCTCCTGGCTCTGTCACCCCACTCGGTGCCCTCTTGCACTGGGCTACCCGGGTCCGTCCTCCGGATCCTCGGGCCCCATCCACAACAACTACTACCGGCTCCCAGAGCCCACCTGCAGCCTCACCTGGCCGACATCCTCACAGTGGTGGAGCGCCCAACCAACTACACACACTAACAGGCTACACGCCCAGCCATTTCCACAACACTAATGCACCCATCCAAAGACCATTCTTTCACCCGCACCACAGATGCCAATATCCAACCACAATTTACCTATACCCTCTACCTAACACTTACACTACCCGCCCTGGGTATCCGTGATGGGGGTCCACTCTTCCCCCATTCACACCTTCGCACCATCCACTCCACTCCACAATTTCCACCATACTCACTCCACGACCATCCATTCCAATCCTCCATTTATTCCACACTACCATTTATTCCACACAGCCACATACACCTGTTGTTGCACACCTGTGCCCTCACACCTGGTGCCACCTGCACCCTCCTTTCTTCCTGGACCATTTGGTCAGCACAACACGCAATCACCACTACTCCCTCATACACTGCTCCACACACCTGTTCAGTTGCACACCTGTGCAATCACACCTGTTCAATCCTCAACCACACGGCATCATCTCAGCTAACTACTCCCCTCTGAAACTTGCGCTTCCCAGTCGCCCCTTTAAACTATTGCGCTCCCACGTCATTATCATCCACGCTAATCTACCTGCGTCTCCACTACAGGTATCCTTGTCACTAACTAATCTTAACGTTACCTAATGTCATCTTCTAGGGCCCTACACACAATATCCTACACCACCCGGGCTAGTTTTCACTGCCATACACCCCATAAATCTAGTGCTCCTTTGCCCCCCTTTGTGAGGGATGACAGAGTTGCCATCCCACCACATCGGGCATCTCCCACTACCAATTTTGCACATCAAATTTCAACAAATCAAAAATTTGCCAATCACTACCCATCATCTGCCAATCATTACTGCCAATTCTACCCACTATTATAAATTTCGTATCAAATCACGATCACTATCACTATCACCATCATCACAGTCCACTATATCCTAGCCTCGGTGCGTCGTGACATCATTAAACTCGGTTCGTAAAGCCGAGCAATGAATTCGGGTGGTTTGGTCGCCTGCAGGTTGAATCCGTCCGGCTTTCGGTTCAAGGGAGGTGGTTTGGTTGGGCCGAGGTTCCACGCACCATCTCGGCGCGGCACCTTGCGGTCCCGGGCCCGATGGCTCAATCTCCCCTGGTCGGAACCCTGTCCCCACGAGGGGGCACCGTACCGCTTCCTCCCACTCGCCCTTGAACCGGACCGGTCGCCTCGCCCGCCAAGGCCCGGACTCGACCGTGCGGGGCGGGGCCAAGCCCGAATCGGCAACGACGCTTCGAAGAGAAGCGTCGCAGCATCGATCCGCGCCGGGCCTCGCACCCAACAAAGCACACCGCGCCCCGAGTGCTCGCATCGGCTATCCGTCGCCCTAACCACTAACCCGGTTACCGTCGATGCTTCACTTGCATGCTCACACGCATACGCTACCCCTTTCACCCTCACAAAACCCGGCGTTCCAACGCCGTCCGTACATTCCACCAACGCTCTCCCTGTTACACACCACACCTCTCGCGCACACTCTTGCGCACACTTTGGTCCACACCTCTCCTCCGTTACGTCCTCCGTAACACTCACCATGGGCGTGCACTCTTGCATCCACCCACTAACGCGCTCACATGGGCTCTCCCACACCCGCGCTACCACCAACTCAGGTGTGCTTCCCCGCACACGTTCCACCACCACCTTACTCTCCGTGTCACACTTTGTACACCCCGACGTGCATTCTCGCTCGCACTCGGTTTCACACTCGCGCTCCGATGTGCCCTCTCACACCTGCGCCATCACCAACTCACTATTCGTGTCACACTCCGTACACCCTGACGTGCATTCTCGCTCGCACTCGGTATCACACTCGCGCTTCGTAACACGCTCACCCCTTGACGCACACTTTTTTTCCACACGCGTGCCATTTCCACTCACACGGGACCCTTCACCAACGCCCGGATGCTTCCTCGATCCCAAGCGCGCGACAATTCTTTTGTCGCTAAACATCCTCTTACAAAATCTCCCAGCACAATACACAACAGCACGTCTCACCTTCGGGGTTCTTCTTCCTCCCTGCACCAAAACCTGCAAACTTCCATTTGGATTAGCGAGTACAGCATCAGGATGTGCATTTAGACTTTGAGCAATTTCCATTCCTTCCTCCGATTGTTGCTCTTTTAACTTTAAGTCCCCAGTCTCTCCAATTTCAACTATACCCATAATTTCTTTGTTCACCTCGACGACCGTTGGCTTTAATAAAATTCCCTCTACCTCATCGGTCGCCGGCTTTTCCAAACCCCGGGTCGCGATTTCTACCCCGGTCATTGTACCCGTGCTTTTCTCCGCTTCGTTCAACCAGTGCTTCTCGACCCGCGTTACCTCGTCGTGCACCCCTGGGACCCTTTCACCCAACTTGCGGTCTCTGTCCCTCTGCTCCCTTGCCTCTCTATCGGCCCTCATTCCGTTTATTGTTGCTTCAATTTGCTCACTCCGAGCATCCATCCGGTTCCCCATTACCCCCATTTGGTTTCCCATTTGTCCCATACTGCTTTTCAAACCTCTAATTTGGTCTCCCAATTGCTCACTATTCTTTTCCATAAGGGCCTTCATTTGCATCATAAAAAGGTTCAAATCCACTGGTGGCGCTGCTACGGTCGCGGGCGCGGCAAAATTTGGTGCCGCTACACCCACGTGCGCAAGGACGCCATTTTATGCGCCTGATACCCCCTCAACCACATTGCCAATGTTCTCCTCCACCCTTTCCTCCACATACATTTCCCCGAGGACCTGGGTCGATTCTACCCCGTCTATCTCTCCCACCGGCATCCCGTCGCCTTGACCAGCCATGGCGCGATTTCAAAATTCGGGTTTTGTAAAACAAAAGCAATTTCGCCGTTAATAATTTCGAGCGCGTGAAGCGCGCTTCGGGTCCAATCCCACTTCCCGACACCAATTGTTACTGATCGCGGTTTAGATGTTACTTTGCCGAGCGAAGGCTCCGCGACCGAACAGTTGTTCCCCGACTCACCCGATTCACCCAGAACTTTGGCCGTATCGCACCGCAGCTGCCCAATCTGGGAAAAGACTAAAACGACGAAATGCAAAGAGGAAAAGGAATAAAACGAGAAGATGGACAGAAGTGTAATTGGATTTATTGTACACACAAGCAAAAAGAAAGCAGTCACATTTATTTACAACACATAAGACGCAGGTGACACAGTGCAAATACTCGCTTATACAGACTTAATTAACCCAGGGACAGAACAACAAAACAAACTCACGTACACAAGAAGGGTGGAAAGGCAGGAGGTGGATGGCTGGAGGGAGAGGAAGGTCCAAGGGGGTCCTGCAGCACGATCGGCGCGTTTAGCAGCCGCCGTTCCTTTGCGGCCCTGCTCAAAACCGCCGTTCAGGCCCCAAGCTGCTGTTGTGGCTGCTGTGGACGTCGCGTGCTTTGCCAGGACTTGTCTGACTCGTCTGGTCCAACCCCTCAACTCTTTCTTGGTCCACTCACTCCTCACCACCGACTCCTCACCGCAACCAACGCAACCACTGACCACCTGACCACCGACTTCTCACCACCGACTCCACTGACTCTCAACGCAACCACTGACTCTCAACGCAACCACTGACTCTCTCCTTGCTTCTTGCGCGCGCGCCTTTATAGTGCCTCCAGCGATCAAGCCGCCGGCCTTCAGGACACGCCCATCGGTGGGCTCACCTCGGCCCTGGTTGGTCATGCGACCCTCTGGCTCCGCCCTTGATGACGACGGGCGGGCACGCCCCTCTTCCCCGACCCGAGCCCTTGTTCAATGGTGGTTTTGGAGGGGAGGTAATTGTCAATCGAGGCTCGGCAATGACGAAAGGGGATGTGAAAGGAAATGGAGATTTTGGGGATGGGAATGAAAGGGGATCTATTTTCTTTCACTGGTGCAATGGAGTACTTCAATTAATGGGAGACACAGCCTTACCCTAAAACACAGAATAAGAGATAACTATCAAACAGGGGTATTCTATTATTTGGCTGATGTGTATGCTTGTGGACTAATTATGGGATGCCCTTTCACCTTTACACAGCTCCGGAGGCAGGGGGGCGCAGAATAAACAATAATATAATAATTTACACAATCAAAAAAATATACAGTCCTCATATCCGCAACAATATCGAGACACGGATTGTCGGGTCGGAGGAAGAATGTCACGGTGACGATCACATTTTGCCGCTTCCGGTCTTGCCGGCGAGGTTTTCGTTTATTCGCAGCTGTCCACACTCTCCATCGAAATCGAAGTTAAGTAATTGTTCCCATTTGTATTTTCGTTATAACTGTATTTATTTTATGGTGTTGTACGTATCGTGTGTCCTGAGGAAGATTTTCGGTGCAAATCTTTCATACCTGTACAGAAAATCGTGTGAAATCATGCCGTGTCTTTTGAGGCCTTGTACAGTGTCCAACCTTGAGGCTTCGTTTTTCTCTCAGCGGTCCGTCTTTTGTGCTCCAATAACTTTCGTTCTCTGCTTTTCCCAGTCTTTTCACCCCACAGCCTACTTCCTTGTTTAAAATCAACTAAAAAAACAAAAACAAAAACATTTCCTTCTCTGTTCTTATTCTTTGTTCTCATTCGTTTATTCATTCTTATTCGTTCGTTCGTTCTTCGAACGACGTTCACTGTTATTACTGTTACTGTAATAACAGTTATTACTGTTCACTGTTAACGTTCACTGTTATTAACCTTATAATGTTTACACTTTCCCCTCAAGTTCTGTATTCCATCATATATTATAACACCTTTTTCTTCTTCTTCTTTAAAAGGTTGCTTTCGACTTGCTCACCAAATCTATCCATCCCCAAAAAAAATTCCATCTCTTTCAGTGCCTCTTTTCTACATTCCCTAAACTCTCCTGCACTCCATCCTCCCTCCAGCGTCCTTAAACGTATTTTTGACTCGAAGGTCACAAGAAACTCATTTTGCAATAAATGTTCGTTTCCCATTAATCGTACACTTTCTAAAATCCAATCTCACCCCTCCCCTCCAAATCTTCCCCATAACCGCTCCCATCCAAATCTTCCCCATCACCCCTCCACCCCAAATCTTCCCCCTTGCCACTCCCCTCCTAATCCTCCCCATCACCCATCCCTTTCAAATCTCCCCCCTTTCCCCTTCTCTCCTAAACTCCCCCCACACCCCTCCCCTCCAAGACTCCCCCTCGCCCCTCCCCTCCTTGACTCCCGCCTCACCCCTCCCCTCCAAATCTCCCCCATATCCCATCCCTTTCAAATCCCTCCCCTTGTCCCTTCCCTCCTAAACTCCCCCCTCGCCCCTCCCCTTCAAATCTCCCCACCCTCATTTCTTCTCAATTTCCCCCCTCTCACTCCCCTCCTCAAAGCGTCCTCCCCACTTCTTCCCTCTTCCAACTCTCACCTCCATCTCCCCCAGCCTTCTGCCTCACTCTTCCCCCTCCTCAAATAACACCTTATTGTACCTCACCCAATCACCATCAAACCTTTTGTCCGCCCCATCCTTCCCTTTCTCCGAGCTATTCTGAAATCTCTGACACACCTTCAACAGCTCTCCCTACCTCTTCCACCTCTTCCACATCTTACCCTACCCCTCCTCCCCCCTGTTCTGTATCCGATGCTCCCCCTCCCTCTTCATTAACGGTATGGACCTCAAACATCCGGGGCCTTCGTTCAAACTCAACTGATCTCTCCATACAGGTTGCTTCTGTCAAACCAGACGTGATCTGCTGAACAGAAACTTTCCTCCTTCATGATGTCTCTGATTCCTTAGTATCTCTCCCGGGTTACTCCCTCCTCCGGTATGAGAGACCTGAGCCTCGTCCTGGAGGTGGGGTTGCTATCTTTATCAAAAACTCTCTTCCTCACTCGCCCTGCACTGCACTCTCTCCACCTCACCCCCAGGAAAACCTCTGGCTACGGCCTCCCCTTCGCTCCCACCTCTTGTTCATATGTGTGTTGTACCGTCCACCAAACAGTGATGACTCCATATACATCTCGCTGTCTGATAATATGGACCAACTTCTGTCTACTCATCCTAACTCTCTCTTCCTCATATGTGGTGATTTCAATTGTCACCATGCCAGTTGGCTGGGTGTGGGTCCCTCTCTCACCAGCCATGGCTCCTCAGCAAAGGACTTCTGCGACTCACTGGGACTGGCACAATCTGTCAATTTCCCGACCCGGATCTCAGTCAACGGAGCATCTTCTCTTCTGGACTTGGTTATGACTAACTTCCCTGAAAATGTCTGCTGCTCTTCTTCTGCTCCAATCGGCTCATCTGATCATGTGCTTGTTAAAGTGGGCATCTCTCTGACCATTCTCAGGGCGCCTCCTCAGCGTCGACGAGTCTGGCATTTCACTCAGGCCAACTGGCACGGTCTTCAAGCAGCCATCAATCATCTGGACTGGTCTCCCATCTCTACCACTTCTGACATCAACTCATCCTGGGAATTCTTCCAAAGTAAATTGCTCTCTCTCATGCACAGATTTATCCCATCTCGTCTTCAGTTGTCATACCCTTCCTCCCGTCCATGGTACACGGAATCTTGTGGTGAGGCTGTTGCCCAGAAACAACTTGCCTTCGTCTCCTGGAAAGCAAATCCAACGGAAGGAAATCTCATTTCCTTTCACAAAGCCCGAAACAAGTGTGTGTCCACCCTCAGGAGAGCCAGGAAACAATATCTCTCCGTTCTCAAGACCGAACTCTCTTATCTGTCTCCCTCTTCCAAATCCTGGTGGCATCTGGTCAAATCTGTTTCTGGTGTTTGTTCCCCCTCCATCCCCTCCCTTACCTCAAACGGCTACACAGCTGACTCCGCACGTGAAAAAGCTGAATGCCTAAACTCTGTGTTTGCCTCTAAATCTTGTGTCCCAAATCCATCCCTCTCTTTACCAACCGTACGCAGTCGTACCCAGCTGCTCCTGGACTCCGTGTCCTTTCCTCCTGACAAGGTGGAAAAGTTTCTGTCAACCCTCGACTCTGATTCTGCAACTGGACCTGACGGCATCAGCCGACGGGTCCTAAAATCCTGTTCTTCCACTCTTTCACTCCCTCTCTCTGTTCTCTTCACCCTCTCTTTTGCTCAAGGTCAACTGCCATCTGCTTGGAAATCAGCCAACATCACAGCTTTGCACAAAAAAGGTGAAAAAACTGATCCTAGCAACTACAGACTAATCAGCCTTCTCCCAATTATCAGCAAAGTCATGGAATCCATCATTGCTTCGGATATGAAATCTTTCCTCTTCTCCAATGGCTTGATCTCTGATCATCAATTTGGTTTCAGACCAGGTCACTCTACTCTGGACATGCTGCTTCTGCTGTCTCAACAATGGATGGAGGTCCTCAATGCCAAACAGGAAATTAGAGCTGTCTCCCTCGACATATCACGTGCCTTCGATACGGTCTGGCACCCCGCTCTGCTCACCAAACTCTCGTCCTTTGGTATCCATGGAAATCTCCACGCATGGCTGGCGTACTTCCTCTCTCGTCGTAGTCAACGTGTGGCCCTGAATGGGTTTCTCTCATCTCCTCTTCCTGTTCAGGCTGGAGTTCCCCAAGGCAGTGTTCTGGGCCCTGTGCTTTTTCTGGTCTTCATCAATGATCTCTCTGACTCTCTTGAAAATCCTCTCTATCTCTTTGCTGATGACTCCACTCTCTGCCGCTCCATTCCTCATCCCTCAGATCGGCAGTCTGCAGCCTCCTCACTCTCTGCAGACCTGGACAAAATCACAGACTGGGCAAACAAGTGGAACATGTCTTTCAATCCTGACAAATCTCACACTCTTACGATGTCTCTCCGAAAAGACCGACTGGACAACCCTCCCATCTACTTTCTGAATAATCCTCTCCAAGAAGTTCTGTCACTCAAGCTTTTGGGTCTCACTATCTGCCATGATCTTTCCTGAGAAAACTACATTTCCAAGCTGGCCTCCAAAGCTAGTCGCCGACTGGGCATCCTCCGTCGTGTGAAGTCCTTCCTTGGCACACCTGAGCTCCTCACCACAAACAAGGCTTTCATCTGCAGCTCAATGGAATACTGCTCTCCCCTCTGGGCTGGTGCTCCTGCCTCACACCAAGCTCGTCTTCACGCTGTTGAAACCAAAGCGTTTAGAATAATTGGAATCTCCCTCGATGACGCTATCACCGAGGGCCTTTCAGTTACTCACCGCAGGCAGGTTGGTGGTCTTTCTGTCTTCTAACGACTCCTCTCGGGCCTTGCTCCCCCAGCTCTCTCTGGGCTCTGTCCCCCAAATATTCCTGCAGGTCGCAGAAGATCTGCCAGCAACCCTCTTCTGGTGAAACTGCCAAAATCAAGACTCGCTGCTCACCTTCACTCCTTCACTCCTCTTTTCTCCCGCCTCTGGAACAAACTCCCTCACTCTCTTCAATCCCACTCCTCCCTCCAGGTCTTTAAAACAGCTGTTCACCACCATCTCTTATCTTCCCCCATCCAAAACCTTGATCTTTTCTACCCCTGTTAATTCACCCCATACCCACTTTTTTGAAATACCGACTTCTTTCCTGGAAGACCTAGCAGTGTCCATGTGTTTTTTATTTCCTCTCCCACCCCCTCCCCCACCCCCTTCCCATGCCTCCTCCCCCCAAGCCCTCACCCTCCCACAGATCTCCCGATATCCCTGCTCTCCATGTCGTCTCCTGCTCCCTTTATCATACGTTTTATGTGTCAGTTTGTTTTTTTGTGATCAATGTTAGCTCTTACACGAACCTCGATCTTGTATACAAAAATAATAATAATAAATAAACAGTCAGGTGGAGGTATGTGTGCCCTTCCTTGTGATGATCTCGTTTATTATTGTGATTTCATGACTGTTCGGATGAATATTCATCAGAAATGAGTATTTGCTGCATCATTGAACAGACAATTGATTTAACCTTTCAAATGATATGCAACAATCAACGAAAGGTTTATTCAAATTGAGGCAGGAGGTTGCTGAGCAACCATATTCCCGAAATTTCAGAGTATGAAGTTCACGTCACGTGACTATGGGCACCTATCAACAAGGTACCTGAAGTACAAATATCCAACCCAAGATATTTTATGTTAACATCGTATTACTCACGCAGGACATCCAAAGGAATCAAAAGGTGCCACCCAGGTATGGTACTGGGGGTGGGGGTGCACGACCAGCCGGCGGACCATGTGGGCCTCAATTCCCAGGGTGTTCCGTTAGCAAGCAGCTCGCTTACCGCTCGCCAAGCGGCTCGCTTGATTCAAAGCGCTCAAGTAAGCACTCCAAGGTAACAGAGCGGAGTGTTCGACACCTGTTATTATCGACATTACAAGCGGCTTGCTGATGGAACACGTCCCTGCTGCTCACCTCATTCTTTCATCCTTCACTCTTCTCCCTCATTCCTTCGAAGATCTGTCTCAAAACCCGTTGCTCGGCAACGGCAGAGGCGGAAGTGGAGGGCAAACGATCAGGGGTGAAAGTGCAACTTGGTCAAAGAAGAAATGTGAATATTTCCGCAGACAGAGAGCAGAATGGCTGAATTATAAATGAAACATTGTTAAAACCAGGACGACTTTACTTCTCTATAACACAATAATTCACCTTTTGGGCGTGGTCAGCACTCCAAGCACCTGTGGATCGCATGAAATGCGCGTCCTGGCTTCTTCCTCAGCTGAGGTAAATGTTATTTTAAAATCAGTGGAAGATAATAACAAGAGATCGCTTGAGGATTACTCACCGGAGCTTTCAGATTAAATCATTTCAATTAATTTAACTCCTGCTTGGTCAAAAGACACGACCAGCGGCGGGAGAAGTTCAAGAGAAAACACACAACGGGCAGGAAATCTAAACGGTGTTTCCTACGACGTCCGCGTTTAGTTGTTAAATGTTGTACATTTCGCTTTTCACATCAGAATATAAGAATCTAGTTCAAGTGAACGGTCGCAGGCAGAGATGCAGCGTTTGTGTCAAGGACGAAATGATTAGATTTTGGTAAAGATCTGGATTCGGTGACTAGAATTTTTAAGTGATTCTTCACCATTGGGAGATGGGGCCAAAAACGATACATGGCAGGATATCTCAAAAAGTTGTGGACGGATTTGGACGAAACTTCGGGGACCGGTTGGGGGTCCGGCAAGGTCAAATAGATTCGAAGTTAAGCCTTGACTGATTATTCAGTTGAGGATTCTGTGTTTGGGGTTCACAGATCTGCGAACGTCCCCCATTACATGGATTGTTTATTTATTATTTTTAATACCTCAGCAGATGCCCCCTACTATACGCCCTGAACTTGGCCCTCGAGTGTCCATAGCGGTGTATAGTAGAGGATTGTGAAGCGCCAACCCATTGCTTTCAAGGGCATTATCTGCTTATTTGGGGCTTTTGTAATTCTTGTCAATAAAATGAACCTGAAGGAACTGCGCTCCAACGCGAGTCGAAAGAATTGACGCGACCAAAGACGGAATTCGTCTGAGTTGCTTTATTGAAACAAAACAGCTCAGGTATTCTGACAAGCCCGTTTTTCGGGCAACAATATATATACACATTTATGTCGGGAAGTTTGCCCGGCAAAAGCTATACCGGGCATGCCCGGGTATCAAGGGCGAGCCTTGGAAAGGCGAGTCTGGACCTGCCCGGGCGTGTTTGGCTGCGGCCTGGCAAGTCGAGGCTGGGCGTGCCCGGGCGCTCTGGGCGAGCACTGGAAAGGCGATAGCGGGCATGCCCGGACGCTCTGGGCGAGCCCTGGAAAGGCGATAGCGGGCATGCCCGGACGCTCTGGGCGTGCCCTGGAAAGGCGATAGCGGGCATGCCCGGACGCTCTGGGCGAGCCCTGGAAAGGCGATAGCGGGCATGCCCGGACGCTCTGGGCGAGCCCTGGAAAGGCGAGAGCGGGCATGCCCGGGAAAGACGAGACTGGGCGTGCCCGGGAGGTTCGGGCGTGCCCGGGAACAGTGAGTCCGGGCATGCCCGGGAGAGGCGCGTCTGGCCGTGTTCTGGCCGGTGCAAGGCGATTATGTACATCCAGCGGTAACCGCTACACACGCCCCTCCAGAATCGACCTGTTCCGGCAGGGTCAATTTAAGGGGGGTCCGGATGACCCGGCCGAAGCGACCCCTGGAGGGTCGTGGGGAGGGGTCTGACGTGGTGGTGGGTGGTCGAGCGGGGGGAACTGTGGACGGGGGGCGGCCTCGCCGCGGAGGAAGGGCCAACCGTGGTGGTCAGTCGACGTCCATGTGTGCCGGTTTGAGGCGGTCCACAGAAATCCGGTCCGGCCGGCCGCCGAAGTCGACGATGAAAGACTTGTCGCCCCGTCGCAGGACCCGGAAGGGCCTGTCGTACGGCGGCCGGAGTGGCCCCCGGTGCGCGTCATGACGCACAAAGACGTACTCCGCTGTGCGAAGCGCCGGGGGGACGTAGGACTGGGGGCCACCGTGGCGGGACGTCGGCACGGGGGCAAATCGTCGGGCGGCCTCCTGGAGGTCCGAGCGCTGGCGAGCGGCGGACCAGGGACTGGTAGCGTCAGGCACGAATTCGCCCGGGATGCGGAGTGGCTGGCCGTAGACGAGCTCGGCGGCGGACGCCTGGAGGTCTTCCTTGGGGGCCGTGCAAAGGCCCAAAAGGACCCACGGCAGCCGGTCGGCCCAACCGTCGTCCTGAAGGCCGGCCATGAGTGCGGCCTTCATGGAGCGGTGAAACCGCTCGCACAACCCATTGGCTTGGGGGTGGTAGGCCGTGGTGCGGTGCAGCGTGACCCCCAACGAACGGGCGACCGCGCCCCAAAGCTCAGACATGAACTGTGGGCCACGGTCGGACGAGATGTCCGCTGGTGCGCCGAAGCGCGCGACCCAGGTGGCGATGAACGCCTGCGCCACGTCGGCGGTGGTGGTGGAGGTGAGGGGCACGGCCTCCGGCCACCTGGTGGTCCTGTCCACCATGGTGAGCAGGTGGGTGAACCCCCGCGAGGGGGGCAGGGGACCCACCAGGTCCACGTGGACGTGGTCGAAACGCCGTTCAGGCACGGCGAAAGGTGCCAGCGGGGCCTGGGTGTGGCGGTGGACCTTGGCTCGCTGGCAGGCCGTGCAGGCGTTGGCCCAGTCGTGAATGTTTCGTCGAAGGCCGTGCCAGACGAAACGCGCCGACACCAGCTTCTGAGAAGCTTTCCGGCCCGGGTGAGAAAGGCCGTGGATGGAGGCGAAGATGCGGCGCTGCCAGGAAACGGGCACGATGGGGCGAGGCTGGCCCTGGGAGACGTCGCAGAGCAGGACGGTGCCCGCGAAGGGGATGTCGGCCAGGCGGAGGCCCGTGTCCGCCACGCGGAGTGCCTGCACCGAGGCGTCGGTGGTCTGGTCGGCCGCCATGAGCGTGAAGTCCACGCCGAGGTGGACCGCGTTCGCGCTGGCCTGCGAAAGGCAGTCGGCCACGGCGTTGTCTTTGCCGGCGACGTGCTGGATGTCCGTGGTGAACTCCGACACGGCGGAGAGGTGGCGCTGCTGGTGGGCCGACCACGGCTCCGTGACCTTAGCCATTGCGTAGACCAACGGCTTGTGGTCGACGAAAGCCGTGAACGGGTGGCCCTCCAGGAGGTGTCGGAAATGGCGAACAGCCAGGAATAGCCCGAGCAGCTCGCGGTCGAACGTGCTGTAGTTTAACTCGTTCGGCCGGAGTTGCCGGCTGAAAAAAGCGAGTGGCTGCCAAACCCCGTCCACCCATTGCTCATGGACGGTGCCCACCGCGTAGTTGGAGGCGTCCGTAGTGAGGGCGATGGGCGCGTTGAGCACCGGGTGAGCCAGCAGCGTTGCGTCGGCGAGGGCCCGTTTGGCACTGGCGAAGGCCGAGTCCATGGCCGCGGACCAAACAATGTCATGCTTGGCCGGCTTGCCCCGGAGGGCCTCGTAAAGGGGCCGCATGAGCTGAGCAGCGCGGGGCACGAATCGGTGATAAAAATTCACCATGCCGAGGAACTCTTGGAGGGCCTTGATGGAACGGGGACGCGGGAACGTGGTGATGGCCTCGACCTTGGTCGGCAGCGGCACGGCCCCGGTCTTGGTGATGCGGTGGCCCAAAAAGTCAACGGTCGTCGCGCCGAAGTGGCATTTGACCGGGTTGACAATTAAGCCGTGCTCGCTGAGGCGACCGAACAGTGTTCGGAGGTGGAGGAGGTGCTCGGCGCGGGACGTGCTGGCGACAAGGATGTCGTCCAGATAGACGAAAAGAAACGGCAGGTCGCGCAGCACGCCGTCCATCAAGCGCTGGAACGCCTGGGCCGCGTTCTTGAGGCCAAACGGCATCCGCAAAAATTCGAACAGGCCGAACGGCGTGATGACGGCCGTCTTCGGGACGTCAGCCGCCCGGACAGGTACCTGGTGGTAGCCCCGTATCAGGTCAATTTTCGAAAAGATGACCCGTCCTGCCAAACGGGCGGAAAAGTCCTGAATATGCGGGATCGGGTACCTGTCGGGGGTGGTAGCGTCATTGAGACGGCGGTAGTCGCCACATGGGCGCCATCCACCCCCCGGCTTTGGCACGATGTGCAGTGGCGAGGCCCACGCGCTATCGGAGCGCCGCACGATGCCGAGGTGCTCCAACGCGTCGAATTCGGCCTTTGCCATGGCGAGCTTGGCTGGGTCGAGGCGGCGGGCCCTGGCGTAGACCGGCGGGCCCGTAGTGGGTATGTGGTGCTCGATCCCGTGCCGCACCGCGATGGCCGAAAACGTCGGCCCCGTGAGGGCCGGGAATTCCACGAGCAGGCGAGCGAACTCGTTCGTTGCCGGGAGGGCGCACGCCAGTTCGGTCGGCGCGGAGCTGCTCATTGTGCACGCCAGGGAGCTGAAGGTCTTGGCGTGGACAAGGCGACGTCGTTTGACGTCGACCAGCAGCCCGTGCGCGCAGAGGAAGTCGACGCCCAGCAAAGCCACGGGGACGCTGGCGGTAACAAAAGTCCATTGAAAGCGCTGGCTGCCGAAGCAGAGGGTGACGACGCGTGGGCCGAAAGTGCGTATGGCCGAGCCATTAGCAGCGACCAAAGAGGGGCCGCAAACTGCGTCCAGCCTGTCCTGCTAGGAGGCAGGTATGACGCTCAGTTGGGCGCCGGTGTCGCACAGGAAACGCCGTCCAGACGCTTTGTCCCGAATAAACAGCAAGTTGCCCGAGTGTCCGGCGCTCATGGCTGGGAATGAACGCCGGCCCGGCCGTTTCCCGACCTGCCGAAAGTGCACGGGGGCCGGCACGTCCGAGCCTTGTGTCCGAACCTGGCGTGGTAATAACACCACGCCCGGTCAGGTGGAGGCCCCGGCCGTCGTGTCGGAAGCGGGCGGTGCGGCGTGGCGGCCGCCAGTTGCACCGGCAGTTCGGCCTCCAACCGCGCAGGGCGCTCGGGCGTCGTGGGCGTCGCCTCGGACGGCGGCGGGCTCCAGGTAACCGCGCCGATGTGCTGGCCCGCCGAGGAGATCTTATCGGCTTCCCTGGCGAGGGCGCGGGAATCTGTGATCAACGTGCCAGCCAGGGCGAGGCGTACCGGGTTAGGCAGCTGACGGAGGAACAGCTCCCGGAACAGGAATGCCGGAGAGTGCTCGCCGAGCAACGAGAGCATATAGTCCATGCGCTCGGACGGGCGCGTGTCGCCGAGCTCGGGCAGGTCAAGCAGGCGCCGTGCGCGTGCTGCCGGTGAGAGGGCGAAAGCGCCGAGGAGGAGCGTCTTCAGCGCATCGTATTTGTCAGCAGCCGGCGGGTGCTGGAGGAGGCTCAAGGCGCGGGCCGCGGTGGCAGAGCCGAGCGCCGCCACAACATGGTGGAAGCGGGTGTCGTCCGCGGTGATGCCTCGCAGGGCGAACTGGGAGTCCGCCTGGGCGAACCAAACAGCCGCGTGAGTCTCCCAGAAGGTAGGCAGTTTAAGCGTCACTGCCGTATCCATGTCGGTAGGTCACCAATGAAGGAACTGCGCTCCAACGCGAGTCGAAAGAATTGACGCGACCAAAGACGGAATTCGTCCGAGTTGCTTTATTGAAACAAAACAGCTCAGGTATTCTGACAAGCCCGTTTTTCGGGCAACAATATATATACACATTTATGTCGGGAAGTTTGCCCGGCAAAAGCTATACCGGGCATGCCCGGGTATCAAGGGCGAGCCTTGGAAAGGCGAGTCTGGACCTGCCCGGGCGTGTTTGGCTGCGGCCTGGCAAGTCGAGGCTGGGCGTGCCCGGGCGCTCTGGGCGAGCACTGGAAAGGCGATAGCGGGCATGCCCGGACGCTCTGGGCGAGCCCTGGAAAGGCGATAGCGGGCATGCCCGGACGCTCTGGGCGTGCCCTGGAAAGGCAATAGCGGGCATGCCCGGACGCTCTGGGCGAGCCCTGGAAAGGCGATAGCGGGCATGCCCGGACGCTCTGGGCGAGCCCTGGAAAGGCGAGAGCGGGCATGCCCAGGAAAGACGAGACCGGGCGTGCCCGGGAGGTTCGGGCGTGCCCGGGAACAGTGAGTCCGGGCATGCCCGGGAGAGGCGCGTCTGGCCGTGTTCTGGCCGGTGCAAGGCGATTATGTACATCCAGCGGTAACCGCTACAAACCCAAGATTTCTTCCCCATTCAAATCATATAATTTATAGGTCCAAGGGACGGTATTCATTACATCAACGATTTTAAAAGTTAAATAGTCCATTCATTCATTCATTTCGGTTTATTGAAATATTTAAACACTGGGCAAGGCAGTTCGAATACTGAAATTTGTCAAGTTTACAATAATAAAACTGTTTCATAAAACTTACAAATGTACATAAAAATAATATTAATCATATAAAATTACATTAATAAATTTAATAAATAGAAAATTAAATCAATCAAAATGTCAAAATAAGCATATGGAATAAATAAACATGTGTGATGTTGGTTGGGTCAGGCATATATAGATCCAGGTAGATCTGCATAGGTCGGTGCTTCGCCTGTCGGGAAAGGGAATCTCGATGTAATACGTTCTGTAGCCCGAATGTCGGATTAAGTGTGCAGCTGTGATCATGCGAGGATGATCGGGTGATAGGTAGAAGAGGGATTAGGCTAACTCCCCGGTATGTCAAACCTCTGTGATCATTCGGTGTCCCTTATGGCAACACATCACATGTGTTGTTAGATCCATTATAGTGCACACACGAATTAAATTCCCCTCTGGCACAAGACGATAAAACTGACTGGAAGAGCAGACAGCAACACATCACATACATTAGTTAGATCCATTGGTGCACGCACTAATTAAATTCCCCTCCGACACAAGACGATAAAACTGACCGGGAGAGCAGACAGCAACACATCACATACATTAGTTAGATCCATTAGTGCACACACTAATTAAATTCCCCTCCAACACAAGACGATAAAACTGACCGGAAGAGCAGACAGCAACACATCACATACATTAGTTAGATCCATTGGTGCACACACTAATTAAATTCCCCTCTGACACAAGACGATAAAACTGACCGGGAGAGCAGACAGCAACACATCACATGCATTAGTTAGTGCTATGGGCTACCCCCCCTTGCCCCTGGTCTCGGTGGACCTCCAAACCCCGAGAGGGTCCCCAGCAGAAAGATGTGTTATCCTTGGTTGAAACCCAGCAAATAATGTCCCTCAATGGAACCAGCGAATGAAACAGTCGAATCAATAATGCAACCACACCAGGTAATAAACAAACCATAATATATTGTAGATCACACCCAAAGAGCCATACAACAATGGGGGCAATCACCCCGACTTTCAAATCTTACGATAATATCCTTGTCAAGCCCCTTAACCCCACACTCACGGCACCTCCCCCAATGTCTCTGCGCCCCTCCAAGGCGAAGTTCCAATGTCTCTGTGCGTTCCCGCGATCGGGGAGTCAAAGCCCGATGGTCAATTGAGGCGTAGATGAGCGAGACGACCCCGAGGTCACATGCTCAGCCCCCAGCAACACAGCGGTGGAGAGGAACCTCACAAAGACGCCCTCCGACGTACACGTTGCGGTTCAATCCGTGAGCCTCTGTATAATTCTCACGTGCCCCTTTCTTGCACAGCCGTCCCCGGCAAACCACCAGGGAATAATGCCCAGCCGACACGACAAAAGCCTGTCCACTGCAGGTTGCTCGCATGGCGAAGATGGCGGACGGCTTTCGCTCCAACCTGGACTTTGAGGCCTGGATCCTCCGGAACCTCAATGAGAATACCCGACGACACAGGCTCCATGCACTCCGGCGATATTTCTCATCGCCCGAACTTCCCTTCAAGGACGCAAAGTTCACTCGCACTGTACGTCGAACGCTCGGGCCGGAGCTTCAACAAACACATCTCTTTTCGATGTCCTCCCACCTCTTTTTTCCTCGCTCCACCTCTTCCGGACACGATTCGGATTTCCGGCCACATTTTACCAGGAACGCTTTTAAATCTTTTCACCACAACAACGCTTTCCCTTAAGTCACAATAAGCATAATATCTAGAACCAACAATGATAAGAACAACCATAATGAGGGCCTAATCCGCAACAGTTAGATCCATTAGTGCACGCACTAATTAAATTCCCCTCCGACACAAGACGATAAAACTGACTGGAAGAGCAGACAGCAACACATCACATACATTTATAGTTAGATCCATTGGTGCACACACTAATTAAATTCCCCTCCGGCACAAGACGATAAAACTGACTGGAAGAGCAGACAGCAACACATCACATACATTAGTTAGATCCATTAGTGCACACACTAATTAAATTCCCCTCCGGCACAAGACGATAAAACTGACCGGGAGAGCAGACAGCAACACATCACATACATTAGTTAGATCCATTCGTGCACACACTAATTAAATTCCCCTCCGGCACAAGACGATAAAACTGACAGGAAGAGCAGACAGCAACACATCACATACATTAGTTAGATCCATTGGTGCACACACTAATTAAATTCCCCTCCGCCACAAGACGATAAAACTGACCGGAAGAGCAGACAGCAAGCGACCGCACACTACGGCGCCATGGCAAGCAGACATCGCACAGGCTGGCTGAGAGTCACGCCTCGGAGAACTCGTGATTGACAGGAGGGGGAGGGGCGAGCAACAACCTGAGCACCGGTTGGAGAATAGGGAGGATGAAGGACGTGCAACACTGATTGGACACCACAAGGACGTGTGACCGTTGCACGGTCGGACGAGCTTCCAACAAACGACGCGCTGATTGGAGGAAAAAGACCAGGACGTGAGGAAGGCGCAAAAAGCCGCAAGGAAATGACGCACTGATTGGCAGAGATAGAGAGCTGACATCAGAAGACGTCTGATAGAGGTAAACGGAGACGGATATTTTTTTCCACTTCTCGCTTCCCTCTTCGCCTCTGCCTCTTCCTGCCTTCCCGCAATGGAGACCATTCCTTTCTTATTTTGTTGCCCTTTGCGCGTTCCTGTGCTGGCGGACCTCTCATCTTGGTTCCGGACAAGGGGGCGACTCCGCTAGACGAGTCCGGGCACAGCCGGAGGAGCGAGCTGCACTCGACTGGTTCTAGTCGTTGGGAGGGCCGGTGGAACACCAGCAGACGAGCCAAGCGATTCGTGCCGACCGGAGCCACGTCGGACGGAGCATGATCGACCCGAGACACAGACCGAGATAAGCCCAACACAAACACGGACACAACGTTTTATTTTATTCTTCATTCCCCTGTGCTGTATTTGAAGTCTGTGAGTGGGATCCCAATCAAGGTTTTAGTTCTTCCATCGCGTAATAAATATTTCTATTTGTACATTTTACATCCGCGTCGGGTTGAGTTGATTTTCAGGGTGAAGACACCGTCAGACCGACAGGTAAACTGCGGCATTCTCCCCCAAACCCCCCTTCCCTCCCCCCCATAACTCGCCCCTCCCCCCGCTCGTGTTTGATCTGCCATTGCATTGGAAACGCCTCATCTTACTATAATTCACCAAATGTCCGTCTGTTCGAGGGTACCGCAAAAACTGCTGAACCGATCGCAAAGATATTTTGGCTGGGTAATCCTGGGACCCCTGGGAGTAAAATAGACCATTTAGTTTTCCAAATTTCAGCTTTTGTCTCCAGCATTCTCAGGTTTGGACTCCCGCATAACATACACATAACGTTCGTTGTGACGACGTTCTCGTTGTGACGATGTTGTGGCGATGTATGTGTTCACGGTCGTGTTTGACGTGATGGTGTGAACGTAATTTCATAATGTTTTTCGTTTCGTAATCCTTTAATGAACGTTTAATGTTTAATGAACGTTTAATGCCCTTCGGTGTCCGGGGCCACATGCGCGCTACACTGGATGGGCCAGCGTGTATCTTGCTCTCGGGTAAACCGCTGAGCCCCATCCGTGATGGGGACTGGGGTTTGAGACAGTGTCCCACGAACGAGGAATTTCCAGTAAGCGCGAGTCATCAGCTCGCGTTGATTAGGTCCCTGCCCTTTGTACACCCCGCCCGTCGCCGCACAAACATCACAATGAAACACAATCACAATTCACATATTCATGCAATCCGTAATTTCGCAATGTTTTTCGTTTCATAATCCTTTAATGACCGTTTAATGTTTCATGAACATGTAATGCCCTTCGATGTCCGAGGCCGCACGCGCGCTACACTGGACGGGCCTGTGTGGACCTTGCCCTTCGCCGTCAGACTCGGGTAAACCGCTGAGCCCCATCCGTGATGGGGACTGGGGCTTGAGACAGTGTCCCACGAACGAGGAATTCCCAGTAAGCGCGAGTCATCAGCTAGCGTTGATTAAGTCCCTGCCCCTTATACACACCGCCCGTCGCCGCACAAACATCACAATGAAACAATCACAATTCACATATTCGTGCAATTCGAGAAAAGGAACTTTTATCAGCAATGTCGTCTATCCTGAAGTTCTAAGCTGAAGAAGAGGTACAAAATCATTCAATTCTTTTCCCTAAAGAAAAGCATACAGTTGATATTAAAGCGCGGCGTTACGCGCGCTGCTTGCGAGCAAGGAGGAAGCGGACAAGCGGTAACTTATAAGCGTCTTTATTTCAGGAGCTCACTGTAACACTGGCGTGCTCCGGGCTGCGCGCCCGGTGTATATCATGAGGCCACGCCTACCCCTCGGGCGTGGCCACCGCCCACCTGGTGCGTGGAATGATGTCACCACGCCAGTGGGCTTTTGTGTCCGCCACACGCGCCCCCCCAGAATTCCAGCGCAC
This sequence comes from Myxine glutinosa, assembly GCF_964187855.1. NCBI lineage: Eukaryota > Metazoa > Chordata > Myxini > Myxiniformes > Myxinidae > Myxine > Myxine glutinosa. The sequence goes on from NC_136266.1 coordinate 7,687,852, forward strand.
CTGGAGGGCCAGTTTGCGGGGCAGACGAATGACCCGGCCGAAGCGCCCCCTGGCGATCGGCGGCGTCCGGGGTGCAGGGATGCCAGGTGGGATGCCCCTGGCTGTCCCTGGGATGGGTGCAGGACCGGGGGGCGGCGTGGCGGCGGGGCTGGGCGGTGCCGGGGGTCCGCCCGCAGGGGGGCAGCCCTGACGTGGGGGTCGGGCCACTGGCGGTGGATGGTCCACGTCGAGGTGGGCCGGCTTGAGGCGGTCTACCGAAACGTGGTCAGGAGTACCGCCGATGTCCAGGGTGAAGTGCTTCGCCCCGGTCTCCAGCACGCGGAAAGGCCCGTCGTACGGGGGCCGCAGTGGTGTCCGGTGGGCATCGTGGCGGACGAAGACGTACTCCGCCGTGCGAAGCTCCGGGGCGACGTGCGTCGGTGGGTGCCCGTGGCATGCCGTTGGCACCGGGGCGAACCTCTGGGCGGTCTCTTGCAGAGCGGAGCGCTGCTGTGCCGCGGACCATGGTGCCGTGGAGTCGGGGAGGAACTCGCCCGGCACCCGCAGCGGTTGCCCGAAGACCAACTCCGCCGCGGATGCGCGCAGGTCCTCCTTGGGCGCCGTCCGGAGGCCGAGCAGGACCCAGGGGAGCCTGTCGACCCAGCCGCCGTCGCGGAGGGTGGCCCGGAGCGCGGCCTTCAATGAGCGGTGAAATCGCTCACACAGGCCGTTAGCCTGGGGGTGGTAGGCCGTGGTTCGGTGCAGCGGGACCCCGAGCCCCTGCGCGACCGCCCCCCAGAGCTCCGAGGTGAACTGGGGGCCGTGGTCGGACGAGATGTCTGAGGGGGCGCCGAACCGGGCGACCCAGGTGGCGATGAAAGCCTGCGCGACATCGGCCGCCGTTGTCGACGCCAAGGGCACGGCCTCCGGGCACCGGGTGGTGCGGTCCACCATGGTGAGGACGTAGGTGAAACCCCGCGAGGGGGGCAGAGGTCCCACCAGGTCCACGTGGACGTGGTCAAACCGGCGTTCCGGCACCGTGAACGGGGCCAACGGGGCCTGGGTGTGCCGGTGCACCTTGGCGCGCTGGCACGTGAGGCACGTCCTGGCCCAGCCGCGGACGGCCTTCCGGAGGCCATGCCAGACGAACTTGTCGGCGATCAGCCTTTGGGAGGCCCTCGCGCCCGGGTGGGACAGGCCGTGGATGGTGTCAAACACCTGGCGCTGCCAGCCCGCGGGCACGATGGGGCGAGGATGCCCGAGGGAGACGTCGCACAAGAGGGCCGCGCCCGCGCTGTCGAACGCCACCTCGGTGACGCGGAGGCCCGTGACGGCGGTCCGCAAGGCCTGGACGTCGGGGTCAGCGGCCTGGTCCGCTGCCATCCGGGCATAGTCGATGCCGAGTTGGACTGCGTGGGCGACGGCCCGGGAAAGGTAATCCGCCACCGGGTTGTCCTTCCCCGCGACGTGCTGGATGTCCGTCGTGTACTCGGACACGGCCGAGAGGTGACGCTGCTGCCGGGCCGACCACGGCTCGGTGACCTTGCCCATCGCGAAGATCAGCGGCTTGTGGTCGACGAAGGCAGTGAACGCACGGCCCTCGAGCAGATGGCGGAAGTGCCTGACCGCCAAGTGAAGCCCGAGCAACTCGCGGTCGAAGGTACTGTAACGGCGTTCGGGCGGGCAAAGCTGCCGGCTAAAGAACGCCAGCGGTTGCCAAGCTCCACGCACCCATTGCTCGTGCACCGCGCCCACCGCGTAGTCCGAGGCATCGGCGGTGAGGGCGATCGGTGCATCGGGCGCCGGGTGCGCGAGCATGGTGGCGTTAGCCAAGGCGAGCTTCGCGCCCGTGAACGCCGTGTCCATCTGCTCGGTCCAGGTAACGTCGCCTTTGCCCGGCTTACCTCGGAGAGCTTCGTGCAGGGGGCGCAGGAGCTGTGCGATACGGGGCAGGAACCGATGGTAAAAGTTCACCATGCCCAGGAACTCCTGCAGCCTCTGATCGTGCGGGGGCGCGGAAACCCCTTCACCGCCTCCACCTTGGCCGGCAGGGGGACGGCTCCGTGCCTGGTGACACGGTGCCCCAGAAAATCGATTATGGTGGCGCCGAACCGGCACTTTGCGGGGTTCACGATCAGGCCATGCTGGCCCAGGCGTTCAAAGAGCGTGCGGAGGTGGCGTAGGTGCTCTTCGTGGGACGCGCTGGCGACGAGGATATCGTCCAGGTAGACGTAGACAAAATCCAAGTCACGCAGGACGCTGTCCATCAGTCGCTGGAACGCCTGAGCCGCATTCTTCAGACCGAAGGGCATGCGCAGGAACTCGAAGAGTCCGAATGGCGTGATGACCGCCGTCTTCGGGACGTCCTCCGGCCTGACGGGGACCTGATGGTAGCCGCGTTTGAGGTCCACCTTCGAGAAGAAGGACATGCCCGCCAAACGGGCGGAAAAGTCCTGAATGTGGGGGACGGGGTAGCGGTCGGGAGTCGTGGCGTCATTGAGACGGCGATAGTCCCCGCACGGTCGCCATCCCCCGCCGGGCTTCGGCACGATGTGCAGCGGCGACGCCCAAGCGCTCTCTGAGCGCCGAACGATGCCGAGTCGCTCCAGGGTAGCGAACCCCGCTTTTGCCACCGCCAGCTTCGTCGGCTCGAGGCGGCGTGCCCGGGCATAGACCGGTGGCCCGACGGTGGGGATGTGATGGGCCACCCCGTGCTTGACGGCCCCCGCCGAGAAGGTGGGCCGCGTGAGGGCCGGGAAGCCGGCGAGGAGGCGGGTGAATGCGTCCGCTGCCGGAAGCGTACAGACCAACGTGGCCGGAACCGAACCGTTCGGCAAGCCGCTTGGCAAGCCGCTCGTTGAGCTGGGCAACGCACAAGCGAGCGAGCTGAACGTCTCGGCCTGGACAAGATGTCTGCGCTTGACGTCGACCAGGAGCCCATTAGCGCACAGGAAGTCCGCGCCAAGCAGTGCCATGGGCACGTCGGCGGTGACGAACGTCCATCGGAAAACCTGCCCTCCGAACCGCAGAGAGAGGCAGCGTTTTCCATACGTACGGATGGGCGTCCCGTTTGCGGCAAGCAGCGCGGGGCCCCCACCTGCGGCATGCTTGTCTGACGTGCCGGCGGGAACGACACTCACCTGCGCTCCCGTGTCGCACAGGTAACGGCGCCCGGAGAAGGTGTCCGTTATGAACAGCAGGCTGCTCGAACGGCCGGCGCTCATCGCCACTATTGAGCGCCGGCCCGGGCGTTTCCCGACCTGTTGAAGGAGCATGGCGGATGACACTGCCGAGCTTCGTGGCCGAACTTGGCGTGGAACCAGCACCAGGTGGTGGAGCTGGAGGAGCGCGGCTGGCTCCGCCAGGCCGGTGGAGTTGGCGGGTTTCCCCGCGGTGGCGGTTTTCGCCGCGGCGGTGGGCGGGGCGTGGCGGCGGTCACGAGGTGCGTATCAGCATGCTGCGTATGCTGTATAAGCTGATGCTGTGGATCAGCAGCATCAGCAGCAGCATCAGCAGCATCAGCCACGAGGGCCGTGACGGCCACGCCGACTCTCGCCCGCGTGTCCGAAGGCAAAGTACTTGTCCGCCTCGGCTGCCAATGCTCGGGGTTCCGTTAGCCCGGTCCCGGCCAACGCGAGGCGAACCTGCGCTGGGAGTTGGCGACGGAAAAGCGCCCGGAATAGAGAACCGGGGGCTTCGTCGCCCAACAGTGACAGCATATGGTCCATTCGGACCGACGGGCGCGTGTCACCGAGCTCGGGGAGATCCAGGAGGCGGTCGGCCCGTGCGTCGTCCGTGAGGCCGAACGTGGCTAGGAGTAGCCGCTTGAGTGCCTCGTACTTGTGGCCGTCCAGTGGGTGGCGAAGGACGGACACAACTCGAGCGGCCGTGCCGGGCCAGAGGGAGGCGACGACGTGGCAATAGCGCGTGTCATCGCCGGTGAGGCGCCGAAGCTGAAATTGGGCTTCGGCCTGGACGAACCAGACTTCGGCCTGAGCCTCCCAAAATTCGGGAAGTTTGATGAAGTTGGCCATGGCAATGGCGTCGCGTGTGGAAGGATCGCTCCGGCAGATCCAACGTCGAGGGTCACCAGTAAAGCGCGGCGTTACGCGCGCTGCTTGCGAGCAAGGAGGAAGCGGCCAAGCGGTAACTTATAAGCGTCTTTATTTCAGGAGCTCACTGTAACACTGGCGCGCTCCGGGCTGCGCGCCCGGTGTATATCATGAGGCCACGCCTACCCCTCGGGCGTGGCCACCGCCCACTTGGTGCGCGGAATGATGTCACCACGCCAGTGGGCTTTTGTGTCCGCCACAATATCATGATTTGAAACACGATTGAATAATATTTACCGATATGAACAGTGATGTGGCTTTTAATGAAATTCTAAATATACTGTTTTGATTTTGATGATTTAGGTGTGATATGATTTGACGGATGTTTATATGAACTGGCAACGGTACCCGCCCAATGGGCGGGGCTTCAATTGGGAAGGCCAAATGAAAAGGAAAAAAAATATCAGAAATTGAAGGTTTTATTTTATTTTAAACGATTCATGTAAACATCCGTTGAATCATATCACACGCAAATCATCACAATCTAAACAGTATCTTTAGAATTTCAATAAAAGCCACATCACTGTTCATATCGGTAAATATTATTCCATGGTGTTTCAAATCGTGATCGATACACTATGATCGTGATGATCGTGATCGTGAATCGTGCTCGATAATAGTGTTCACAATCGCTATGTCATATGTACTCCCGATACGTGTACCAAATTCTCGATACGTGTAACTGTACCAAATCAACAGTTAAAAGGATTTTGAGCCGATAGCTGTTACGGCCTTGGCAAGATCGATGGAGACAGCGTTTATTGTCCTCCGTCGCACCACAGAGCGAAAGGGGTACTATGGTTTTCCCCTCCTTCCGTGTGTCCGTCCGTGCGTGCGTATGTACATGCGTGCGTGCGTAGGCGAAGGACCGCATTCTAATTTGGTGTGTGGGTGCAACCCACGTCAAAATCCAAGATGGCCGCCGCCATTTATGTCTGACCCCATGTATGTCTGAACCTTGTGAGCGGAATATCTTGAAAAATAAGCGAAGTACCAACTTCTAATCTGGTGTGTGGGTGTATCTATACACAAGGGAGAACGCTATTGAAAATTGGGTCGCCACGTCAAAATCCAAGATGGCCGCCTTGTTATACTTTTAATGAAGTACACTGTCTCAAGCCCCAGTCCCCATCACAGATGGGGCTCAGCGGTTTACCCGAGCCTGACGGCGAAGGGCAAGGTACACGCTGGCAAGTCCACTGTCATGCGCGTGCAGCCCTGGACATCGAAGGGCATTAAACGTTCATTAAACATTAAACGTTCATTCAACATTAAACGTTCATTAAAGGATTACGAAATGAAAAACATTACGAAATTACGTTCACACCGTCACGTCAAACACCACCGCAAACACATACATCGTCACAACATCGTCACAATGAGAACATCACAATGAACATTACGCAAACACGAATGTTATGTGGGAGTCCAAACCTGAGAATGCTGGAGACGAAGGCTGAAATTGGGAAAACTAAATAGCCTATTTTACTCCCAGGAGTCCCAGGATTACCCACCCAAAATATCTTTGCGATCGGTTCAGCAGTTTTTACGGTTCCCTCCGAACAGACAGGTGGACATTTGGTGAATTATAGTAAGATGCACCTACATAACAGAATTAAGCATTTCAATCAAAAAAGGAATTGTTGAATTCTTGCATCTCTGAGTCTTACGCAGAGGTAGGTCAAGATGTTGAGCATTCCTGAGTTGCATATTATATCGAGACACGGATTGTCGGGTCGGAGGAAGAATGTCACGGTGACGATCACATTTTGCCGCTTCCGGTCTTGCCGGCGAGGTTTTCGTTTATTCGCAGCTGTCCACACTCTCCATCGAAATCGAAGTTAAGTAATTGTTCCCATTTGTATTTTCGTGATAACTGTATTTATTTTATGGTGTTGTACGTATCGTGTGTCCCGAGGAAGATTTTCGGTGCAAATCTTTCATACCTGTATAGAAAATCGTGTTAAATCGTGCCGTGTCTTTTGAGGCCTTGTACAGTGTCCAACCTTGAGGCTTCGTTTTTCTCTCAGCGGTCCGTCTTTTGTGCTCCAATAACTTTCGTTCTCTGCTTTTCCCAGTCTTTTCACCCCATAGCCTACTTCCTTGTTTAAAATCAACTAAAAAAACAAAAACAAAAAAACATTTCCTTCTCTGTTCTTATTCTTTGTTCTCATTCGTTTATTCATTCTTATTCGTTCGTTCGTTCTTCGAACGACGTTCACTGTTATTACTGTTACTGTAATAACAGTTATTACTGTTCACTGTTAACGTTCACTGTTATTAACCTTATAATGTTTACACTTTCCCCTCAAGTTCTGTATTCCATCATATATTATAACACCTTTTTCTTCTTCTTCTTTAAAAGGTTGCTTTCGACTTGCTCACCAAATCTATCCATCCCCCAAAAAAATTCCATCTCTTTCAGTGCCTCTTTTCTACATTCCCTAAACTCTCCTGCACTCCATCCTTCCTCCAGCGTCCTTAAACGTATTTTTGACTCGAAGGTCACAAGAAACTCATTTTGCAATAAATGTTCGTTTCCCATTAATCGTACACTTTCTAAAATCCAATCTCACCCCTCCCCTCCAAATCTTCCCCATAACCCCTCCCATCCAAATCTTCCCCATCGCCCCTCCACCCCAAATCTTCCCCCTTGCCACTCCCCTCCTAATCCTCCCCATCACGCATCCCTTTCAAATCTCCCCCCTTTCCCCTTCTCTCCTAAACTCCCCCCACACCCCTCCCCTCCAAGACTCCCCCTCGCCCCTCCCCTCCTTGACTCCCGCCTCACCCCTCCCCTCCAAATCTCCCCCATATCCCATCCCTTTCAAATCCCTCCCCTTGTGCATTCCCTCCTAAACTCCCCCCTCGCCCCTCCCCTTCAAATCTCCCCATCCTCATTTCTTCTCAATTTCCCCCCTCTCACTCCCCTCCTCAAAGCGTCCTCCCCACTTCTTCCCTCTTCCAACTCTCACCTCCATCTCCCCCAACCTTCTGCCTCACTCTTCCCCCTCCTCAAATAACACCTTATTGTGCCTCACCCAATCACCATCAAACCTTTTGTCCGCCCCATCCTTCCCTTTCTCCGAGCTATTCTGAAATCTCTGACACACCTTCAACAGCTCTCCCTACCTCTTCCACCTCTTCCACATCTTACCCTACCCCTCCTCCCCCCTGTTCTGTATCCGATGCTCCCCCTCCCTCTTCATTAACGGTATGGACCTCAAACATCCGGGGCCTTCGTTCAAACTCAACTGATCTCTCCATACAGGTTGCTTCTGTCAAACCAGACGTGATCTGCTGAACAGAAACTTTCCTCCTTCATGATGTCTCTGATTCCTTAGTATCTCTCCCGGGTTACTCCCTCCTCCGGTATGAGAGACCTGAGCCTCGTCCTGGAGGTGGGGTTGCTATCTTTATCAAAAACTCTCTTCCTCACTCGCCCTGCACTGCACTCTCTCCACCTCACCCCCAGGAAAACCTCTGGCTACGGCCTCCCCTTCGTTCCCACCTCTTGTTCATATGTGTGTTGTACCGTCCACCAAACAGTGATGACTCCATCTACATCTCGCTGTCTGATAATATGGACCAACTTCTGTCTACTCATCCTAACTCTCTCTTCCTCATATGTGGTGATTTCAATTGTCACCATGCCAGTTGGCTGGGTGTGGGTCCCTCTCTCACCAGCCATGGCTCTTCAGCAAAGGACTTCTGCGACTCACTGGGACTGGCACAATCTGTAAATTTCCCGAACCGGATCTCAGTCAACGGAGCATCTTCTCTTCTGGACTTGGTTATGACTAACTTCCCTGAAAATGTCTGCTGCTCTTCTTCTGCTCCAATCGGCTCATCTCATCATGTGCTTGTTAAAGTGGGCATCTCTCTGACCATTCTCAGGGTGCCTCCTCAGCGTCGACGAGTCTGGCATTTCACTCAGGCCAACTGGCACGGTCTTCAAGCAGCCATCAATCATCTGGACTGGTCTCCCATCTCTACCACCTCTGACATCAACTCATCCTGGGAATTCTTCCAAAGTAAATTGCTCTCTCTCATGCACAGATCTATCCCATCTCGTCTTCAGTTGTCATACCCTTCCTCCCGTCCATGGTACACGGAATCTTGTGGTGAGGCTGTTGCCCAGAAACAACTTGCCTTCGTCTCCTGGAAAGCAAATCCAACGGAAGGAAATCTCATTTCCTTTCACAAAGCCCGAAACAAGTGTGTGTCCACCCTCAGGAGAGCCAGGAAACAATATCTCTCCGTTCTCAAGACCGAACTCTCTTATCTGTCTCCCTCTTCCAAATCCTGGTGGTGTCTGGTCAAATCTGTTTCTGGTGTTTGTTCCCCCTCCATCCCCTCCCTTACCTCAAACGGCTACACAGCTGACTCCGCACGTGAAAAAGCTGAATGCCTAAACTCTGTGTTTGCCTCTAAATCTTGTGTCCCAAATCCATCCCTCTCTTTACCCACCGTACGCAGTCGTACCCAGCTGCTCCTGGACTCCGTGTCCTTTCCTCCTGACAAGGTGGAAAAGTTTCTGTCAACCCTCGACTCTGATTCTGCAACTGGACCTGACGGCATCAGCCGACGGGTCCTAAAATCCTGTTCTTCCACTCTTTCACTCCCTCTCTCTGTTCTCTTCACACTCTCTTTTGCTCAAGGTCAACTGCCATCTGCTTGGAAATCAGCCAACATCACAGCTTTGCACAAAAAAGGTGAAAAAACAGATCCTAGCAACTACAGACTAATCAGCCTTTTTTTTTTTTTTTTTTTTTTTTTTTTTTTTTTTTTTTTTTTTTTTTTTTTTTTTTTTTTTTTTTTTTTTTTTTTTTTTTTTTTTTTTTTTTTTTTTTTTTTTTGTATACAATATCGAGGCTCGTGAAAGAGCGAACATTAATCACACAGAAAGACAAACCGACACATAAAACATATAACATAGGGAGCGGTAGACAAGATGGGGAGAGAGGGGGAAGGACACAAACACAACATTTGAGAGCAGGGACCGAGAGACATGGAGACATCGAGAGATCTGAGAGAGGGACTTCTCCCAATTATCAGCAAAGTCATGGAATCCATCATTGCTTCGGATATGAAATCTTTCCTCTTCTCCAATGGCTTGATCTCTGATCATCAATTTGGTTTCAGACCAGGTCACTCTACTCTGGACATGCTGCTTCTGCTGTCTCAACAATGGATGGAGGTCCTCAATGCCAAACAGGAAATTAGAGCTGTCTCCCTCGACATATCACGTGCCTTCGATGCGGTCTGGCACCCCGCTCTGCTCACCAAACTCTCCTCCTTTGGTATCCATGGAAATCTCCACGCATGGCTGGCGTACTTCCTCTCTCGTCGTAGTCAACGTGTGGCCCTGAATGGGTTTCTCTCATCTCCTCTTCCTGTTCAGGCTGGAGTTCCCCAAGGCAGTGTTCTGGGCCCTGTGCTTTTTCTGGTCTTCATCAATGATCTCTCTGACTCTCTTGAAAATCCTCTCTATCTCTTTGCTGATGACTCCACTCTCTGCCGCTCCATTCCTCATCCCTCAGATCGGCAGTCTGCAGCCTCCTCACTCTCTGCAGACCTGGACAAAATCACAGACTGGGCAAACAAGTGGAACATGTCTTTCAATCCTGACAAATCTCACACTCTTACGATGTCTCTCCGAAAAGACCGACTGGACAACCCTCCCATCTACTTTCTCAACAATCCTCTCCAAGAAGTTCTGTCAGTCAAGCTTTTGGGTCTCACTATCTGCCATGATCTTTCCTGAGAAAACTACATTTCCAAGCTGGCCTCCAAAGCCAGTCGCCGAATGGGCATCCTCCGTCGTGTGAAGTCCTTCCTTGGCACACCTGAGCTCCTCACCACATACAAGGCTTTCATCCGCAGCTCAATGGAATACTGCTCTCCCCTCTGGGCTGGTGCTCCTGCCTCACACCAAGCTCGTCTTCACGCTGTTGAAACCAAAGCGTTTAGAATCATTGGAATCTCCCGCGATGACGCTATCTCCGAGGGCCTTTCAGTTACTCACCGCAGGCAGGTTGGTGGTCTTTCCATCTTCTACCGACTCCTCTCCGGCCTTGCTCCCCCAACTCTCTCTGGGCTCTGTCCCCCAAATATTCCTGCAGGTCGCACAAGATCTGCCAGCAACCCTCTTCTGGTGAAACTGCCAAAATCAAGACTCTCTGCTCACCTTCACTCCTTCACTCCTCTTTTCTCCCGCCTCTGGAACAAACTCCCTCACTCTCTTCAATCCCACTCCTCCCTCCAGGTCTTTAAAACAGCTGTTCACCACCATCTCTTATCTTCCCCCATCCAAAACCTTGATCTTTTCTACCCCTGTTAATTCACCCCATACCCACTTTTTTGAAATACCGACTTCTTTCCTGGAAGACCTAGCAGTGTCCATGTGTTTTTTATTACCTCTCCCACCCCCTCCCCCACCCCCTTCCCATGCCTCCTCCCCCCAAGCCCTCACCCTCCCACAGATCTCCCGATATCCCTGCTCTCCATGTCGTCTCCTGCTCCCTTTATCATACGTTTTATGTGTCAGTTTGTTTTTTTGTGATCAATGTTAGCTCTTACACGAACCTCGATCTTGTATACAAAAATAATAATAAAAAATAAACAGTCAGGTGGAGGTATGTGTGCCCTTCCTTGTGATGATCTCGTTTATTATTGTGATTTCATGACTGTTCGGATAAATATTCATCAGAAATGAATATTTGCTGCATCATTGAACAGACAATTGATTTAACCTTTCAAATGATATGCAACAATCAACGAAAGGTTTATTCAAATTGAGGCAGGAGGTTGCTGAGCAACCATATTCCCGAAATTTCAGAGTATGAAGTTCACGTCACGTGACTATGGGCACCTATCAACAAGGTACCTGAAGTACAAATATCCAACCCAAGATATTTTATGTTAACATCGTATTACTCACGCAGGACATCCAAAGGAATCAAAAGGTGCCACCCAGGTATAGTACTGGGGGTGGGGGTGCACGACCAGCCGGCGGACCATGTGGGCCTCAATTCCCAGGGTGTTCCGTTAGCAAGCAGCTCGCTTACCGCTCGCCAAGCGGCTCGCTTGATTCAAAGCGCTCAAGTAAGCACTCCAAGGTAACAGAGCGGAGTGTTCGACACCTGTTATTATCGACATTACAAGCGGCTTGCTGATGGAACACGTCCCTGCTGCTCACCTCATTCTTTCATCCTTCACTCTTCTCCCTCATTCCTTCGAAGATCTGTCTTAAAACCCGTTGCTCGGCAACGGCAGAGGCGGAAGTGGAGGGCAAACGATCAGGGGTGAAAGTGCAACTTGGTCAAAGAAGAAATGTGAATATTTCCGCAGACAGAGAGCAGAATGGCTGAATTATAAATGAAACATTGTTAAAACCAGGACGACTTTACTTCTCTATAACACAATAATTCACCTTTTGGGCGTGGTCAGCACTCCAAGCACCTGTGGATCGCATGAAATGCTCGTCCTGGCTTCTTCCTCAGCTGAGGTAAATGTTATTTTAAAATCAGTGGAAGATAATAACAAGAGATCGCTTGAGGATTACTCACCGGAGCTTTCAGATTAAATCATTTCAATTAATTTAACTCCTGCTTGGTCAAAAGACACGACCAGCGGCGGGAGAAGTTCAAGAGAAAACACACAACGGGCAGGAAATCTAAACGGTGTTTCCTACGACGTCCGCGTTTAGTTGTTAAATGTTGTACATTTCGCTTTTCACATCAGAATATAAGAATCTAGTTCAAGTGAACGGTCGCAGGCAGAGATGTAGCGTTTGTGTCAAGGACGAAATGATTAGATTTTGGTAAAGATCTGGATTCGGTGACTAGAATTTTTAAGTGATTCTTCACCATTGGGAGATGGGGCCAAAAACGATACATGGCAGGATATCTCAAAAAGTTGTGGACGGATTTGGACGAAACTTCGGGGACCGGTTGGGGGTCCGGCAAGGTCAAATAGATTCGAAGTTAAGCCTTGACTGATTATTCAGTTGAGGATTCTGTGTTTGGGGTTCACAGATCTGCGAACGTCCCCCATTACATGGATTGTTTATTTATTATTTTTAATACCTCAGCAGATGCCCCCTACTATACGCCCTGAACTTGGCCCTCGAGTGTCCATAGCGGTGTATAGTAGAGGATTGTGAAGCGCCAACCCATTGCTTTCAAGGGCATTATCTGCTTATTTGGGGCTTTTGTAATTCTTGTCAATAAAATGAACCCAAGATTTCTTCCCCATTCAAATCATATAATTTATAGGTCCAAGGGACGGTATTCATTACATCAACGATTTTAAAAGTTAAATAGTCCATTCATTCATTCATTTCGGTTTATTGAAATATTTAAACACTGAGCAAGGCAGTTCGAATACTGAAATTTGTCAAGTTTACAATAATAAAACTGTTTCATAAAACTTACAAATGTACATAAAAATAATATTAATCATATAAAATTACATTAATAAATTTAATAAATAGAAAATTAAATCAATCAAAATGTCAAAATAAGTATATGGAATAAATAAACATGTTGTATGTTGGTTGGGTCAGGCATATATAGATCCAGGTAGATCTGCATAGGTCGATGCTTTGCCTGTCGGGAAAGGGAATCTCGATGTAATACGTTCTGTAGCCAGAATGTCGGATTAAGTGTGCAGCTGTGATCATGCGAGGATGATCGGGTGATAGGTAGAAGAGGGATTAGGCTAACTCCCCGGTATGCCAAACCTCTGTGATCATTCGGTGTCCCTTATGGCAACACATCACATGTGTTGTTAGATCCATTAGTGCACACACAAATTAAATTCCCCTCCGGCACAAGACGATAAAACTGACCGGAAGAGCAGACAGCAACACATCACATACATTAGTAAGATCCATTGGTGCACACACTAATTAAATTCCCCTCCGACACAAGACGATAAAACTGACCGGGAGAGCAGACAGCAACACATCACATACATTAGTTAGATCCATTGGTGCCCACACTAATTAAATTCCCCTCCGACACAAGACGATAAAACTGACCGGAAGAGCAGACAGCAACACATCACATACATTAGTTAGATCCATTGGTGCCCACACTAATTAAATTCCCCTCCGACACAAGACGATAAAACTGACCGGGAGAGCAGACAGCAACACATCACATGCATTAGTTAGTGCTACGGGCTACCCCCCCCCCCTTGCCCCTGGTCTCGGTGGACCTCCAAACCCCGAGAGGGTCCCCAGCAGAAAAATGTGTTATCCTTGGTTGAAACCCAGCAAATAATGTCCCTCAATGGAACCAGCGAATGAAACAGTCGAATCAATAATGCAACCACACCAGGTAATAAACAAACCATAATATATTGTTGCGGATCGCAGACAGATGTTATAATGACCGAGCGGTGGTGTATTACCGCGTCCGAACAGTTACTCCCCGATTAGAACCCGATCCCGCCCGATTCCACTCGAACGTTGGCCGAATCGCGCTACGCTAAATCAATGAAGGAAAGGACACAACGGCTGGGTTAAATGAAACGACACAAGGGGGTACAGTTCTCAAGACCTCCGGAGGAGGATATAATTGGTGATGCAGAAAAGGGGTAGATTACAAGGTAAGAGGTAAAGCACAGAAAAGATGGGCACTTAGACACAGTCTTATCTTATCCCCGACAGACCACAGACAAACGGGACAAGACTGACTTACACGGGGATTGATGGCAGGGAAGGACAGGCAGTCGATAGCACAAGGTGCACCTTGGCTCAGGGACAGGATACAGCTCGGTCCAGTCCAGAGATGCGGGGAGGTATTGCCGCGCTCGGAGGTGGCGTCTTCTCTCTCCAAGCTGAGGGCGCATCTGACGTCACCTCCCTCTTCCTGCGCATGCTCAGCGGGGAGTGACACGCCCTCGGCTCGTTGGCTCCGCCCCAGATGGAATCGGTCCGCCGCTTCTATTGGGTGCGGGGGGTTACCGGGCTCCGCCCTTGACGAGGAGCTGACAGCGAGCCCCTGCGTGGTAACCCCGTCGGAGCACATGTTCAATGGCGGCTAACCAAGCCGGAGTGAGGACGCACACTCCCCGCGCCGCCGCCGCTGTTGTTGTTGTTGTTGTTGTTGTTGTTGTACCATGAGGAAGAGCTGCGGGGAGGTATTGGGAGGTCCTAAACTTTCTAACGGTGCCATACAATCACATTCTGGTGCAACGAAGAGTCAGAATTAATGGAAACGAGTCCTTAACTGACATAGACTAAGAATAACTAGCAAGATGTCCTATAGTTGTCTACGTGAGATGCGGTGGACCTGGATGCGACATTTAATGGGGGAAATAGGGGAAGGTCGGGTCTACAGAGTGTTGTTTCCAGAAAATGGGACTAGGGAATGGGGGATTGGGGATAGTTGGGAAGTATTGGGGAAATAGGGGAATATTTACAAGCGGATATGGATGGAGGCCAATCTCATATCCGCAACATTGCACCCTTCTCTACCTCGGGGCGACCCGACCCGATAAATTTTTACTTACTTTAGTGTGGCACTCAGATGTAGTTCCCTCTACTATTAACTCAACCCTGAGTGCGACAGTTTTACAGATGTTTACAAATGAGTAAATATGTCCCCCTGCGACGTTGCACCCTTCTCCTCACAGAAACACACCCACAGGATAACCGAATCGCGGAAAGAATCCTCAAACTAAACATACAGCCGGTAGGGAGCATTATTTACACAAGACTGATATTTACACTACGATCCAGGACCTGTTCTTTGAGGAACACATGCAGATGTTATGCATAGAGAGAGCACGCATGCCAGCATCGATACACCAACCCACGAGTGCCCTGTGGCCCTACGGCCTTTAATAATGTGCAGAGCACCCCATCCAAGCACCAAAAGTACCACCCCATCATGTACAGTCAGCACCATCCGGTGCACCAATAAAGTGTTCAACAATAATGCACAATCAAGTGTCCATGGTCACCGGTGGTGTCGCAGCCGGCCGATGTTCTGCCGCTGGTCTTGCCTTCATGGAGCACTTGGCCTTCTGGCTTCCTTAGAAATAAAGAAAGGCGCCAACCGCGTCCATTTCTAAATTGTGGCCGTCAGGGGGGCCAACTATAAGTGGTTCACCTGTATGGCATAGGTGCCACGTTGACCCAGAGGTCCATCAACGGGTGGTGCTTGCCCGCAAAAGAACTGCGGTCCATGGTGGGCGGCCACAAAAATTGCGGTCCATATGGTGTATCGATCCAGGCAGCAAGCAGCGAAAGTACAGGCCCACAACTGCGGAGCCAGCACCTCTCTCTCCTCTCTCTCTGCCCCAAAGCCAGATCCTCGGAGGTGGGAGACAAAAAAAAGACAAGTGAGTAAGGTGGTAAGGGCGCAAAAGTGCACGCAATATTAGGTAATGCACACTAGGGGCACATGGGAACCAGGTGAGACAGGTACGTTCCTACCGTACGCCCCCCCCCACCAGGTAACCTACATTGCCCCTCCCTTACCCCTTACTGTATCCACAAAACACAACACTACCCATAAACATCTACTTTACACATCAACAAACGTCCCTACTGTCTTCCCCGTTCCTTCCATAAACCAAATTCGTCTTCTCTTCCTCCTAACCAATCAAATTTGCCATTTCCAACTCTCATCAAAATTTGCCATCTCCAATTCAACATCAAAATTTGCCATCACCAATTCATCATCAGTCCCTCCTAAGGAGGGAGAGATGGAATCACCCCAATGTCTCATCCACGTCGTGATGCGTCTCACCAATCCAACCAGCAATTCTTATTTCCTGCAACACAGAACAAAGGAACACAGGTGTGGAGTCATCATCATCACCTCAGGTAAGTGGCTGCGTATGGTGCGACAGGTTCATCAATCCTAACTATTTCCTAAATGACTTTAACAACTTTACATTACCCGGGGTCTTTCTCCTGCCAAACCATTGGCCCACTTACACTATGGGTTCTAAAAAAAAACAATTCCCATTGACCAATCTGTGATGCCTCTCAATTTGGGGTCCCACTCCCCCGATTCATCTCCCGGTGCCCTCGCACAATTTCTGGGCTGTGACGTGTAGCTCTCCCAGCAGGTCTACCCACCTGCACACCTCCACCACTGTAGTTGCCACCCGAGCTTACCTGCTCCTCACCCTAACCTAACTAACTGGGGAAGGCCCTCTCGCACTCTCACCCCCTCAGTGCCCTCTCTGGCACGGGCTGCCCGATCCACACCCGGGATCCTCAGGCACCCACTGACACTAACGGCTCCCAGAGCCCACCTGCGGCCTCACCTGGCCGACATCCTCACAGTGGTGGAGTGCCCAAACCAACTACACACACTAACAGGCTACACGCCCAGCCATTTCCACAACACTAATGCACCCATCCACAATACCATTCTGCAACCGCACCACAAATGCCAATATCCAACCACAATTTACCTATACCCTCTACCTAACACTTACACTACCCGCCCCGGGTACTCGTGAAAGGGGTCCACTCTTCCCCCATCCACACCTTCGCACCATGCACACCACTCCGTACCACTTACTCCATGTATTCCACACACCTGTACTTGCACACCTGTGCTCTCACACCTGGTGCCACCTGCACCCTTCTCTCCCCAAGTGCATTCGCGCTGATCCACAACACTCACTACTCATACACTGCTCCACACACCTGTCCAGTTCTCACACAGCATCATCTCATCTAACTACTCCCCTCTGAAACTTGCGCTTCCCAGTCGTCCCTTTAACTATTGCGCTCCCACGTCATTATCAACCACGCTAATCTACCTGCGTCCCCACTACAGGTATCCTTGTCACTAACTAACCTTAACGTTACCTAATGTCAGCTTCGCTAGATCCCTATCAATATAACCTAACCCACCCGGGCTAGTTTTCACTGCCATACA
Source organism: Myxine glutinosa (assembly GCF_964187855.1). Lineage (NCBI taxonomy): Eukaryota > Metazoa > Chordata > Myxini > Myxiniformes > Myxinidae > Myxine > Myxine glutinosa. Next base: position 7,704,860 of record NC_136266.1, read on the forward strand.
CCCCATAATCTATTGCTCCTTTGCCCCCACGTTTGTGAGGGATGACAGAGTTGCCATCCCACCACATCGGGCATCTCCCACTACCAATTTTGCTTACCAAATTTCAACAAATCAAAAATTTTCCATTTACTGCCAATTCTACCCACTATTATAAATTTCGTATCAAATCACGATCACTATCACTATCACCCGTCTACTTATTACATCCTCTCGGCGCGCCAATTCACGTCTACAGCCCGGCTTCGTACAGCCGAGCAATGAACGCGGGTCGTTTTGTGCCAGCGGCTGGATACGTCCCGCATTCGGGGCAGGGACGGGGGCTTACCCGGGCCGAGATCCCACGCACCACCTTGGCGTGGAGCCATCCACTGTCCCGATCTCGACCTGCCGGCACGTCTCAACAAAAAGTGGTCGCCATGACGACCCTTCCTATCGGGCTGCCAGCTCCGCCTAGTGGAGCACGGACGCGGCCGTTCAAAGCGAGGCCCAGCGTGGATCATGTACGGCGGTCCTTTCGAACCCGCCGTGGCTCGGATCCCCGCTGGTTCTCGCGGCACGCGAAGCCCGGCACGCACCGAGGGCCCGATTCGGCTAAAAGTCGCTCTAACCGCTAACCCGGTTACCGTCGATGCCTCACCTGCATGCTCACATGCATACGCTACCCCTTTCTTGCCCATACATCCAGCTGTTCCCATGCTCCTCGTCGTACCTTCTCTAACACACCCAGGTACAGTCATTCCACTCACAGCCTTAGTCACACACCTGACCACCGAACACCTTGGCACACATTCGTCGCTCGCACCCCTCACCAACACACCTCTTCGCGCCCCTTCCTCGGTCACCTCCTCTGTGACAATCACAGGTGTGCTTTCACTCGCACACCCAACCACGTGCCTCACGACCAACTCAAGTGTGCATTCCCACACACGCTCTACCATTCCAGGTGTGCATCCTTCCATGCCAGGTGTACATCCTCGCTCACCTGTCACAACCAACTCACGCTCCATGTCACTCTCACTACTCTCACCTCCACTCTCGGTCGCGCACTCACCCTTACTCTCGACAGCGCACTCTTTCCTCATGCACCTGTCCGTTGCACACCTTTCTCGCACACACTCTCCCGTTACACCCTCTGTAACACTCACCACAGGTGTACACTCTTCCTTACTTTTGACAGCGCACTCTTTCCCCATGCACCTGTCCGTCACACATCTTTCTCGCACACCTCCTTTTTCGCACACCAGACCTGTCGCACACTTCACCAACGGCCTCTCACGAACACACGGGTCCATCTCGACCACCAAGCTCATTAAATCACCTGGCGCATCATACGCACGACCATATTGGTCACCACTTACACCGGGTCCTCTTTCTCTTCGCTTCTCCTCCATCACCTGCGAATCCCTCATCCGGTTAATGAGCACATCATCACGATCCGAACACAGACTTTGGACCAATTCTTTTACCTCCTCTTTTATCTCTTTCTTATCCTCTCTCTGTCGCTTCTTAATTTCGCTCACCCCTTCTTCCACTTCTTCTAATTTCTGCTTCACCTCTTTTATGTCCCGGTACGTCTCCTCAAGCTCGTCCTCTAAGGCTACCTTGACCGTTTCCATGTGTGTCCTCACCTGCCGGTCCTTCCTCTCCATTACCTCTGTCACCTCGTCCAACCTCGTTGTCAGTCCCTCACGTACCATCTGACATTCCCTCTTCGTCGCTATCAAGTCGTCTTTTAGTTCTTTCTGTGTCGCTTTTAACCCTCCTAGTACCGCAGTGTTCCTTTGTACCTGCTCCACTAACTCAGTCTGTCCCACCGTCAGCTGTTCCACCTCCTGCGTCAGGTCCTCTATGCCCCCTTGTAACTTTACAGTCCCCTTTCTCACCTCCTTCTCCATGCGCTCCTTACAGTGCCTCACCTCCTCGCGCACTCCTCCGACCTCCTCACTCACCCCTCTTCTGATCTCTTCTCCCATCACTTGCATCTCCTGCCCAGATGCCACCCTCATCTGCTCCATTTCCTCCCTGTGAGCATCCAATTTAGTTTCTACCCCCATTCTGACCCCCTCTATCTGCTGCCCCATTTGTTTAACTTCCCTTTCCGCTTGGTCCCTCATGTCCCTCAATTTGCCTTCCATACTGTTTTCTAACCCCTCTAACCCCTTTTGCATCCCTTCCATTTGATTCTCTTGAGCGGCTATTCTGTTTTCTACCCCCATTAACCCCTCCTGTATTTCCCCTAATCTATTGTCTAATCCCTCTATTCTACTCCCTAACCCTCCGATCTGGGCCCCCATCCTTTGTTCTAACCCCTCACCGGTACCCCTCGCTTCGTCCCTCATTACCCCCATTTGGCCCTCCAATCGCTCACCCTGAGCATCCATCCGGTTCCCCATTACCCCCATTTGGCCCTCCAATCGCTCACCCAATCGCTCACTATCAGCCCTCATTTGCTCACTATTAGCCCTCATATCGTCCTTCTGCAGGTTGAGGGACGCCTGCATTTGCGCCATAAATTGCTCCATGAGGGCCTGCATTTGGGCCATCCCTCCCACTTGTGCAGCGGGTGCGGCCGCCGCAGCCATGTGCGAGGCGCCATTTTGCGAACCTGCCGCCCTCACTGCTTCGCTCTCCTCTTGTCCCTCAATTTGGTCCTGGATCGACCCTGCCTCACTCTCCTCTACCGGAACCCAGCCGTCTTGATCCGCCATAGCGCGACTTTCAAAATTCGGGTTTTTATTTTTGTAAAACAAAATCAAATTTCGCCGTTAATAATTTCGAGCGCGTGAAGCGCGCTTCGGGTCCAATCCCACTTCCCGACACCAATTGTTGCGGACACGCGGACAGATGTTATAATGACCGAGCGGTGGTGTATTACCGCGTCCGAACAGTTACTCCCCAATTAGAACCCGATCCCGCCCGATTCCACTCGAACGTTGGCCGAATCGCGCTACGCTAAATCAATGAAGGAAAGGACACAACGGCTGGGTTAAATGAAACGACACAAGGGGGTACAGTTCTCAAGACCTCCGGAGGAGGATATAATTGGTGATGCAGAAAAGGGGTAGATTACAAGGTAAGAGGTAAAGCACAGAAAAGATGGGCACTTAGACACAGTCTTATCTATCCCCGACAGACCACAGACAAACGGGACAAGACTGACTTACATGGGGATTGATGGCAGGGAAGGACAGGCAGTCGATAGCACAAGGTGCACCTTGGCTCAGGGACAGGATACAGCTCGGTCCAGTCCAGAGATGCGGGGAGGTATTGCCGCGCTCGGAGGTGGCGTCTTCTCTCTCCAAGCTGAGGGCGCATCTGACGTCACCTCCCTCTTCCTGCGCATGCTCAGCGGGGAGTGACACGCCCTCGGCTCATTGGCTCCGCCCCAGATGGAATCGGTCCGCCGCTTCTATTGGGTGCGGGGGGTTACCGGGCTCCGCCCTTGACGAGGAGCTGACAGCGAGCCCCTGCGTGGTAACCCCGTCGGAGCACATGTTCAATGGCGGCTAACCAAGCCGGAGTGAGGACGCACACTGCCCGCGCCGCCGCCGCTGTTGTTGTTGTTGTTGTTGTTGTACCATGAGGAAGAGCTGCGGGGAGGTATTGGGAGGTCCTAAACTTTCTAACGGTGCCATACAATCACATTCTGGTGCAACGAAGAGTCAGAATAAATGGAAACGAGTCCTTAACTGACATAGACTAAGAATAACTAGCAAGATGTCCTATAGTTGTCTACGTGAGATGCGGTGGACCTGGATGCGACATTTAATGGGGGAAATAGGGGAAGGTCGGGTCTACAGAGTGTTGTTTACAGAAAATGGGACTAGGGAATGGGGGATTGGGGATAGTTGGGAAGTATTGGGGAAATAGGGGAATATTTACAAGCGGATATGGATGGAGGCCAATCTCATATCCGCAACAATATTGTAGATCACACCCAAAGAGCCATACAACAATGGGGGCAATCACCCCGACTTTCAAATCTTACGATAATATCCTTGTCAAGCCCCTTAACCCCACACTCACGGCACCTCCCCCAATGTCTCTGCGCCCCTCCAAGGCGAAGTTCCAATGTCTCTGTGAGTTCCCGCGATCGGGGAGTCAAAGCCCGATGGTCAATTGAGGCGTAGATGAGCGAGACGACCCCGAGGTCACATGCTCAGCCCCCAGCAACACAGCGGTGGAGAGGAACCTCACAAAGACGCCCTCCGACGTACACGTTGCGGTTCAATCCGTGAGCCTCTGTATAATTCTCACGTGCCCCTTTCTTGCACAGCCGTCCCCGGCAAACCACCAGGGTATAATGCCCAGCCGACACGACAAAAGCCTGTCCACTGCAGGTTGCTCGCAAGGCGAAGATGGCGGACGGCTTTCGCTCCAACCTGGACTTTGAGGCCTAGATCCTCCGGAACCTCAATGAGAATACCCGACGACACAGGCTCCATGCACTCCGGCGATATTTCTCATCGCCCGAACTTCCCTTCAAGGACGCAAAGTTCACTCGCACTGTACGTCGAACGCTCGGGCCGGAGCTTCAACAAACACGTCTCTTTTCGATGTCCTCCCACCTCTTTTTTCCTCGCTCCACCTCTTCCGGACACGATTCGGATTTCCGGCCACATTTTACCAGGAACGCTTTTAAATCTTTTCACCACAACAACGCTTTCCCTTAAGTCACAATAAGCATAATATCTAGAACCAACAATGATAACAACAACCATAATGAGGGCCTAATCCGTAACAGTTAGATCCATTAGTGCACACACTAATTAAATTCCCCTCCGACACAAGACGATAAAACTGACTGGAAGAGCAGACAGCAACACATCACATACATTAGTTAGATCCATTAGTGCACACACTAATTAAATTCCCCCTGGCACAAGACGATAAAACTGACCGGGAGAGCAGACAGCAACACATCACATACATTAGTTAGATCCATTCGTGCACACACTAATTAAATTCCCCTCCGGCACAAGACGATAAAACTGACAGGAGGAGCAGACAGCAACACATCACATACATTAGTTAGATCCATTGGTGCACACACTAATTAAATTCCCCTCCGCCACAAGACGATAAAACTGACCGGAAGAGCAGACAGCAAGCGACCGCACATTACGGCGCCATGGCAAGCAGACATCGCACAGGCTGGCTGAGAGTCACGCCTCGGAGAACTCGTGATTGACAGGAGGGGGAGGGGCGAGCAACAACCTGAGCACCGGTTGGAGAATAGGGAGGATGAAGGACGCGCAACACTGATTGGACACCACAAGGACGTGCGACCGTTGCACGGTCGGACGAGCTTCCAACAAACGACCCGCTGATTGGAGGAAAAAGACCAGGACGTGAGGAAGGCGCAAAAAGCCGCAAGGAAACGACGCACTGATTGGCAGAGATAGAGAGCTAACATCAGAAGACGTCTGATAGAGGTAAACGGAGACGGATATTTTTTCCTCTTCTCGCTTCCCTCTTCGCCTCTGCCTCTTCCTGCCTTCCCGCAATGGAGACCATTCCTTTCTTATTTTGTTGCCCTTTGCGCGTTCCTGTGCTGGCGGACCTCTCATCTTGGTTCCGGACAAGGGGGCGACTCCGCTAGACGAGTCCGGGCACAGCCGGAGGAGCGAGCTGCACTCGACTCGTTCTAGTCGTTGGGAGGGCCGGTGGAACACCAGCAGACGAGCCAAGCGATTGGTGCCGACCGGAGCCACGTCGGACGGAGCATGATCGACCCGAGACACAGACCGAGATAAGCCCAACACAAACACGGACACAACGTTTTATTTTATTCTTCATTCCCCTGTGCTGTATTTGAAGTCTGTGAGTGGGATCCCAATCAAGGTTTTAGTTCTTCCATCGCGTAATAAATATTTCTATTTGTACATTTTACATCCGCGTCGGGTTGAGTTGATTTTCAGGGTGAAGACACCGTCAGACCGACGGGTAAGCCGCGGCATTCTCCCCCAAACCCCCCTTCCCTCCCCCCCATAACTCGCCCCTCCCCCCGCTCGTGTTTGATCTGCCATTGCATTGGAAACGCCTCATCTTACTATAATTCACCAAATGTCCGTCTGTCTGTTCGAAGGTACCGCAAAAACTGCTGAACCGATCGCAAAGATATTTTGGGTGGGTAATCCAGGGACCCCTGGGAGTAAAATAGACCATTTAGTTTGCCCAATTTCAGCTTTCGTCTCCAGCATTCTCAGGTTTGGACTCCCGCATAACATACACATAACGTTCGTTGTGACGACGTTCTCGTTGTGACGATGTTGTGGCGATGTATGTGTTCACGGTCGTGTTTGACGTGATGGTGTGAACGTAATTTCATAATGTTTTTCGTTTCGTAATCCTTTAATGAACGTTTAATGTTTAACGAACGTTTAATGCACTTCGGTGTCCGGGGCCGCACGCGCGCTACACTGGATGGGCCAGCGTGTATCTTGCTCTCGGGTAAACCGCTGAGCCCCATCCGTGATGGGGACTGGGGCTCGAGACAGTGTCCCACGAACGAGGAATTCCCAATAAGCGCGAGTCATTAGCTCGCGTTGATTAAGTCCCTGCCCCTTGAACACACCGCCCGTCGCCGCACAAACATCACAATGAAACAATTAAAGTGCGGCGTTACGCGCGCTGCTTGTGAGCAAGGAGGAAGCGGACAAGCGGTAACATATAAACGTCTTTATTGTAAGACTACACTGTAACACTGAAATGCTCCGGGCTTGTCGCCCGGTGTATATCATGAGGCCACGCCTACCCCTCGGGCGTGGCCACCGCCCACTTGGTGCGTGGAATGATGTCACCACGCCAGTGGGCTTTTGTGTCCGCCACACGCGCCCCCCCAGAATTCCCGCGCACCTGGAGGGCCAGTTTGCGGGGCAGACGAATGACCCGGCCGAAGCGCCCCCTGGCGATCGGCGGCGTCCGGGGTGCAGGGATGCCCGGTGGGATGCCCCTGGCTGCCCCTGGGATGGGTGCAGGACCGGGGGGCGGCGTGGCGGCGGGGCTGGGCGGTGCCGGGGGTCCGCCCGCAGGAGGGTGGCCCCGACGTGGGGGTCGGGCCACTGGCGGTGGATGGTCCACATCGAGGTGGGCCGGCTTGAGGCGGTCTACCGAAACGCGGTCCGGAGTACCGCCGATGTCCAGGGTGAAGTGCTTCGCCCCAGTCTCCAGCACGCGGAAAGGCCCGTCGTACGGGGGCCGCAGTGGTGTCCGATGGGCATCGTGGCGGACGAAGACGTACTCCGCCGTGCGAAGCTCCGGGGCGACGTGCGTCGGTGGGTGCCCGTGGCATGCCGTTGGCACCGGGGCGAACCTCTGGGCGGTCTCTTGCAGAGCGGAGCGCTGCTCTGCCGCGGACCATGGTGCTGTGGAGTCGGGGAGGAACTCGCCCGGCACCCGCAGCGGTTGCCCGAAGACCAACTCCGCCGCGGATGCGCGCAGGTCCTCCTTGGGCGCCGTCCGGAGGCCCAGCAGGACCCAGGGGAGCCTGTCGACCCAGCCGCCGTCGCGGAGGGTGGCCCGGAGTGCGGCCTTCATTGAGCGGTGAAATCGCTCACACAGGCCGTTAGCCTGGGGGTGGTAGGCCGTGGTTCGGTGCAGCCGGACCCCGAGCCGCTGCACAACCGCCCCCCAGAGCTCCGAGGTGAACTGGGGGCCGCGGTCGGATGAGATGTCTGAGGGGGCGCCGAACCGGGCGACCCAGGTGGCGATGAAAGCCTGCGCGACATCGGCTGCCGTTGTCGACGCCAAGGGCACGGCCTCCGGCCACCGGGTGGTGCGGTCCACCATGGTGAGGACGTAGGTGAAACCCCGCGAGGGGGGCAGAGGTCCCACCAGGTCCACGTGGACGTGGTCAAACCGGCGTTCCGGCACCGTGAACGGGCCCAACGGGGCCTGGGTGTGCCGGTGCACCTTGGCGCGCTGGCACGCGAGGCACGTCCTGGCCCAGCCGCCATGTTCCGTGCACGTTAATTAAATATCTTAAGGGAGATTAAGGTATGTCGGAGTAATACTCAATCTGAAGTAAACTAGAATGATTTGAGTTCTGGAGACGGAGTGCGTGTATTCGACGCATTCGGGTGGCCGAGTCAGGCGAATAAAGGATTAAAATGAGCCAGGTAAGAAAATGATGCGACCAGCCGCATCGGGTGGTTGCACCTTTATGAAAAACTGAAGATGAGGGAAAGAATAACGTGCGGAGTTGCCGCATGGGGATGCAGCCCGGCTAGCATGGAGGCCGGCGAGATAAGCAGAAGATTGGGAGAGACCCAAAAATCCTGTGAACAGGTGCAGTTGGGATTGAGACGGACGAGTGTGGGAGAGCCGTCTGGAGAGAAAGGCGCATTATGGAACAGGAAGATGCGTGAGTACGGGGGAGAACCCTGCTATGAGGTTGCTTGGAGGATGTGTGCCCAAATGCATTGTGGGCCACTTCAACTTTCCTACACGTGAGTCGTTCATGCCTTGCCAGCAAGGTGCTTCATGCGGTGTGCTATGCGCCATGTCGGTATCGTGGTCGCCTGTGAATCCTGCCATGCAATATCATGAGGAATACATTGTTTGATAATGGAATTATAAGAGGAATGCTGAATTAACGTTGATAGTAACGCGAAGTATATTAAATGAGGCGATTGACGTGGTTGAATGTAGGATTTCAAGACAATATTGAATTTCCGGTGCCAACAGGAAGTCTTGTTCTTGTCCATTGTCCATACAATGAATGATGTATAGTGTGGATGAGGTCTCTCTGAATGAGGTGAATGAGGTTTTCTACAGCGGATGAAATAGAGAATGGCAGTTACAAGACCGAGGTACGGATGAGATGCGGAATGGCAGCTGGACGATGCATCGGCACATTTGTGTTGATCAATGCGCCGGACAACGGCTTTCCAGGCAAGCGATGGTGGTATGATTTAGTTATGAAAATGCATATGGGTCTCAGGGCAGATAATGCGAGACAAGCTGCCCCACAGGCGGATGGGGGAAAGTATTGGAGAAGATAATGTGGGTCGAACGCTCATCCGAGGGATGAAAACGGTCGAGGTTTCAACTGTCGGTATATGATGTGGCTCACACCGTGCGAATGATGTGTGGATGGGTTGCGTAATGCATTCTGGAGATGCATTGGTGCAAAGACACAGGGAAGGTGCTGAGAGTGGCACGGAGTACGAGTTGGTTGTGGCAGGTGAGAAGGAATGCACACCTGGAATGGAGTGTGCGAACGACGAGTGTGTGCGGAAGGTGTGCACCAGGTAAAGGGTGCTGCATGATAGAGCACGCCTCCCTAGGAAGGCTGTGGGGAAGTTATTGGTTATTTTGAGGTCCATTTCGCTCCATTTCGGATTTTAGTGAGACCCCTCTTGCAGAGGCAAGTTGTATTTTTTAAGATGACGTCTGTTTTAATTTGTTTTGGGATTTGACTTGGGATTGCGGAATGCGTTGAATAAAGGTAAGAATGACATGTGATGCTGGCGTGTGCCATTTATGGGTGCTGAGTGTACATGACTGGTGAGCGGGCGGCATGTGTGCTGAGTCCAATCGGAAGGATGGATGGTTATGGTTTCACCCGGTCTGTTTATCTGTCTGTCTGTCCGGACACGGAGCTCTTGGGAGAGCCAGGATGGGTTGGGGTGACCAAGATGAATGTGGACAATATATTAATTGTTTGCCATTGTGAAAATTTTGCCCTCGATTTGAGACGAAGACATATGGCATTTGCTGTCCGGCTCAAGTTGGCTGGTTTCCTCAGCTCTGGAGGATCAGAGCGGGTGGATATTTTAAGCTGATACTCCTATGACAAATGTTGATACTCCTATGTGATGCGGGGTATGTGTGTGGTGATGGTGTCTGGGGCCTCGGGGTTTGCCCCTGCCTATTTGCCAGTCTGTCTGTCTGTTACATTTGACCCTCAGAAAAGGTTTCGTGAGATTTCAGAATTGGACAACCCATGTGTTATGACATGCTTGGGTGTCTCAAAAATTTGCTGAACAGACGTGGTGCGTCAGACAAATCGATTACATTTTCGTGGGAAAGATGACTGAGAAGGACTTCAAGGGCAGGTGGGTGGTCACCTGCTGTGAATTGTGGTGGAACATTCGAGATGTCCCCTAATACAACGAGGGGACGAATTGGTTTGTAAATGTGTTGTGCAAGTACTTTCTCTGTAGGTAGCCAAATTCTACCTGGGGTAAGTCCAGGTGGAGAGGGGAGTTGTCTCTGGTGCCTTGCTCCACGGAGCAGTCCTGGTGTTGAGTCTCATATAATCGTGGTTAAAGTACATGTGCAAACAAAAGTGTACTTTGGTTTGTATGACTGGAAAAAAAGACAACATGGGTTTGTTTTTGGGAATGCTAGCTTGGTGGGGGTGTGAAGGTCACGGCGTGCTGGGATATCTTTGTGTACAGTTGCTGGCTTGGACTGACTTGTGTGCGGGGGAAAAAGAAAAAAATTGGAACTGTTTCGGAGAAACAGTGGCTTGGTTGGAGGTTGGGATCCAGTATTCTGTTGGGAGCACGCAATCTGAACAGAATGGATTGCCATTGGCTATTTTTCAAATGATTTTATCAAAATGATGGCTCCTGAGTAAGGGGAGGGGGCAGGGGAAATATATTCACTGTAACAGGTGCATGTGATGCTGTAGGGAGGAATTGGAGGAAATCGGGTTAAATTTAAATTGAAATAAAGATTGAAAATCCAGATGGGGCCATAACAGTGTATGGGGAAGCGTCGTTAAATGGTAGTAGGTTTAGACAGGTATTGAAAGGGTTCGTGCAATGTCATTTTGGGGGGTAACCATGCTCCAGGTGGTGGGGCAGCCGGGATACAAATGGGGGTCGGCCAATTTAAGGATGTGGATGCGCACACACCTGGAACAAGGCATGTTCCTAAAGCTTAGGTGTAAATGTTGGTTGGAAAGGGGAATGTGTTCTGGGAAAAAGAAATCTCTTATTGGATGTTGTTGAATCTGTCTGTTTAAAAACATTGGGGCTTGTGGCTCGCCATTGTCTGTCTGCCAGTTATGGTGGGCAGAGGGAAGAGGGAGTAATGATGCTCCTGCCTCTTGCTTGGCAGAAGGTAGAGGTGGTGGTGGGCCAAGATGGGTCAGAATAGGCCATGGAACAAAATTGAGCTCTCAAGAGCTGAGGTGATTTTAACCTGAGGATGCATCTCTCAAGGGACCCCTGGCTGGTCCGAGGTGTGAAATATGGTGACGTTGTCTTGTGGACACTTTGTGAGTGGCTAGACACGCGCCTGAAAGGGGAAATTGTATTCATAACTCATGTGGGTTGTGTCTGAAGGAAAGGTTCGGGAGGAAGTGTGAAGAAGGTCGTGGAAAGTGCAAAGATGATTGGATTGGAAAGTCGACTCAGATGGATTATTTGTCAATGACAGGTGACTGCAGGAATTGTTGAGGAAGTAGAGGAAAAGGTTGTAAAAAGTTAATGGAAAAGACAGGAAATAAAGGAAAGTGGTTAGTTATGGACTGTTGTTTTTGTGATAAGAAGGTGATACAAGGGGTTGGCTTGCACTGGGGGGACCAATGAATGTAAAGTTGTGAATTTCGTTTAATAACGTTGCGTTAGATTGCTACATGCAGAATGACCCCAATCGAGGAGGTGATTGGGGGCTGGTGAAGATTGGATCACGGCTCTGCAGACCAGGTGAACAGAACTCCACCAGGTATGTGGGAATCACATCAATTGAATTATTGCTCAAAGGGAGGTGATAGAGCAAAATGAAGAAGATTGTCATGGGGACCGCAAGGCTAACCCCCGCCCTTGCAGGGAAATGGCTTTGGGAGGCTAGTTGTTGTTGTTTTGGTAGACTCTAGGTTCTAAAACCTAAGGCAAAATGCACAGGAGGGTAGAGTTGGTGATTGCGGATGGAGATTCGCTAGAGAACTTGGAGACGATTTCGTTATTTTTCTGATAATTTTTCCAGTGGGTTTATACTGGTGTGAAATTCGCGTATCTAGGAAGGAAGGGAAAAAATGTCCAGGTATTGATAGGATAACAGTGAAATTTTGAAGGGGAGAATACCGATTATTTCCATTGACCGATTATGGCTGGGGGGGAAATGGTTGGTAAATCATGTATTATTAGATGTAGGGAAGATGATTAAAAGGAAGGTATTTTCGGAAATTGGTGAAAGTAAATATGGCATTTGAATTTCCAGACACGACACAGGAAATGCGGCTATGAATAAGCCAACCATCTGAGAGATAAGGTAACTAAATGCCAATTGGTGGGACGGGGGGCTAGGAATTTGATCATGGTGTGTGTAAGAAAGTATTTTTCAGGATGGACGATGAAGAAACCGCCGTCGGAAGACCATGATCTTGACCGCCGAGGCCGTCGACCTGAACGAGCCCCTGGGCGATGCCGATGTGACCGGCGCATCAGAAGACTGTTGATTTATTTGATTTATTGTGATGATTTTGTTGTAAATCCCCTGCGGGAAATGGCTAATGCTTCTTATGTATTATAAGCACACAGCTGCACATCTCCGCTTGATTCGACTATGGATCTGACTGCAATGCTGGGTCTGGCTGCCAAAGGACCTGCCACTGATACTCTGGTTCCACAAGCTGATTATGCGTCCATGAACGTCTTTGACACAAAAGGAAGTCTCTCTCTTTACTTTGAATTGTAATGCTCTGTACTCTGACCAGGAACACGTGACACAAGTTATTAATTACATTATGTATTCCTCAGAACAACAGCATGGACGTCGATTAACTTCGAAGATCGGCAAGGACCGGGTCTGTGCGAGGACGGGGAGCCCTTCGATTTGGGGGGGATTTCAGCCGCACCTACGCTGCTCCAAGGGTGGGCTGTCAGACCCCCCCGGGCAACATCCTTGGCCGGACCAGGCGCCTTCGTTGCGGATCTGAAAAGTTAATAGATCTACATGTTCTGGACCTTCATGTTCCAAACACGCACAACATGACACACCTTTCAAGCGTGCATGCGAGGTACTTTATGTGCGTGGCATGCCCTTGGAGGACACACATACAACACTCAATAAAGCCCGATGTGGCCACATATAACACTATTCTCTTTTGCTTTGCAAATAAAGCCGATGTGGCCTGGTCTCTGATACGTAGTCTCGTAGAGACCAAATGGGGGAATGTCGAGATCATGCCTTTTATTGTGCCTTATGTAATTGTGGTTTGCATTTAATAATGGTTGCTTTGTGAAAAGGATTAAGCTTACTATGTTCCCTCTTGTTTTGAACTATGTTTTATTGTCCAACTGTGCCAAAAAATGTAGAAAGATAGTGAAACCGCTTGCTCTGTTAGACCCCCTCGTGAAAACGCGTCTGTCTGTCCTTGACCAAAAGCCAACATGGAAGATAAGTTTTGAGAATGTCACGGTGCTCTTGTGCTCGTTCTCCCCATGCCAAAGAAGATAGGGTTTCGGTGGGAGATGTCGAGCCAGTTTTCCTTTGTTCGTGCTCATTTTTCAGCGGAGATTTTTTGTATAATTCTGTGTATATAAAGAAACTCTGGGTTGCCAATTTTCTAGGAGTGTATGTGGCCATGCTGTTCAATTGTGAATGGTATGACTCTTACACCCTCCACAGCGCTGTGATATTGGTTCATCATTAAATCTTATCTCTTGAACTCAAGGTGTGGAACATGGTTCTATTCTCCTCACTTGTTAAAGTGGGCATCTCTCTGACCATTCTCAGGGCGCCTCCTCAGCGTCGACGAGTCTGGCATTTCACTCAGGCCAACTGGCACAGTCTTCAAGCAGCCATCAATCATCTGGACTGGTCTCCCATCTCTACCACTTCTGACATCAACTCATCCTGGGAATTCTTCCAAAGTAAATTGCTCTCTCTCATGCACAGATTTATCCCATCTCGTCTTCAGTTGTCATACCCTTCCTCCCGTCCATGGTACACGGAATCTTGTGGTGAGGCTGTTGCCCAGAAACAACTTGCCTTCGTCTCCTGGAAAGCAAATCCAACGGAAGGAAATCCCATTTCCTTTCACAAAGCCCGAAACAAGTGTGTGTCCACCCTCAGGAGAGCCAGGAAACAATATCTCTCCGTTCTCAAGACCGAACTCTCTTATCTGTCTCCCTCTTCCAAATCCTGGTGGCGTCTGGTCAAATCTGTTTCTGGTGTTTGTTCCCCCTCCATCCCCTCCCTTACCTCAAACGGCTACACAGCTGACTCCGCACGTGAAAAAGCTGAATGCCTAAACTCTGTGTTTGCCTCTAAATCTTGTGTCCCAAATCCATCCCTCTCTTTACCAACCATACGCAGTCGTACCCAGCTGCTCCTGGACTCCGTGTCCTTTCCTCCTGACAAGGTGGAAAAGTTTCTGTCAACCCTCGACTCTGATTCTGCAACTGGACCTGACGGCATCAGCCGACGGGTCCTAAAATCCTGTTCTTCCACTCTTTCACTCTCTCTGTTCTCTTCACCCTCTCTTTTGCTCAAGGTCAACTGCCATCTGCTTGGAAATCAGCCAACATCACAGCTTTGCACAAAAAAGGTGAAAAAACTGATCCTAGCAACTACAGACTAATCAGCCTTCTCCCAATTATCAGCAAAGTCATGGAATCCATCATTGCTTCGGATATGAAATCTTTCCTCTTCTCCAATGGCTTGATCTCTGATCATCAATTTGGTTTCAGACCAGGTCACTCTACTCTGGACATGCTGCTTCTGCTGTCTCAACAATGGATGGAGGTCCTCAATGCCAAACAGGAAATTAGAGCTGTCTCCCTCGATATATCATGTGCCTTCGATACGGTCTGGCACCCCGCTCTGCTCACCAAACTCTCCTCCTTTGGTATCCATGGAAATCTCCACGCATGGCTGGCGTACTTCCTCTCTCGTCGTAGTCAACGTGTGGCCCTGAATGGGTTTCTCTCATCTCCTCTTCCTGTTCAGGCTGGAGTTCCCCAAAGCAGTGTTCTGGGCCCCGTGCTTTTTCTGGTCTTCATCAATGATCTCTCTGACTCTCTTGAAAATCCTCTCTATCTCTTTGCTGATGACTCCACTCTCTGCCGCTCCATTCCTCATCCCTCAGATCGGCAGTCTGCAGCCTCCTCACTCTCTGCAGACCTGGACAAAATCACAGACTGGGCAAACAAGTGGAACATGTCTTTCAATCCTGACAAATCTCACACCCTTACGATGTCTCTCCGAAAAGACCGACTGGACAACCCTCCCATCTAATTTCTGAATAATCCTCTCCAAGAAGTTCTGTCACTCAAGCTTTTGGGTCTCACTATCTGCCATGATCTTTCCTGAGAAAACTACATTTCCAAGCTGGCCTCCAAAGCCAGTCGCCGACTGGGCATCCTCCGTCGTGTGAAGTCCTTCCTTGGCACACCTGAGCTCCTCACCACATACAAGGCTTTCATCCGCAGCTCAATGGAATACTGCTCTCCCCTCTGGGCTGTTGCTCCTGCCTCACACCAAGCTCGTCTTCACGCTGTTGAAACCAAAGCGTTTAGAATCATTGGAATCTCCCGCGATGACGCTATCTCCGAGGGCCTTTCAGTTACTCACCGCAGGCAGGTTGGTGGTCTTTCCATCTTCTACCGACTCCTCTCGGGCCTTGCTCCCCCAGCTCTCTCTGGGCTCTGTCCCCCAAATATTCCTGCAGGTCGCAGAAGATCTGCCAGCAACCCTCTTCTGGTGAAACTGCCAAAATCAAGACTCTCTGCTCACCTTCACTCCTTCACTCCTCTTTTCTCCCGCCTCTGGAACAAACTCCCTCACTCTCTTCAATCCCACTCCTCCCTCCAGGTCTTTAAAACAGCTGTTCACCACCATCTCTTATCTTCCCCCATCCAAAACCTTGATCTTTTCTACCCCTGTTAATTCACCCCATACCCACTTTTTTGAAATACCGACTTCTTTCCTGGAAGACCTAGCAGTGTCCATGTGTTTTTTATTACCTCTCCCACCCCCTCCCCCACCCCCTTCCCATGCCTCCTCCCCCCAAACCCTCACCCTCCCACAGATCTCCCGATATCCCTGCTCTCCATGTCGTCTCCTGCTCCCTTTATCATACGTTTTATGTGTCAGTTTGTTTTTTTGTGATCAATGTTAGCTCTTACACGAACCTCGATCTTGTATACAAAAATAATAATAAAAAATAAACAGTCAGGTGGAGGTATGTGTGCCCTTCCTTGTGATGATCTCGTTTATTATTGTGATTTCATGACTGTTCGGATGAATATTCATCAGAAATGAATATTTGCTGCATCATTGAACAGACAATTGATTTAACCTTTCAAATGATATGCAACAATCAACGAAAGGTTTATTCAAATTGAGGCAGGAGGTTGCTGAGCAACCATATTCCCGAAATTTCAGAGTATGAAATTCACGTCACGTGACTATGGGCACCTATCAACAAGGTACCTGAAGTACAAATATCCAACCCAATATATTTTATGTTAACATCGTATTACTCACGCAGGACATCCAAAGGAATCAAAAGGTGCCACCCAGGTATAGTACTGGGGGTGGGGGTGCACGACCAGCCGGCGGACCATGTGGGCCTCAATTCCCAGGGTGTTCCGTTAGCAAGCAGCTCGCTTACCGCTCGCCAAGCGGCTCGCTTGATTCAAAGCGCTCAAGTAAGCACTCCAAGGTAACAGAGCGGAGTGTTCGACACCTGTTATTATCGACATTACAAGCGGCTTGCTGATGGAACACGTCCCTGCTGCTCACCTCATTCTTTCATCCTTCACTCTTCTCCCTCATTCCTTCGAAGATCTGTCTCAAAACCCGTTGCTCGGCAACGGAAGAGGCGGAAGTGGAGGGCAAACGATCAGGGGTGAAAGTGCAACTTGGTCAAAGAAGAAATGTGAATATTTCCGCAGACAGAGAGCAGAATGGCTGAATTATAAATGAAACATTGTTAAAACCAGGACGACTTTACTTCTCTATAACACAATAATTCACCTTTTGGGCGTGGTCAGCACTCCAAGCACCTGTGGATCGCATGAAATGCTCGTCCTGGCTTCTTCCTCAACTGAGGTAAATGTTATTTTAAAATCAGTGGAAGATAATAACAAGAGATCGCTTGAGGATTACTCACCGGAGCTTTCAGATTAAATCATTTCAATTAATTTAACTCCTGCTTGGTCAAAAGACACGACCAGCGGCGGGAGAAGTTCAAGAGAAAACACACAACGGGCGGGAAATCTAAACGGTGTTTCCTACGACGTCCGCGTTTAGTTGTTAAATGTTGTACATTTCGCTTTTCACATCAGAATATAAGAATCTAGTTCAAGTGAACGGTCGCAGGCAGAGATGTCGCGTTTGTGTCAAGGACGAAATGATTAGATTTTGGTAAAGATCTGGATTCGGTGACTAGAATTTTAAAGTGATTCTTCACCATTGGGAGATGGGGCCAAAAACGATACATGGCAGGATATCTCAAAAAGTTGTGGACGGATTTGGACGAAACTTCGGGGACCGGTTGGGGGTCCGGCAAGGTCAAATAGATTCGAAGTTAAGCCTTGACTGATTATTCAGTTGAGGATTCTGTGTTTGGGGTTCACAGATCTGCGAACGTCCCCCATTACATGGATTGTTTATTTATTATTTTTAATACCTCAGCAGATGCCCCCTACTATACACCCTGAACTTGGCCCTCGAGTGTCCATAGCGGTGTATAGTAGAGGATTGTGAAGAGCCAACCCATTGCTTTCAAGGGCATTATCTGCTTATTTGGGGCTTTTGTAATTCTTGTCAATAAAATGAACCCAATATTTCTTCCCCATTCAAATCATATAATTTATAGGTCCAAGGGACGGTATTCATTACATCAACGATTTAAAAAGTTAAAGAGTCCATTCATTCATTCATTTCGGTTTATTGAAATATTTAAACACTGGGCAAGGCAGTTCGAATACTGAAATTTGTCAAGTTTACAATAATAAAACTGTTTCATTAAACTTACAAATGTACATAAAAATAATATTAATCATATAAAATTACATTAATAAATTTAATAAATAGAAAATTTAATCAATCAAAATGTCAAAATAAGTATATGGAATAAATAAACATGTGTTATGTTGGTTGGGTCAGGCATATATAGATCCAGGTAGATCTGCATAGGTCGGTGCTTCGCCTGTCGGGAAAGGGAATCTCGATGTAATACGTTCTGTAGCCCGAATGTCGGATTAAGTGTGCAGCTGTGATCATGCGAGGATGATCGGGTGATAGGTAGAAGAGGGATTAGGCTAACTCCCCGGTATGTCAAACCTCTGTGATCATTCGGTGTCCCTTATGGCAACACATCACATGTGTTGTTAGATCCATTAGTGCACACACTAATTAAATTCCCCTCCGGCACAAGACGATAAAACTGACCGGAAGAGCAGACAGCAACACATCACATGCATTAATTAGATCCATTAGTGCACACACTAATTAAATTCCCCTCCGGCACAAGACGATAATAATAATAATAATAATTCATTTATTTTGTATAGCGCTTTTCCAGAAGCCCAAAGGCGCTTTGACAGAGTGGAAAACATAATGCATAACAATACATGAAAACAACAATTGCAAAAAGACAAGAATCAAGAAAACAAACAGCAGCGATATACGGCATATATATAAGACAAGAATCAAAAAGACAAGACAAGAATCAATAGGGAAATATTTAAAGCAAAAGGAGGGAGAAGGAGAAGAGATAGTCAGGGGTTAAATGCTGTGGGTTGAATGTTGAATGCAGCGTTGAACAGGTGGGTCTTTAGTGATGTTTTGAATGTGGTGAGTGAGGAGGAGTCTCTGATGGTGTGAGGTAGTGAGTTCCAGAGGGTGGGAGCAGCGATGGAGAAGGCCCTGTCCCCCCAGGATCTGAATTTGGTCCGGATGGAGGGGGTCAGGAGGTTGGTACCAGCAGAGCGGAGGTTGCGGGTGGGAGTGTGTCTGGAGAGGAGGTCAGCCAGGTAGGATGGGGCCAGGTTATGGAGGGCTTTGTATGTCAAGAGGAGGATTTTGTACTGGATTCTCTGGGGGATGGGGAGCCAGTGAAGCTTGTAAAGGACGGGGGTGATGTGGTCACGGGTCCGGGAATGAGTGAGTAGACGGGCAGCGGAGTTCTGAATGTATTGGAGTTTATTGGTGATTTTTGAGGGTGAACCATAGAGGAGGCTATTGCAGTAGTCCAGACGGGAGGTGATGAAGGCGTGGATGAGGGTTTCTGCAGCCGTGGAGGAGAGGGATGAGCGGAGACGGGCAATGTTTTTCAGGTGAAAGAAGGCTGACTTTGTGATCTGTTTAGTGTATTTGTCGAAGGAAAGGGTTTGGTCAAAGATGACGCCAAGATTCCGGATGTGAGGGGAGGTGGATACTGGGATACCGTCGATGTTGAGGGCAAAGTTATGGGTGGATTTTGTGAGCGTTTTTGGGCCAATGATGATTATTTCAGATTTATCACAGTTAAGCTTGAGGAAGTTGATTTGAAGCCAGGATTTTATTTCAGTGATGCAGTTTGTCAGGATAGAGTGGGTGTCGGTGGAGACGGACTTGGTGGAGATGAAAAGCTGGATGTCATCGGCGAAGCAGTGGAATTGGAGACCATGACGGCGGATTAAGTGACCGAGCGGGGACAGGTAAAGGATGAAGAGGAGGGGGCCAAGAACTGAACCTTGGGGGACACCTTGGGGGAGGGGAGCAGTGGGGGATTTGCAGTTATTGATGGAGATGAACTGGCATCTGTCAGAGAGGTATGATTTAATCCAAGAGAGGGCAGTGCCGGTGACGTTAAAGGTGGATTCAAGTCGGGTGAGGAGGATAGTGTGATCGATGGTGTCAAAGGCAGCGCTGAGGTCGAGGAGGACGAGAATGTTGAGGTTGCCAGCGTCAGAGGAGAGGAGAAGGTCGTTGGTGATTTTGAGGAGAGCAGTTTCAGTACTGTGGTTGGAGCGGAATCCGGATTGGAATGTTTCATACAAGTTATTGGCAGAGAGATGATGTTTGAGTTGAGTGGCTACAGCGCGTTCCAAAACTTTTGACAGAAAGGGTAGGTTGGAGATGGGTCTGAAGTTGTTTAGGGTGTCAGGGTTTAGACCAGGTTTTTTTAGAATGGGGGTAACAGCAGCAATTTTGAGGGAAGGTGGGACGATGCCTGTAGACAGGGAGGAGTTTATTGTTGCAATGATAAGTGGAGAGAGAGCAGGGAGGGAGGCTTTGACAAAGCTGGAGGGGATGGGGTCAAGAGTGCAGGTGGCAGTTTTCATTCCTATGAGGAGTTCAGAGAGGTCAGTAGGAGAGATTGGGGAGAACCGAGACAGGGGATGGCAGGACAAGGGGGGGCAGGTGGTTGGAGGGGGAGCGGGTGCGGCGGTGGTCAAGCTGTTGTAGATGTTGTCAATTTTGCGTTGGAAGAAAGAGAGGAAGGAGATGCAGTTGTCTACTGTGAATGACTGGGTGGTGGTGTTCAGGGGGCGGAGGAGTTTGTTTATTGTCGAGAAGAGTGCTTTTGGGTTTCCGGAGCCAGAGTGGATAATTTGAGAGTAGTAGGCAGAGCGGGCGCGGGAGAGGGCATCTTTGTAGTGTTGTATGTGGTCCTTGTAGGCTTGGGAGTGAACTGTGAGACCCGTTTTATTGCGGAGTCTTTCAAGTTGGCGAGCACGAGTTTTCATCAGGTGGAGTTCAGGGGTAAACCAGGGAGCAGAATGGGTGAAAGAAACTGTTTTGGTTTTTACAGGCGCAAGCTGGTCAAGGCAGGAGGAGAGAGTGTGGTTGTAGTAGTCAGTGAGGTCGGAAGGGGTGTGGAGGTCAATGAAGGGAGAAGTGGACATTTTTTCAGAGAGGGTGGATGAGAATGAGGTAGGTGAAAGAGCGTTTAGCTTACGGAAGTTGATTGTGCGATAATGCCTTGGTGTTGGGGCGGGGATGTTGATGGTCAGAGTGATGGCTAAGTGGTCAGAGAGGGTGAGGTCGGAGCCATAGAGATGGTGCAAATTTAATCCAGTGGAGCAGACAAGGTCCAAAATGTGACCACGGATATGGGTAGGAAAGTCGACATGTTGAGTGAGGTTAAAGCAGGTGAGTAAATCAGTGAAGTCAGTGGTTATTGTGGAGTCAGTGGAGTCCATGTGGATATTGAAATCACCAAGGAGGAGGATTGAGGGGGAGAGGGAACATAGCTGGGTCAGAAAGTAGGAGAAGTCAGACAGGAATGATGGGTGTGGTTTGGGAGGGCGGTAGACGACAGCCATGACTGACTGCGTGTGACCAGAGAGTTTTAAAGCCAGGTGTTCAAATGATGGAGCAGATGAGATGGAGATGAGGTTGGTCTTGATGTCTTGACGGTGGATAACGGCAATTCCACCACCTCGGCCCTCCGAGCGTGGTTTATTGACGTAGGAATATCCATTGGGTGTGGTGAGGTTGAGTGTGTAGTAGTCCAGAGGTTGTTGCCAGGTTTCGGTGAGACAGAGAAAGTCCAGTTTTATCGTCCAGATAAAACTGACTGGAAGAGCAGACAGCAACACATCACATGCATTAGTTAGATCCATTGGTGCACACACTAATTAAATTCCCCCCGACACAAGACGATAAAACTGACCGGAAGAGCAGACAGCAACACATCACATACATTAGTTAGATCCATTGGTGCACACACTAATTAAATTCCCCTCCAACACAAGACGATAAAACTGACCGGAAGAGCAGACAGCAACACATCACATACATTAGTTAGATCCATTGGTGCACACACTAATTAAATTCCCCTCCAACACAAGACGATAAAACTGACCGGAAGAGCAGACAGCAACACATCACATACATTAGTTAGATCCATTGGTGCACACACTAATTAAATTCCCCTCCAACACAAGACGATAAAACTGACCGGAAGAGCAGACAGCAACACATCACATACATTAGTTAGATCCATTGGTGCACACACTAATTAAATTCCCCTCCGACACAAGACGATAAAACTGACCGGAAGAGCAGACAGCAACACATCACATACATTAGTTAGATCCATTGGTGCACACACTAATTAAATTCCCCTCTGACACAAGACGATAAAACTGACCGTGAGAGCAGACAGCAACACATCACATGCATTAGTTAGTGCTACGGGCTACCCCCCCTTGCCCCTGGTCTCGGTGGACCTCCAAACCCCGAGAGGGTCCCCAGCAGAAAGATGTGTTATCCTTGGTTGAAACCCAGCAAATAATGTCCCTCAATGGAACCAGCGAATGAAACAGTCGAATCAATAATGCAACCACACCAGGTAATAAACAAACCATAATATATTGTAGATCACACCCAAAGAGCCATACAACAATGGGGGCAATCACCCCGACTTTCAAATCTTACGATAATATCCTTGTCAAGCCCCTTAACCCCACACTCACGGCACCTCCCCCAATGTCTCTGCGCCCCTCCAAGGCGAAGTTCCAATGTCTCTGTGCGTTCCCGCGATCGGGGAGTCAAAGCCCGATGGTCAATTGAGGCGTAGATGAGCGAGACGACCCCGAGGTCACATGCTCAGCCCCCAGCAACACAGCGGTGGAGAGGAACCTCACAAAGACGCCCTCCGACGTACACGTTGCGGTTCAATCCGTGAGCCTCCGTATAATTCTCACGTGCCCCTTTCTTGCACAGCCGTCCCCGGCAAACCACCAGGGAATAATGCCCAGCCGACACGACAAAAGCCTGTCCACTGCAGGTTGCTCGCATGGCGAAGATGGCGGACGGCTTTCGCTCCAACCTGGACTTTGAGGCCTGGATCCTCCGGAACCTCAATGAGAATACCCGATGACACAGGCTCCATGCACTCCGGCGATATTTCTCATCGCCCGAACTTCCCTTCAAGGACGCAAAGTTCACTCGCACTGTACGTCGAACGCTCGGGCCGGAGCTTCAACAAACACGTCTCTTTTCGATGTCCTCCCACCACTTTTTTCCTCGCTCCACCTCTTCCGGACACGATTCGGATTTCCGGCCACATTTTACCAGGAACGCTTTTAAATCTTTTCACCACAACAACGCTTTCCCTTAAGTCACAATAAGCATAATATCTAGAACCAACAATGATAACAACAACCATAATGAGGGTCTAATCCGTAACAGTTAGATCCATTAGTGCACACACTAATTAAATTCCCCTCCGACACAAGACGATAAAACTGACTGGAAGAGCAGACAGCAACACATCACATACATTTATAGTTAGATCCATTGGTGCACACACTAATTAAATTCCCCTCCGGCACAAGACGATAAAACTGACTGGAAGAGCAGACAGCAACACATCACATACATTAGTTAGATCCATTAGTGCACACACTAATTCAATTCCCCCCGGCACAAGACGATAAAACTGACCGGGAGAGCAGACAGTAACACATCACATACATTAGTTAGATCCATTCGTGCACACACTAATTAAATTCCCCTCCGTCGCATCCTCCGTCGTGCTCAGTCCTTCCTTGGCACACCTGAGCTCCTCACCACATACAAGGCTTTCATCTGCAGCTCAATAGAATACTGTTGTCCCCTCTGGGCTGGTGCTCCTGCCCCACACTGAGCTCGTCTTTACACTGTTGAAACCAAAGCTTTCAGAATTATTGGAATCTCCCGCGATGAAGCGAACTCCGAGGCCTTTCACCCACTCACCGCAGGCAGGTTGGTGGTCTTTCTGTGTTCTACCGAATCCTATCCGGCCTTGCTCCCCCAGCGTTGTCTGTGCTCTGTCCTCAAAATATTCCAACAGGTCGCACAAGATCTGCCAGCAACCCTCTGATGGTTAAACTGCCGAAATCTCGGCTCTCTGCTCACCTTCACTCTTTCATTCGTCTTCACTCCCACCTCTGGAATAAACTCCCTCACTCTCTTCAATCCCACTCCTCACTCCAGGTCTTTAAAACAGCTGTTCACCACCATCTCTTATCTTTCCCCATCCAAAACCTTGATCTTTTCTTCCCCCACGAATTCACCCCAGATCCACCTTGTTTGAAATTCCAACATCTTTCCTGGAAGTCCTGGCAGTGTCCAGATGTTTTATACCTCTCCCACCCCCCCCCCCTCCCTTCCCATGCCTCCCCGCCCCAAAGCCCTCTCCCTCCCACAGATCTCTCGATGTCCCTGCTCTCAGACGTTGTGTTTGTGTTCCTCCCCCTCTCGCCCCATCTTGTCTATCGCTCCCCATGGTATATGTTTTATGTGTCGGTTTGTCTTTCTGTGTGATTAATGTTAGCTCTTTCACGAGCCTCGATATTGTATTCAAAAAATGAATAATAATAAATAAAAAAACCTGAAAATCGCAGAGCCAGAAACAGAATGATTTATTTGGTCCGGGAAGCCCATGCGAGGTTTCTTCTTCTTCAGCCACTCACAACCCTGGGTGAATATGCGATCTTTTTTTTTTTAAAGTTGGAATTTTGCCAAATCTGTTTTATTTGTTTGTTAATATACCTCAGCATTGACAAATCTGGAACTAAGTCTTTATAAGTTCATCAAATACTGACACCGCGAATGACATTCGCTGAGCTATTAAATGTTGATATCTCTTTTGAGGTAAAAAAAAAAAAAAAAAAAAAAAGTTTTAAAGCATTATACGTATCAAACGATACATTTTATGAAACGTAAAAACCTAATACACACTTTGGTGATTTTAAAATGACAGAATGTCTTTATTAGAAAAAAAAATTAATATTGAAGACGACGCTGCTAAAAAAAATACACTGCTCTAACGCATAACCACGAGTTTAAACTACATTTACAACAAATATGAAAACTATTTTCATATCACAATGTTAAATATAGAATAAATAGAAGATAATGTTAAAAGAAAATGAGCCTTAATATCTTCCAAAGGTAAAAAAAATCCTTCAAAAAATTCCTGGATCGGGAATAATATACTGAGCTTCACCAAAAACTAATCAATTCTTCCTTATCCCAAGGGCTTTCAGCCCACCAACTTTCATCCAAATCCGTTCAGAACTTTTCCAGATATCTTGTTCACCAACACACGAGCACACACACATCTCGTTTTTTCATTTCTGTTCCTCACAATTCTATCCCTTTCTTTCATTGACACACACACACACACACACACACACACACACACACACACACACACACACACTCGGACACGAGTGAATGCATTACTCCCTGGCGTGAGTAAAAATAGCCTTTGCAGCCAAATCACCTGGTCATTGGCATGTCCAAATATCAGCTTGTTACTTGCTCCTCCCCAAACCCCTTTCACGGTGTACCTCCGAGCCCCGAGAGGAGTCACGGCAGAAAGATGTGATACTCTGTGTGTCAAAGATCAATGGTGAAACCACACCAATTGCTACCAACAAACAAGTATTGTGTTAAGGTCACACAAGAATAACAGCAACAACAATATTAATCAATTGTACAACCAATATATCATTCCTATGATGGTACCATCAGTTTCGTACAATGTAACTCACTGTGCTCCAAGTGAGCGAAAAGAACATTCCCAATGTCTCTATCCCGCATCCTGGCATCAAGCCAAAGTCGATGTTGAAGCGATCGTCAGAACGATGTTGTATCGAGACCAGAATCCCGCTCGGTTGACAGTCACACTGCCAAAGATAGGCAAAAGTGTCCTCAAGAGGCGACTGGGAAATCACTCCTTCGGGTATGGACGTTCGATGGCTCACAGACGGCGAACCGCAAATTCCCACTCAAATTCCACGCTACACACACACACAACAGATTAACGTCTGGATGGTTGTGAAAATGGTTGAAGCGAGGTGAAGAACCTGGATCGATGAGAAATCAGGCGCAAGGTAGAATGGCCAACAGTCCGTTCTCGGGACATAACGGCACTCTAATGATTCTCTTCGGAATCAACTGCAAAACATGTCACGCAGGTTTATCTGTCACAGCGATAACAACTCTGTCGCAGGAATCCCTTTCCCAGGAAACCCCAAAGTTCGCTAGTGACCTCCGTTCGCCAGCGTTTGCTCCAGACTTCCAAACAGCTCGGCTCCTTCTGTGACCTCACTCGCTCCGCCTCATTCTCCTCTTCTTCTTCCTCGTCTGCTTCCCGATCCGGTTTCCGGTTTCTTTTAAAACACTAACTTTTTTACCTTTTGAAAACAGTTATTTCTATCTCACTTAAACAATAACAATAATAGTACATGCAACCAAAAATGTTTACAGTGGATGAGAGCCACAACAACAGAAGTGACGAATCCGTAACACTTCCCCCCCTTCAAGAAAGAAAGTTGGAACATAGTGAAAACTTTGTTTGCATACAAAAACACTTTTAACAAACAAAAGTAAAACTCACCCCCAAATGATCAATTCACGTGAGCAACAATAATTAACATTCCCCAAAATAAAGCAACAAAACTTCCAAACAACCTACAGGAATTTCCAAAGTTAGTTCACTCTGGATAAAGCATCAGCAACGATATTGTCCGTGCCCTTTACATGCTCAATTTCCAAGTTGAACTCCTGCAAAGCCAAACTCCATCTCATCAACCTCTAATTTTTATTTTTCATTTTGTGAATGAAGGTTAAGGGGTTGTGATCAGTGAAGACTTTTATAGGAAAGGTTCCGAGATACACCTCATAATGCTAAAGTGCTAGCAGGAGAGCAAGGGTCTCTTTTTCCACGGTGGCATAATTTGCCTGGTGTTTGTTAAACTTTTTGGAATAGTAGCACACCGGGTGATCCACTCCATCCTCATCTTCCTGTTATAGAACTGCCCCAGCCCCCACATCACTTGCATCAATGGCCAACTTGAAAGGTGCTTGAAAATCCGGGGCTGCTCGGACAGGAGAGCTCATTAATATTGCTTTGACGTGGGCAAAGGCAGCTTGACATTTGTCATTCCAAATAAACTTGGTCTCTTTCCTCAGCAAATTCGTTAAAGGGGCTACCACATCAGAAAAATTCCTGCAGAACCGCCGGTACCAACCAGCCATACCCAAGAATCTCATAAGCTCCTTCTTCCCTTTTGGAACTTGGAAGTGATCAATGGCTTCTATCTTGGCTGTCATTGGTTGCACCTGACCCTGACCTACTACATGGCCTAGGAACACCACTTGTGCCTTTACAAACTCACTCTTAGATAAGTTGATGGTCAACCCTGCCTCGGTCAGTTTCTTGAAAAATGCATGGATTTGTTTACTATGATCTTCCATGGTCATGGTGTGGATGATGACATCATCCAGATAAGCCTCCACCCCCTGAAGGTCTGCAATGAGCTTATTAATCAGCCGTTGAAATGTAGCAGGCCCGTTTTTCAATCCAAAGGGAAGAACCTTGTACTGATACAACCCATTTGGTGTGACTAAAGCTGAGATTTCCTTGGCTCTATCAGTAAGAGGAATCTGCCAATGCCCTTTCAGCAAGTCAAATTTAGTTACAAATTTAGCTGGGCCTATTCTATCAATACAGTCATCAATCCTTGGGATGGGATATGAGTCGGTCTTGGTCACTCCATTAACCCGTTTTAAATCCGTACAACAATGAAAACTGCTGTCGGGTTTTGGAACCAACACACATGGTGAGCTCCATTCACTGCTGCTTGGTTCAATGATGTCATTCTCCAACATATACTGAACCTCCTTCCGAAGATACTCCATCTTCACAGGGTTCATGCGATAGGGGTGTTGCTTCAGAGGAGTGGCTTCCCCAACCTCAATATCATGATATACCAAGTCAGTACGACCAGGTACATCTGTGAACGAATGTGCAAACTCAAAAATTAGGCTGGATAGTTGTCCTTGTTGTTCCCTAGTCAAATGACCTAATTTCTCATCTAAATGACTCAACACTTCCGTGTTCGTCAATCTGGGACAAGCCTGGTCATCAAAGTTATCAAACTTCAAACTGGCCTCAACCTCTGGATTCTCTTGCACCCCGACTACAGGCACGACAGGTGAGACAGGAACCATTTTTCCCACAGGCTTCCTCTCATAATATTTCTTCAGTCGGTTGACATGACCCAGCTGCCGCTTTTTCCGTCGGTCGGGAGTTGTCACCACGTAATCTGTTTCATTAACCCTCCTTTCGATTGCATCGGGACCAAAATATCTAGCCTGTAGTGGCTGACCTGGAACAGGAAGCAACACTAACACTCGGTCCTCAGGACTGAAATTTCTTACCTGAGATTTCTTGTCATGTCTCACTTTCATTTTATCCTGTGTCACTTTCAAGTTTCTTCTTGCAACTTCACAAGCCTTTGCCAATCTGTGCCCAACCGTTGACACATACTCTACCACTGTTGACTGTGACTCCTCCTGTAGCCACTGTTCTTTCACCAATTTCAATGGTCCTCGCACTGCATGTCCAAACACAAGTTCAAAAGGACTGAATCCCAATGACCCCTGAACAGATTCCCTCGTAGCAAACAACAATAAGGGTATTCCTTCATCCCAATCCTTGTCACATTCAAAACAATACCTACTGATCAAATTCTTCAATGTCTGGTGAAACCTTTCCAAGGCCCCTTGGCTCTCGGGATGGTAAGTCCTTGATCTTACTTGCTCCACTCCCAACAGGTGTACCACTTGCTGAAAAAGCGTTGACATCAAATTGGAACCCTGATCAGACTGGATGACTTAAGGTAGGCCAACGAAAGTGAAAACTTTAATCAAGGCCTTCGCAATAACTGCCGCAGTAATTTTTCTAAGAGGCACTGCCTCTGGGAACCTTGTGGAAGTGCACATGATGGTCAGCAAATACTGATGTCCAGCCTTAGTTTTAGGTAAAGGGCCGACACAGTCAATAATGACTCGGCTGAATGGCTCTTCAAAAGCTGGAATTGGTTTTAAAGGTGCGGATGGGACTTTCTGATTAGGTTTTCCCACCAGCTGGCAAGAGTGGCAAGATTTAAGGAACTCCGCCACATCACGTCGCAATCCTGGCCAGAAAAAATGTACCAATATTCTGTCACAGGTCTTGTTCACTCCAAGGTGCCCGGCCAAAGGTGTCTCATGCGCCAAACTCAATATCTCCTTCCGGTACGGCGGTGGCACCACAATTTGGTAATGAACTTTCCAATCATCGTTTGCTGGCACCTCCGGTGGTCTCCATTTTCTCATGAGTATTTCCCCTTTCATGAAGTAACCAACAGGTATCTTCATAGCCTCTTCCTCTGTAACGGCTTTAACAATTAAACTCCGGATCTCCGAATCTCCGTGTTGTTCTTCAACAAGTCTCTTTCGGACCAGCACTGTTTGTTCAACCTCGTTCCCAGATGTCTCCGACGGACACTCCATTTCCTCTTTTGTTCCAGATGCCACCTTTTCCTTCGGTTCCTTGATGTCACTCCCTTTCCTATTACCTCTTTCAGAATTTTCCTCCAATACCTCAAAGGAACCCAAATCCACATCGCCCTCCTTTTCCTTCTCTTCAGAGCGCTTCCTACCCATAGCACGAGTCACTGCACAGTATGGAAAGATACCCGGAATCTCCTGTTCTAACTGTGCGGTGTTATTTTCCATACTGGGCTTTTCAACCAACATCGGATTAGCAGAAACTCGACCACCGGCCAAATCATTCCCGATAATAAAAGAGATTCCCTCGACAGGAAGAGTGGCTTGTAACCCCACAGTGACCGGTCCCGACACCAAATCAGACTTCAAATGGATGACATGAAGAGGAGCTTTAACATAGCCACCAACGACCTGTAAAAGAACACTAATACCAGTTGCCGTCTTCTCTGACAATGACAAAATGCCTTCAAGCATCAAAGATTGATGTGCTCCTGTGTCCCTCAATACCCTAACAGGTCTCTGGTTCGTTAAGTCTCCATCCAGTGACACAAACCCCCCCTGAAATAAAAGGTTTGTAACCCTCTTGAACAAGGTCGTTCTGTGATGCCATAACTTTGGTATGGGAACCTTCACAAGGCACTGTCCTCCAAGGACGATTTCTCGCATTGGCCAATGCATTCGGAGTTGCACTAGTTTGACTCAGCTCCTGATTTTTCCTTTTCAGGGCGTAACATTGGGACATCAAATGCCCAGGTTTCTTGCAAAAAGCGCAAGTCGGCCCGGAGGAAAAACTCGTGGTCTGCCTCGGGCCCCCCGGAAGATAAGTCTGTCTTGGAACTGTAGTCTTCTGACCCCTAAAAGTCACGGTATCAGATTTGTCCCCATCGTCCTCTCTAGGCCGCCTCCATGAAAATCTGTTCTCCGAATCTGATTTACTATAACTCCCCGTGAAACTCGAGGCGGGAAGTTAGGTTTGTGGAACCCCATCCTGTGTGTCATGGCATAGTCATCTGCCACGGTTGCTGCCTCATACAACTCTGGTACTTTCTTCTCATCCAGATGTACTTTAATGTCCACGTGGACACACTGTTTGAATTCCTCCACCAAGATCAATTGTCGTAACAGGTTGAAGTCTTTCCCAATCTCCTTCGAGTCACACCACCTATCAAACATGGTTTCCTTCATTCTGGCAAACTCCACATGGGTTTCACTCTCCCTCTTCCTGGCATTCCTGAATTTTTGCCGGTAAGGTTCAGGGACCAATTCATAGGCTTTGAGAATGGCTTTCTTCACTATCTCATAATCTGCATATTGATCAATCGGTAAAGCCGAATAGATATCTTGAGCTTTACCCACCAGAACACTTTGCACTAACATAGTCCAGGACCTCACAGGCCATTTTAGCATTGGAGCCACTTTCTCAAAATGTAAAAATGACTTGGCCACCTCCTTTTCATTGAAGGGTGTAACCAGCCTCACATGCCTACCAACATACCAAGAGTTCTCAGTAGTTGTCGAACTAGCCGGCATGGATACTACTTCTCTCGGTTCTCCCAGTAATTCCAGCTCCTTGAGTTTAAGTTCCTTCTGATACTCCATGTCACGTTCCTTTAACTCCCTTTCGGCTCTACTTTCCTCTGTTCTTCTTTCCTCGAGTTCTCGTTCCTGTTGTGCTCTTTCCTTTGCTCTTCTTTCCTCGGCTTTCCATTCCAATTTCCAATTTCGATTTCACCAAACCCTCCTCCTTTGGTATCCATGGAAATCTCCACGCATGGCTGGCGGACTTCCTCTCTAGTCGTAGTCAACGTGTGGCCCTGAATGGGTTTCTCTCATCTCCTCTTCCTGTTCAGGCTGGAGAGTTCAGGCTCTTCCCATGTTCCTTGTCCCACTAGAGACTCTACCACCAATGTCTGCATCTCTGCTTTCTTCATACTAACTCGGACCTCCAAGTTAAAATATTTGGCCAATATCATGAGTTCCGATCTTTTTAATGCCTGGAACTGTGCCTCATTAGGGGACGCCGCAAAATTTCTGTTACGTGCTCCTCCCCAAACACCGGTCACGGTGTACCTCCGAGCCCCGAGAGGTGTCACGGCAGAAAGATGTGTTATTCTGTGTGTCAAAGATCAATGGTGAAACCACACCAATTGTTACCAACAAACAAGTATTGTATTAAGGTCACACAAGAATAACAGTACAATAACAATATTAATCAATTGTACAACCAATATATCATTCCTATGATGGTACCATCAGTTTCGCATAACAGAACTCACTGTGCTCCAAGTGAGTGAAAAAAAACATTCCCAATGTCTCTGTCCCAGCTTCAAACGAAAGTCGATCCACGCTCCAGTGATCGTCAGAACGATGTTGTATCGAGACCAGAATCCCGCTCGGTTGACAGTCACACTGCCAAAGATAGGCAAAAGTGTCCTCAAGAGGCGGCTGGGAAATCACACCTTCGGGTATGGACGTTCAACGGCTCCCAATCAGCGAACCGCAAATTCCCACTCAAAATCCACATTACACACACACACCAGATTAACGTCTGGATGGTTGTGAAAATGGTTGAAGCGAGGTGAAGAACCTGGAGCGATGCGAAATCAGGCACGAGGGAAAATGGCCAACAGTCCGTTCTCAGAACGTAACGGCACTCCAATGATTCTCTTCGGAATCAACTGCAAAACCTGTCACACAGGTTTAACTGTCACAGCGATAACAATTCTGTCGCAGGAATCCCTTTCCCAGGAAACCCAAAGTTCACTTGAGACCCCCGTTCGCCAGCGTTTGCTCAAAACCTCAACGCAGCTCGGCTCCTTCTCCTACCTCACTCACTGCGCCTCCCTTTTCTCCTCTTCCTCCTCTGCTTCTTCCTCTTCTTCTTCATCCGGTTCCTGATCCGGTTTCCGGTTTCTTTTTAAAACATTTATTTTTTTTACCTTTTGAAAACAGTTATTTCCAATTCACTTAAACGATAACAATAATAGTACATGCAACCAAAAATGTTTACAGTGGATGATAACCACAACAACGGACATGACGAATCCGGAACACATCCACCAAACAGTGATGACTCCATCTACATCTCGCTGTCTGATAACATGGACCAACTTCTATCCAATCATTCCAACTCTCTTTTCCTCATATGTGGTGATTTAATTGTCATCATGCCAGCTGGCTGGGTGTGGGTATCTCTCTCACCAGCCACGGCTCCTCAGCAAAGGACTTCTGCAACTCATTGGGACTGACACAATCTGTCAAATTCCCGACCTGGATCTCAGTCAACGGAGAATCTTCTCTTATGTACTTGGTTATGACTAACTTCCATGCAAATGTCTGCTGCTCTTCTTCTGCTCCAATCGGTTCATCTGACCATATGCTTGTTTAAGTGGACATCTCTCTGGCCATTCCCAGAGAGCCTCCTCAGCGTCGACGAGTCTGGCATTTAACTCGGGCCGACTGGCACAGTCTTAAAGCAACCATCAATCATCTGGATTGGTCTCCTATCTCTACTGCCTCTGACATCAACTCATCCTGGGAATTCTTCCAAAGTAAACTGCTCTCTCTCATGCACAGATTTATCCCATCTCGTCTTCAGTTGTCATACCCTTCCTCCTGTCCATGGTACACGGAATCTTGTGGTGAGGCAGTTGCCCTGAAAGAACTTGACTTCGCCTCCTGTAAGACAAATGCAACGGAAGGAAATCTAATTTCCTTTCACAAATCCCGGAACAAGTGTGTGTCCACTCTCAGGAGAGCAAGGAAACAATATCTCTCCACTCTCAAGACTGAACTCTAAAACCTGTCTCCCTCTTCCAAATGCTGGTGGCGTCTGGTCAAATCTGTTTCTGGTGTTTGTTCCCCTTCCATCCCCTCCCTTACCTCAAACGGATACACAGCTGACTCCGCACGTGAAAAAGCTGAATGCCTCAACTCTGTGTTTGCCTCAAAATATTGTGTCCCGGACCCATTTTGCCTCTGTACCTACCTTTCCCAGTCAAACCCAGCTGCTTCTGGACTCCGTGTCCTTCTCTCCTGACAAAGTGGATAAGTTTCTGTCAATCCTCGACAATGATTCTGCAACTGGACCAGACGGCATCAGCCCAAGGGTCCTAAAATCCTGCTCTGCCGCTCTTTCACAGCCTCTGTCTGTTCTCTTCACCCTCTACTTTGCTCAAGGTCATCTGCCATCAGCTTGGAAATCAGACAACATTACCTCTTCACACAAAAAAGGTGCAAAAACAGATCCTTGCAACTACAGACCAATCAGCCTGCTCCCAATAATCAGCAAGGTCATGGAATCAATTATCGCTTCTGACATCAAATCCTTCCTCTTCTCCAATGGCTTGATCTCGGATCATCAACTTGGTTTCAGACCAGGTCACTCCACTCTGGACATGCTGCTTCTGCTGTCTCAACAATGGATGGAGGTCCTCAATCTCAAATAGGAAATTAGAGCTGTCGCCTTTGACATATCTCGTGCCTTCCATACGGTCTGGCACCCCGCTCTGCTCACCAAACTCTCCTCCAATGGAATCCATGGAAATCTCCAAAAATGGCTTGCGGACTTCCTTTCTGGTCGTAGTCAACGTGTGGCCCTGAAAGGGTTTCTCTCATCTCCCCTTCCTGTTCAGGCTGGAGTTCCCCAAGGCAGTGTTCTGGGCCCTGTGCTTCTTCTGGTCTTCATCAATGATCTCTCCGAGTCTCTGGAAAATCCTCTCTATCTCTTTGGTGATGACTCCACTCTCTGCCGGTCAATTCCTCATCCCTCAGATCGGCAATCTGCAGCCTCCTCACTCTCTGCAGACCTAGACAAAATCAGACTGTTCAAACAAGTGGAACTTGTCTTGCAAACCTGACAAATCTCACACTCTCACTATGTCTCTCCGAAAAGACCGACTGGACAACCCTCCCATCTACTTTCTGAACAATCCTCTCCAAGAAGTTCTGTCACTCAAGCGTTTGGGTCTCACTATCTGCCCTGATCTTTCCTGAAAAAACCACATTTCCAAGCTGGCCTCCAAAGCCAGTTGCCGGCTAGGCATCCTCCGTCGTGCGAAGTCCTTCCTTGGCACACCTGAGCTCCTCACCACATGCAAGCCTTTCATCCGCAGCTCAATGGAATACTGTTCTCCCCTCTGGGCTGGTGTTCCTGCCTCACACCCAGCTCGTCTTTACACTGTTAAAACCAAAGCTTTCAGAATTATTGGAATCTCCCGTGATGAAGCTAACTCTGAGGTCCTTTCACTCACTCACCGCAGGCAGGTTGGTGGTCTTTCTGTGTTTTCCAACTCCTATCCGGCCTAGCTCCCCCAGCTCTGTCCGTGCTCTGTCCCCAAAATATTCCGACATGTCGCACAAGATCTGCCAGCAACCCTCTTCTCGTGAAACTGCCAAAATCAAGACTCTCTACTCACCTTCACTCCTTCATTCGTCTCCTCCCACCTCTGGAATAAACTCCCTCACTCTCGTCAATCCCACTCCTCCCTCCAGGTCTTTAAAACAGCTGTTCACCACCATCTCTTATCTTCCCCCATCCAAAATCTTGATCTTTTCTACCCCCATTAATTCACCCCAGACCCACTTTTTTGAAATACCGACTTCTTTCCTGGAAGCCCTAGCAGTGTCCATGTGTTTTTTTTACGTCTCCCACCCCCTCTCCCACCCCCTCCTCCACTCCCTTCCCATGCCTCCTCCCCCCAAGCCCTCACCCTCCCACAGATCTCCCGATATCCCTGCTCTCCATGTTGTGTCCTGCTCCCTTTATCACACGTTTTATGTGTCAGTTTGTCTTTTTGTGATCAATGTTATCTCTTACACGAACCTCGATCTTGTATACAAAAAAAATAAAGAAAATAAACAGTCAGGTGGAGGTATGTGTGCTCTACCTTGTGATGATCTCGTTTATTATTGTGATTTCATGACTGTTCGGATGAATATTCATCAGAAATGAATATTTGCTACATCGTTGAACAGACAATTGATTTAACCTTTCAAATGATATGCAACAATCAACGAAAGGTTTATTCAAATTGAGGCAGGAGGTTGCTGAGCAACCATATTCCCGAAATTTCAGAGTATGAAGTTCACTTCATGTGACTATGGGCACCTATCAACAAGGTACCTGAAGTACAAATTTCCAACCCAAGATATTTTATGTTAACATCGTATTACTCACGCAGGACATCCAAAGGAATCAAAAGATGCCAACCAGGTATGGTATTGGGGGTGGGGGTGCACGACCAGCCGGCGGACCACGTGGGCCTCAATTCCCAGGGTGTTCCGTTTCCAAGCAGCTCGCTTACCGCTCGCCAAGCGGCTCGCTTGATTCAAAGCGCTCAAGTAAGCACTCCAAGGTGACAGAGCGGAGTGTTCGACACCTGTTATTATCGATATTACAAGCGGCCTGCTGATGGAACACACCCCTGCTGCTCACCTCCTTCTTTCATCCTTCGCTCTTCTCCCTCATTACTTCGAAGATCTGTCTCAAAACACCGTTGCTCGGCAACGGAAGAGGCGGAAGTGGAGGGCAAACGATCAGGGGTGAAAGTGCAACTTGGTCAAAGAAGAAATGTGAATATTTCCGCAGACAGAGAGCAGAATGGCTGAATTATAAATAAAACATTGTTAAAACCAGGACGACTTTACTTCTCTATAACACAATAATTCACCTTTTGGGCGTGGTCAGCACTCCAAGCACCTGCGGATCGCATGAAATGCTCGTCCTGGCTTCTTCCTCAGCTGAGGTAAATGTTATTTTAAAATCAGTGGAAGATAATAACAAGAGATCGCTTGAGGATTACTCACCGGAGCTTTCAGATTAAATCATTTCAATTAATTTAACTCCTGCTTGGTCAAGAGACACGACCAGCGGCGGGAGAAGTTCAAGAGAAAACACACAACGGGCGGGAAATCTAAACGGTGTTTCCTACGACGTCCGCGTTTAGTTGATAAATGTTGTACATTTCGCTTTTCACATCAGAATATAAGAATCTAGTTCAAGTGAACGGTCGCAGGCAGAGATGTCGCGTTTGTGTCAAGGACGAAATGATTAGATTTTGGTGAATATCTGGATTCGGCGACTAGAATTTTTAAGTGATTCTTCACCATTGGGAGATGGGGCCAAAAACGATACATGGCAGGATATCTCAAAAAGTTGTGGACGGATTTGGACGAAACTTCGGGGACCGGTTGGGTGTCCGACAAGGTCAAATAGATTCGAAGTTAAGCCTTGACTGATTATTCAGTTGAGGATTCTGTGTTTGGGGTTCACAGATCTGCGAACGTCCCCCTATTACATGGCTTGTTTGTATATTATTTTTAATACCTCAGCAGATGCCCCCTACTATACACCCTGAACTTGGCCCTCGAGTGTCCATAGCGGTGTATAGTAGAGGATTGTGAAGCGCCAACCCATTGCTTTCAAGGGCATTATCTGCTTATTTGGGTCTTTTGTAATTCTTGTCAATAAAAT
This sequence comes from Myxine glutinosa, assembly GCF_964187855.1. NCBI lineage: Eukaryota > Metazoa > Chordata > Myxini > Myxiniformes > Myxinidae > Myxine > Myxine glutinosa. The sequence goes on from NC_136266.1 coordinate 7,741,566, forward strand.
GAACCCAATATTTCTTCCCCATTCAAATCATATAATTTACAGGTCCAAGGGACGGTATTCATTCATTCATTTCGGTTTATTGAAATATTTAAACACTGGGCAAGGCAGTTCGAAGACTGAAATTTGTCAAGGTTACAATAATAAAACTGTTTCAAAAAACTTACAAATGTACATAAAAATAATATTAATCATATAAAATTACATTCATAAATTTAATAAATATAAAATTACATCAATCAAAATATCAAAATAAGTATATGGCATAAATAAACATGTGTTATGTTGGTTGGGTCGGGCTTTTCTAGATCCAGGTAGATCTGCATAGGTGTTTATATGAACTGGCAACGGTACCCGCCCAATGGGCGGGGCTTCAATTGGGAAGGCCAAATGAAAAGGCAAAAAAATATCGGAAATTGAAGGTTTTTTTTATTTTAAACGATTCATGTAAACATCCGTTGAATCATATCACACGCAAATCATCAAAATCTAAACAGTATCTTTAGAATTTCAATAAAAGCCACATCACTGTTCATATCGGTAAATATTATTCCATAGTGTTTCAAATCGTGATCGACACACTATGATCGTGATGATCGTGATCGTGAATCGTGCTCGATAATAGTGTTCACAATCGCTATGTCATATGTACTCCCGATACGTGTACCAAATTCCCGATACGTGTAACTGTACCAAATCAACAGTTAAAAGGATTTTGAGCCGATAGCTGTTACGGCCTTGGCAAGATCGATGGAGACAGCGTTTATTGTCCTCCGTCGCACCACGGAGCGAAAGGGGTACTATGGTTTTCCCCTCCTTCCGTGTGTCCGTCCGTGCGAGCGTATGTACATGCGTGCGTAGGCGAAGGACCGAATTCTAATTTGGTGTGTGGGTGCAACCCACGTCAAAATCCAAGATGGCCGCCGCCATTTATGTCTGACTCCATGTATGTCTGAACCTTGTGAGCGGAATATCTTGAAAAATAAGCGAAGTACCAACTTCTAATCTGGTGTGTGGGTGTATCTTGGCATAAGGAAGAACGCTATTGAAAATTGGGTGACCACGTCAAAATCCAAGATGGCCGCCGCCATGTATGTCTGAACTTTGTGAGCGGAATATCTTGAAAAATAAGCGAAGTACCAACTTCTAATCTGGTGTGTGGGTGTATCTATACACAAGGGAGAACGCTATTGAAAATTGGGTCGCCACGTCAAAATCCAAGATGGCCGCCTTGTTATCTATCTATAATTCCAGTAATCTCTGTGTGTGTGTGTGTGTGTGTGTGTGTGTGTGTGTGTGTGTGTGTGTGTGTGTGTGTGTGTGTGTGTGTGTGTGTGTGTGTATGTGTGTATGTCTGTGTGTTTGTCTGTGACCGCTGTTTCTCGACAACCACGGGTCCGATATACTTGAAACTTGCCAGGTATATTGCTGGGGACCTGAGGATGTGCCTTTTCAAGGTTTCATATTAATCGGACAAGTAGTTACCGAGCTATGTCCAAAAAACGATTCAACCAATCAGAGAGCAGCGAGCTATCACGTGTGCCGAACGTGGCGAACAGACTCTGCCTCGGACGGCACATTTGAGAGCGTATTCATTTATTTCACGTTGGCAAACTATGTTGGCGTTAAACTATGTTTTAAAACTAATTAAAACTAATTTGCGATTCATCGTAACTGCGATATGCGACCTTCCGGACAGTCAAATGAGGACGTCACTTCCGGACTTACGGATAGTCATAGTGACGCTGAACGTGGCGAGCAGACGCTGCCTCGGACGGCACATTTGAAAGCGTATTCATTTATTTGACGTTGCAATCTGTGTTGATTGTTGTAAGGTACGATCGATTGTAGTACATACATATTTATATTTTGTACATATTCATTACGGGCACGTCACGGGTACGGGTACGGTACGGGTACGGTACGGGTACGGTACGGGTACGGTTCCGGGTACGGTACGGTTACGGGTACGCCACGTACGGGCACGTCCTAGTCTATCTATAATTCCAGTAATCTCTGTGTGTGTGTGTGTGTGTGTGTGTGTGTGTGTGTGTGTGTGTGTGTGTGTGTGTGTGTGTGTGTGTTTGTCTGTGTGTATGTCTGTGTGTCTGTGACCGCTGTTTCTCGACAACCACGGGTCCGATATACTTGAAACTTGCCAGGTATATTGCTGGGGACTTGAGGATGTGCCTTTTCAAGGTTTCATATTAATCGGACAAGTAGTTACCGAGCTATGTCCAAAAAACGATTCAACCAATCAGAGAGCAGCGAGCTATCACGTGTGCCGAACGTGGCGAACAGACTCTGCCTCGGACGGCACATTTGAGAGCGTATTCATTTATTTCACGTTGGCAAACTATGTTGGCGTTAAACTATGTTTTAAAACTAATTAAAACTAATTTGCGATTCATCGTAACTGCGATATGCGACCTTCCGGACAGTCAAATGAGGACGTCACTTCCGGACTTACGGATAGTCATAGTGACGCTGAACGTGGCGAGCAGACGCTGCCTCGGACGGCACATTTGAGAGCGTATTCATTTATTTGACGTTGCAATCTGTGTTGATTGTTGTAAGGTACGATCGATTGTAGTACATACATATTTATATTTTGTACATATTCATTACGGGCACGTCACGGGTACGGGTATGGTACGGGTACGGTTCCGGGTACGGTACGGTTACGGGTACGCCACGTACGGGCACGTCCTAGTACTTTTAATGAAGTACACTGTCTCAAGCCCCAGTCCCCATCACAGATGGGGCTCAGCGGTTTACCCGAGCCTGACGGCGAAGGGCAAGGTACACGCTGGCAAGTCCACTGTAGCGCGCATGCAGCCCTGGACATCGAAGGGCATTAAACGTTCATTAAACATTAAACGTTCATTAAACATTAAACGTTCATTAAACATTAAACGTTCATTAAACATTAAACGTTCATTAAACATTAAACGTTCATTAAAGGATTACGAAATGAAAAACATTACGAAATTACGTTCACACCTTCACGTCAAACACTACCGCGAACACATACATCGTCACAACATCGTCACAATGAGAACATCACAATGAACATTACGCTTACACGAATGTTATGTGGGAGTCCAAACCTGAGAATGCTGGAGACGAAAGCTGAAATTGGGAAAACTAAATAGCCTATTTTACTCCCAGGAGTCCCAGGATTACCCACCCAAAATATCTTTGCGATCGGTTCAGCAGTTTTTACGGTTCCCTCCGAACAGACAGATGGACATTTGTTGAATTATGGTAAGATGCACCTACATAACAGAATTAAGCATTTCAATCAAAAAAGGAATTGTTGAATTCTTGTATCTCTGAGTCTTACACCGATGTAGGTCAAGATGTTGAGCATTCCTGAGTTGCATATTATATCGAGACACGGATTGTCGGGTCGGAGGAAGAATGTCACGGTGACGATCACATTTTAAAAGACCAAGACCAAAACGCAAGAGAAGACAATTCCTGCGTTTGCTCAACAACTGTAAACCAGAATGACGAAGTTGTTGAGCATAGGACTGAATAGATGGGTACGCAATAAAACGATTGGGTGTAGTACAAACGCAATCCTCCCCATCTCTTTGCTGATGACTCCACTCTCTGCCGCTCCATTCCTCATCCCTCAGATTGGCAGTCTGCAGTCTGCAGCCTCCTCACTCTCTGCAGACCTGGACAAAATCACAGACTGTTCAAACAAGTGGAACATGTCTTGCAAACCTGACAAATCTCACACTCTTACTATGTCTTTCCGAAAAGACCGACTGGACAACCCTCCCATATACTTTCTGAAGAATCCTCTACAAGAAGTTCTGTCACTCAAGCTTTTGGGTCTCACTATCTGCCATGATCTTTCCTGAGAAAACCACATTTCTAATCTGGCCTCCAAAGCCAGTCGCCGACTAGGCATCCTCCGTCGTGCTCAGTCCTTCCTTGGCACACCTGAGCTCCTCACCACATACAAGGCTTTCATCTGCAGCTCAATGGAATACTGTTGTCCCCTCTGGGCTGGTGCTCCTGCCCCACACTGAGCTCGTCTTTACACTGTTGAAACCAAAGCTTTCAGAATTATTGGAATCTCCCGCGATGAAGCGAACTCCGAGGCCTTTCACCCACTCACCGCAGGCAGGTTGGTGGTCTTTCTGTGTTCTACCGAATCCTATCCGGCCGAGCTCCCCCAGCGTTGTCTGTGCTCTGTCCTCAAAATATTCCTACAGGTCGCACAAGATCTGCCAGCAACCCTCTGATGGTTAAACTGCCGAAATCTCGGCTCTCTGCTCACCTTCACTCTTTCATTCGTCTTCACTCCCACCTCTGGAATAAACTCCCTCACTCTCTTCAATCCCACTCCTCACTCCAGGTCTTTAAAACAGCTGTTCACCACCATCTCTTATCTTTCCCCATCCAAAACCTTGAGCTTTTCTTCCCCCACGAATTCACCCCAGATCCACCTTGTTTGAAATTCCAACATCTTTCCTGGAAGTCCTGGCAGTGTCCAGATGTTTTATGCCTCTCCCACACCCCCCCTCCCTTCCCATGCCTCCCCGCCCCAAAGCCCTCTCCCTCCCACAGATCTCTCGATGTCCCTGCTCTCAGACGTCGTGTTTGTGTTCCTCCCCCTCTCGCCCCATCTTGTCTACCGCTCCCCATGGTATATGTTTTATGTGTCGGTTTGTCTTTCTGTGTGATTAATGTTAGCTCTTTCACGAGCCTCGATCTTGTATACAAAAAATGAATAATAATAAATAAAAAAACCTGAAAATCGCAGAGCCAGAAACAGAATGATTTATTTGGTCCGGGAAGCCCATGCGAGGTTTCTTCTTCTTCAGCCACTCACAACCCTGGGTGAATATGCGATCTTTTTTTTTTAAAGTTGGAATTTTGCCAAATCTGTTTTATTTGTTTGTTAATATACCTCAGCCATTGACAAATCTGGAACTAAGTCTTTATAAGTTCATCAAATACTGACACCGCGAATGACATTCGCTGAGCTATTAAATGTTGATATCTCTTCTGAGGTAAAAAAAAAAAAAAAAAAAAAAAAAAGTTTTAAAGCATTATACGTATCAAACGATACATTTTATGAAACGTGAAAACCTAATACACACTTTGGTGATTTTAAAATGACAGAATGTCTTTATTAGAAAAAAAAATGAACATTGAAGACGACGCTGCTAAAAAAAATACACTGCTCTAACGCATAACCACGAGTTTAAACTACATTTACAACAAATATGAAAACTATTTTCATATCACAATTTTAAATATAGAATAAATAGAAGATAATGTTAAAAGAAAATGAGCCCTATCTTCCAAAGGTAAAAAAATCCTTCAAAAAATTCCTGGATCGGGAATAATATACTGAGCTTCACCAAAAACTAATCAATTCTTCCTTATCCCAAGGGCTTTCATCCCACCAACTTTCATCCAAATCCGTTCAGAACTTTTCCAGATATCTTGTTCACCAACACACGAGCACACACACATCTCGTTTTTTCATTTCTGTTCCTCACAATTCTATCCCTCTCTTTCATTGACAGACACACACACACACACACACACACACACACACACACACACACACACACACACACACACACACACACACACACACACACACACACACTCGGACACGAGTGAATGCATTACTCCCTGGCGTGAGTAAAAATAGCCTTTGCAGCCAAATCACCTGGTCATTGGCATGTCCAAATATCAGCTTGTTACTTGCTCCTCCCCAAACCCCTTTCACGGTGTACCTCCGAGCCCCGAGAGGAGTCACGGCAGAAAGATGTGATATTCTGTGTGTCAAAGATCAATGGTGAAACCACACCAATTGCTACCAACAAACAAGTATTGTGTTAAGGTCACACAAGAATAACAGCAACAACAATATTAATCAATTGTACAACCAATATATCATTCCTATGATGGTACCATCAGTTTCGTACAATGTAACTCACTGTGCTCCAAGTGAGCGAAAAGAACATTCCCAATGTCTCTATCCCGCATCCTGGCATCAAGCCAAAGTCGATGTTGAAGCGATCGTCAGAACGATGTTGTATCGAGACCAGAATCCCGCTCGGTTGACAGTCACACTGCCAAAGATAGGCAAAAGTGTCCTCAAGAGGCGACTGGGAAATCACTCCTTCGGGTATGGACGTTCGATGGCTCACAGACGGCGAACCGCAAATTCCCACTCAAATTCCACGCTACACACACACACAACAGATTAACGTCTGGATGGTTGTGAAAATGGTTGAAGCGAGGTGAAGAACCTGGATCGATGAGAAATCAGGCGCAAGGTAGAATGGCCAACAGTCCGTTCTCGGGACATAACGGCACTCTAATGATTCTCTTCGGAATCAACTGCAAAACATGTCACGCAGGTTTATCTGTCACAGCGATAACAACTCTGTCGCAGGAATCCCTTTCCCAGGAAACCCCAAAGTTCGCTAGTGACCTCCGTTCGCCAGCGTTTGCTCCAGACTTCCAAACAGCTCGGCTCCTTCTCCGACCTCACTCGCTCCGCCTCATTCTCCTCTTCTTCTTCCTCGTCTGCTTCCCGATCCGGTTTCCGGTTTCTTTTAAAACACTAACTTTTTTACCTTTTGAAAACAGTTATTTCTATCTCACTTAAACAATAACAATAATAGTACATGCAACCAAAAATGTTTACAGTGGATGAGAGCCACAACAACAGAAGTGACGAATCCGTAACACTTCCCCCCCTTCAAGAAAGAAAGTTGGAACATAGTGAAAACTTTGTTTGCATACAAAAACACTTTTAACAAACAAAAGTAAAACTCACCCCCAAATGATCAATTCACGTGAGCAACAATAATTAATATTCCCCAAAATAAAGCAACAAAACTTCCAAACAACCTACAGGAATTTCCAAAGTTAGTTCACTCTGGATAAAGCATCAGCAACGATATTGTCCCTGCCCTTTACATGCTCAATTTCCAAGTTGAACTCCTGCAAAGCCAAACTCCATCTCATCAACCTCTAATTTTTATTTTTCATTTTGTGAATGAAGGTTAAGGGGTTGTGATCAGTGAAGACTTTTATAGGAAAGGTTCCGAGATACACCTCATAATGCTAAAGTGCTAGCAGGAGAGCAAGGGTCTCTTTTTCCACGGTGGCATAATTTGCCTGGTGTTTGTTAAACTTTTTGGAATAGTAGCACACCGGGTGATCCACTCCATCCTCATCTTCCTGTTATAGAACTGCCCCAGCCCCCACATCACTTGCATCAATGGCCAACTTGAAAGGTGCTTGAAAATCCGGGGCTGCTCGGACAGGAGAGCTCATTAATATTGCTTTGACGTGGGCAAAGGCAGCTTGACATTTGTCATTCCAAATAAACTTGGTCTCTTTCCTCAGCAAATTCGTTAAAGGGGCTACCACATCAGAAAAATTCCTGCAGAATTCCTGCAGAACCAACCAGCCATACCCAAGAATCTCATAAGCTCCTTCTTCCCTTTTGGAACTTGGAAGTGATCAATGGCTTCTATCTTGGCTGTCACTGGTTGCACCTGACCCTGACCTACTACATGGCCTAGGAACACCACTTGTGCCTTTACAAACTCACTCTTAGATAAGTTGATGGTCAACCCTGCCTCGGTCAGTTTCTTGAAAAATGCATGGATTTGTTTAATATGATCTTCCATGGTCATGGTGTGGATGATGACATCATCCAGATAAGCCTCCACCCCCTGAAGGTCTGCAATGAGCTTATTAATCAGCCGTTGAAATGTAGCAGGCCCGTTTTTCAATCCAAAGGGAAGAACCTTGTACTGATACAACCCATTTGGTGCGACTAAAGCCGAGATTTCCTTGGCTCTATCAGTAAGAGGAATCTGCCAATGCCCTTTCAGCAAGTCAAATTTAGTTACAAATTTAGCTGGGCCTATTCTATCAATACAGTCATCAATCCTCGGGATGGGATATGAGTCGGTCTTGGTCACTCCATTAACCCGTTTTAAATCCGTACAACAACGAAAACTGCCATCGGGTTTTGGAACCAACACACATGGTGAGCTCCATTCACTGCTGCTTGGTTCGATGATGTCATTCTCCAACATACACTGAACCTCCTTCCGAAGATACTCCATCTTCACAGGGTTCATGCGATAGGGGTGTTGCTTCACAGGAGTGGCTTCCCCCACCTCAATATCATGATATACCAGGTCAGTACGACCAGGTACATCTGTGAACAAATGTGCAAACTCAAAAATTAGGCTGGATAGTTGTCCTTGTTGTTCCCTCATCAAATGACCCAATTTCTCATCTAAATGACTCAACACTTCCGTGTTCGTCAATCTGGGACAAGCCTGGTCATCAAAGTTATCAAACTTCAAACTGGCCTCAACCTCTGGATTCTCTTGCACCCCGACTACAGGCACGACAGGTGAGACAGGAACCATTTTTCCCACAGGCTTCCTCTCATAATATTTCTTCAGTCGGTTGACATGACACAGCTGCTGCTTTTTCCGTCGGTCGGGAGTTGTCACCACGTAATCTGTTTCATTAACCCTCCTTTCGATTGCATCGGGACCAAAATATCTAGCCTGTAGTGGCTGACCTGGAACAGGAAGCAACACTAACACTCGGTCCTCAGGACTGAAATTTCTTACCTGAGATTTCTTGTCATGTCTCACTTTCATTTTATCCTGTGTCACTTTCAAGTTTCTTCTCGCAACTTCACAAGCCTTTGCCAATCTGTGCCCAACCGTTGACACATACTCCACCACTGTTGACTGTGACTCCTCCTGTAGCCACTGTTCTTTCACTAATTTCAATGGTCCTCGCACTGCATGTCCAAACACAAGTTCAAAAGGACTGAATCCCAATGACTCCTGAACAGATTCCCTCGTAGCAAACAACAATAAGGGTATTCCTTCATCCCAATCCTTGTCACATTCAAAACAGTACCTTCTGATCAAATTCTTCAATGTCTGGTGAAACCTTTCCAAGGCCCCTTGGCTCTCGGGATGGTAAGTACTTGATCTTACTTGCTCCACTCCCAACAGGTGTACCACTTGCTGAAAAAGCGTTGACATCAAATTGGAACCCTGATCAGACTGGATGACCTAAGGTAGGCCAACGAAAGTGAAAACTTTAATCAAGGCCTTCGCAATAACTGCCGCAGTAATTTTTCTAAGAGGCACTGCCTCTGGGAACCTTGTGGAAGTGCACATGATGGTCAGCAAATACTGATGTCCAGCCTTAGTTTTAGGTAAAGGGCCGACACAGTCAATAATGACTCGGCTGAATGGCTCTTCAAAAGCTGGAATTGGTTTTAAAGGTGCGGATGGGATTTTCTGATTAGGTTTTCCCACCACCTGACAAGAGTGGCAAGATTTAAGGAACTCCGCCACATCACGTCGCAATCCTGGCCAGAAAAAATGTACCAATATTCTGTCACAGGTCTTGTTCACTCCAAGGTGCCCGGCCAAAGGTGTCTCATGCGCCAAACTCAATATCTCCTTCCGGTACGGCGGTGGCACCACAATTTGGTAATGAACTTTCCAATCATCGTTTGCTGGCACCTCCGGTGGTCTCCATTTTCTCATGAGTATTTCCCCTTTCATGAAGTAACCAACAGGTATCTTCATAGCCTCTTCCTCTGTAACGGCTTTAACAATTAAACTCCGGATCTCCGAATCTCCGTGTTGTTCTTCAACAAGTCTCTTTCGGACCAGCACTGTTTGTTCAACCTCGTTCCCAGATGTCTCCGACGGACACTCCATTTCCTCTTTTGTTCCAGATGCCACCTTTTCCTTCGGTTCCTTGATGTCACTCCCTTTCCTATTACCTCTTTCAGAATTTTCCTCCAATACCTCAAAGGAACCCAAATTCACATCGCCTTCCTTTTCCTTCTCTTCAGAGCGCTTCCTACCCATAGCACGAGTCACTGCACAGGATGGAAAGATACCCGGAATCTCCTGTTCTAACTGTGCGGTGTTATTTTCCATACTGGGCTTTTCAACCAACATCGGATTAGGAGAAACTCGACCACCGGCCAAATAATTCCCGATAATAAAAGAGATTCCCTCGACAGGAAGAGTGGCTTGTAACCCCACAGTGACCGGTCCCGACACCAAATCAGACTTCAAATGGATGACATGAAGAGGAGCTTTAACATAGCCCCCAACCCCCTGTAAAAGAACACTAACACCAGTTGCCGTCTTCTCTGGCAATAGCAAAATGCCTTCAAGCATCAAAGATTGATGTGCTCTTGTGTCCCTCAATACCCTAACAGGTCTCTGGTTCGTTAAGTCTCCATCCAGTGACACAACCCCCTCTTAAATAAAAGGTTTGTAACCCTCTTGAACAAGGTCATTCTGTGATGCCGTAACTTTGGCATGGGAACCTTCACAAGGCACTGTCCTCCAAGGACGATTACTCGCATTGGCCAATGCATTCGGAGTTGCACTAGTTTGACTCCGCTCCTGATTTTTCCTTTTCCGGGCGTAACATTGGGACATCAAATGCCCAGGTTTCGTGCAAAAAGCGCAAGTCGGCCAGGAGGAAAAACTCGGGGTCTGCCTCGGGACCCCCGGAAGATAAGTCTGTCTTGGAACTGTAGTCTTCTGACCCCTAAAAGTCGTGGTATCAGATTTGTCCCCATAGTCATCTCGAGGCCGCCTCCATGAAAATCTGTTCTCCGAATCTGATTTACTATATCTCCCCTATAAAACTCTAGGTGGGAAGTTAGGTTTGTGGAACCCCATCCTGTGTGTCATGGCATAGTCATCTGCCACGGTTGCTGCCTCATACAACTCTGGTACTTTCTTCTCATCCAGATGTACTTTAATGTCCACGTGGACACACTGTTTGAATTCCTCCACCAAGATCAATTGTCGTAACAGGTTGAAGTCTTTCCCAATCTCCTTCGAGTCACACCACCTATCAAACATGGTTTCCTTCATTCTGGCAAACTCCACATGGGTCTAACTCTCCCTCTTCCTGGCATTCCCGAATTTTTGCCGGTAAGGTTCAGGGACCAATTCATAGGCTTTGAGAATGGCTTTCTTCACTATCTCATAATCTGCATATTGATCAATCGGTAAAGCCGAATAGATATCTTGAGCTTTACCCACCAGAACACTTTGCACTAACATAGTCCAGGACCTCACAGGCCATTTTAGCATTGGAGCCACTTTCTCAAAATGTAAAAATGACTTGGCCACCTCCTTTTCATTGAAGGGTGTAACCAGCCTCACATGCCTACCAACATACCAAGAGTTCTCAGTAGTTGTCGAACTAGCCGGCATGGATACTACTTCTCTCCGTTCTCCCAGTAATTCCAGCTCCTTGAGTTTAAGTTCCTTCTGATACTCCATGTCACGTTCCTTTAACTCCCTTTCGGCTCTCCTTTCCTCTGCTCTTCTTTCCTCGAGTTCTCGTTCCTGTTCTGCTCTTTCCTTTGCTCTTCTTTCCTCGGCTTTCCATTCCAATTTCCAATTTCGATTTCACCAAACCCTCCTCCTTTGGTATCCATGGAAATCTCCACGCATGGCTGGCGGACTTCCTCTCTAGTCGTAGTCAACGTGTGGCCCTGAATGGGTTTCTCTCATCTCCTCTTCCTGTGCAGGCTGGAGAGTTCAGGCTCTTCCCATGTTCCTTGTCCCACTAGAGACTCCACCACCAATGTCTGCATCTCTGCTTTCTTCATACTAACTCGGACCTCCAAGTTAAAATATTTAGCCAATATCATGAGTTCCGATCTTTTTGATGCCTGGAACTGTACCTCATTAGGGGACGCCGCAAACTTTTCTGCGTCAAACACCATAGTGACTATCAGTTAGCACCTATTAACCTTCACACAAAAATTTTCAATTTTTTAGAAAAATTTGGGAATGTTAGAAAATTCCAAATTTGGGAATTTTGGGAATGTTGCGGAATTCTATCCCAGACGAGCCCTAAATTTCTGTTACGTGCTCCTCCCCAAACACCGGTCACGGTGTACATCCGAGCCCCGAGAGGAGTCACGGCAGAAAGATGTGTTATTCTGTGTGTCAAAGATCAATGGTGAAACCACACCAATTGTTACCAACAAACAAGTATTGTATTAAGGTCACACAAGAATAACAGTACAATAACAATATTAATCAATTGTACAACCAATATATCATTCCTATGATGGCACCATCAGTTTCGCATAATAGAACTCACTGTGCTCCAAGTGAGTGAAAAAAAACATTCCCAATGTCTCTGTCCCAGCTTCAAACGAAAGTCGATCCACGCTCCAGTGATCGTCAGAACGATGTTGTATCGAGACCAGAATCCCGCTCGGTTGACAGTCACACTGCCAAAGATAGGCAAAAGTGTCCTCAAGAGGCGGCTGGGAAATCACACCTTCGGGTATGGACGTTCAACGGCTCCCAATCAGCGAACCGCAAATTCCCACTCAAAATCCACATTACACACACACACCAGATTAACGTCTGGATGGTTGTGAAAATGGTTGAAGCGAGGTGAAGAACCTGGAGCGATGCGAAATCAGGCGCGAGGGAAAATGGCCAACAGTCCGTTCTCGGAACGTAACGGCACTCCAATGATTCTCTTCGGAATCAACTGCAAAACCTGTCACACAGGTTTAACTGTCACAGCGATAACAACTCTGTCGCAGGAATCCCTTTCCCAGGAAACCCAAAGTTCACTTGAGACCCCCGTTCGCCAGCGTTTGCTCAAAACCTCAACGCAGCTCGGCTCCTTCTCCTACCTCACTCACTGCGCCTCCCTTTTCTCCTCTTCCTCCTCTGCTTCTTCCTCTTCTTCTTCATTCGGTTCCCGATCCGGTTTCCGGTTTCTTTTTAAAACATTAATTTTTTTTACCTTTTGAAAACAGTTATTTCCAATTCACTTAAACGATAACAATAATAGTACATGCAACCAAAAATGATTACAGTGGATGATAACCACAACAACGGACATGACGAATCCGGAACACATCCACCAAACAGTGATGACTCCATCTACATCTCGCTGTCTGATAACATGGACCAACTTCTATCCAATCATTCCAACTCTCTTTTCCTCATATGTGGTGATTTAATTGTCATCATGCCAGCTGGCTGGGTGTGGGTATCTCTCTCACCAGCCACGGCTCCTCAGCAAAGGACTTCTGCAACTCATTGGGACTGACACAATCTGTCAATTTCCCGACCTGGATCTCAGTCAACGGAGAATCTTCTCTTATGTACTTGGTTATGACTAACTTACATGCAAATGTCTGCTGCTCTTCTTCTGCTCCAATCGGTTCATCTGACCATATGCTTGTTTAAGTGGACATCTCTCTGGCCATTCCCAGAGAGCCTCCTCAGCGTCGACGAGTCTGGCATTTAACTCGGGCCGACTGGCACAGTCTTAAAGCAACCATCAATCATCTGGATTGGTCTCCTATCTCTACTGCCTCTGACATCAACTCATCCTGGGAATTCTTCCAAAGTAAACTGATCTCTCTCATGCACAGATTTATCCCATCTCGTCTTCAGTTGTCATACCCTTCCTCCTGTCCATGGTACACGGAATCTTGTGGTGAGGCAGTTGCCCTGAAAGAACTTGACTTCGCCTCCTGTAAGACAAATGCAACGGAAGGAAATCTAATTTCCTTTCACAAATCCCAGAACAAGTGTGTGTCCACTCTCAGGACAGCAAGGAAACAATATCTCTCCACTCTCAAGACTGAACTCTCAAACCTGTCTCCCTCTTCCAAATGCTGGTGGCGTCTGGTCAAATCTGTTTCTGGTGTTTGTTCCCCTTCCATCCCCTCCCTTACCTCAAACGGATACACAGCTGACTCCGCACATGAAAAAGCTGAATGCCTCAACTCTGTGTTTGCCTCAAAATATTGTGTCCCGGACCCATTTTGCCTCTGTACCTACCTTTCCCAGTCAAACCCAGCTGCTTCTGGACTCTGTGTCCTTCTCTCCTGACAAGGTGGATAAGTTTCTGTCAATCCTCGACAATGATTCTGCAACTGGACCAGACGGCATCAGCCCAAGGGTCCTAAAATCCTGCTCTGCCGCTCTTTCACAGCCTCTGTCTGTTCTCTTCACCCTCTATTTTGCTCAAGGTCATCTGCCATCAGCTTGGAAATCAGCCAACATTACCCCTTCACACAAAAAAGGTGCAAAAACAGATCCTTGCAACTACAGACCAATCAGCCTGCTCCCAATAATCAGCAAGGTCATGGAATCAATTATCGCTTCTGACATCAAATCCTTCCTCTTCTCCAATGGCTTGATCTCGGATCATCAACTTGGTTTCAGACCAGGTCACTCCACTCTGGACATGCTGCTTCTGCTGTCTCAACAATGGATGGAGGTCCTCAATGTCAAACAGGAAATTAGAGCTGTCGCCTTTGACATATCTCGTGCCTTCCATACGGTCTGGCACCCCGCTCTGCTCACCAAACTCTCCTCCAATGGAATCCATGGAAATCTCCAAAAATGGCTTGCGGACTTCCTTTCTGGTCGTAATCAACGTGTGGCCCTGAAAGGGTTTCTCTCATCTCCCCCTTCCTGTTCAGGCTGGAGTTCCCCAAGGCAGTGTTCTGGGCCCTGTGCTTTTTCTGGTCTTCATCAATGATCTCTCCGAGTCTCTGGAAAATCCTCTCTATCTCTTTGCTGATGACTCCACTCTCTGCCGGTCAATTCCTCATCCCTCAGATCAGCAGTCTGCAGCCTCCTCACTCTCTGCAGACCTAGACAAAATCAGACTGTTCAAACAAGTGGAACATGTCTTGCAAACCTGACAAATCTCACACTCTCACTATGTCTCTCCGAAAAGACCGACTGGACAACCCTCCCATCTACTTTCTGAACAATCCTCTCCAAGAAGTTCTGTCACTCAAGCGTTTGGGTCTCACTATCTGCCCTGATCTTTCCTGAAAAAACCACATTTCCAAGCTGGCCTCCAAAGCCAGTTGCCGGCTAGGCATCCTCCGTCGTGCGAAGTCCTTCCTTGGCACACCTGAGCTCCTCACCACATGCAAGGCTTTCATCCGCAGCTCAATGGAATACTGTTCTCCCCTCTGGGCTGGTGTTCCTGCCTCACACCCAGCTTGTCTTTACACTGTTAAAACCAAAGCTTTCAGAATTATTGGAATCTCCCGTGATGAAGCTAACTCTGAGGTCCTTTCACTCACTCACCGCATGCAGGTTGGTGGTCTTTCTGTGTTTTCCAACTCCTATCCGGCCTAGCTCCCCCAGCTCTGTCCGTGCTCTGTCCCCAAAATATTCCGACATGTCGCACAAGATCTGCCAGCAACCCTCTTCTCGTGAAACTGCCAAAATCAAGACTCTCTACTCACCTTCACTCCTTCATTCGTCTCCTCCCACCTCTGGAATAAACTCCCTCACTCTCGTCAATCCCACTCCTCCCTCCAGGTCTTTAAAACAGCTGTCCACCACCATCTCTTATCTTCCCCCATCCAAAATCTTGATCTTTTCTACCCCCATTAATTCACCCCAGACCCACTTTTTTGAAATACCGACTTCTTTCCTGGAAGCCCTAGCAGTGTCCATGTGTTTTTTTTACGTCTCCCACCCCCTCCTCCACCCCCTTCCCATGCCTCCTCCCCCCAAGCCCTCACCCTCCCACAGATCTCCCGATATCCCTGCTCTCCATGTTGTGTCCTGCTCCCTTTATCACACGTTTTATGTGTCAGTTTGTCTTTTTGTGATGAATGTTATCTCTTACACGAACCTCGATCTTGTATACAAAAAAAATAAACAGTCAGGTGGAGGTATGTGTGCTCTACCTTGTGACGGTCTCGTTTATTATTGTGATTTCATGACTGTTCGGATGAAGATTCATCAGAAATGAATATTTGCTACATCATTGAACAGACAATTGATTTAACCTTTCAAATGATATGCAACAATTAACGAAAGGTTTATTCAAATTGAGGCAGGAGGTTGCTGAGCAACCATATTCACGAAATTTCAGAGTATGAAGTTCACTTCACGTGACTATGGGCACCTATCAACAAGGTACCTGAAGTACAAATTTCCAACCCAAGATATTTTATGTTAACATCGTATTACTCACGCAGGACATCCAAAGGAATAAAAAGATGCCAACCAGGTATGGTACTGGGGGTGGGGGTGCACGACCAGCCGGCGGACCACGTGGGCCTCAATTCCCAGGGTGTTCCGTTTCCAAGCAGCTCGCTTACCGCTCGCCAAGCGGCTCGCTTGATTCAAAGCGCTCAAGTAAGCACTCCAAGGTGACAGAGCGGAGTGTTCGACACCTGTTATTATCGACATTACAAGCGGCCTGCTGATGGAACACACCCCTGCTGCTCACCTCCTTCTTTCATCCTTCGCTCTTCTCCCTCATTACTTCGAAGATCTGTCTCAAAACACCGTTGCTCGGCAACGGAAGAGGCGGAAGTGGCAGGGAAACGATCAGGGGTGAAAGTGCAACTTGGTCAAAGAAGAAATGTGAATATTTCCGCAGACAGAGTGCAGAATGGCTGAATTATAAATAAAACATTGTTAAAACCAGGACGACTTTACTTCTCTACAACACAATAATTCACCTTTTGGGCGTGGTCAGCACTCCAAGCACCTGTGGATCGCATGAAATGCTCGTCCTGGCTTCTTCCTCAGCTGAGGTAAATGGTATTTTAAAATCAGTGGAAGATAATAACAAGAGATCGTTTGAGGATTACTCACCGGAGCTTTCAGATTAAATCATTTCAATTAATTTAACTCCTGGTTGGTCAAAAGACCCGACCAGCGGCGGGAGAAGTTCAAGAGAAAACACACAACGGGCAGGAAATCTAAACGGTGTTTCCTATGACGTCCGCGTTTAGTTGTTAAATGTTGTACATTTCGCTTTTCACATCAGAATATAAGAATCTAGTTCAAGTGAACGGTCGCAGGCAGAGATGTCGCGTTTGTGTCAAGGACGAAATGATTAGATTTTGGTGAATATCTGGATTCGGCGACTAGAATTTTTAATTGATTCTTCACCATTGGGAGATGGGGCCAAAACGATACATAGCAGGATATCTCAAAAAGTTGTGGACGGATTTGGACGAAACTTCGGGGACCGGTTGGGTGTCCGACAAGGTCAAATAGATTCGAAGTTAAGCCTTGACTGATTATTCAGTTGAGGATTCTGTGTTTGGGGTTCACAGATCTGCGAACGTCCCCCATTACATGGATTGTTTATTATTTTTAATACCTCAGCAGATGCCCCCTACTATACACCCTGAACTTGGCCCTCGAGTGTCCATAGCGGTGTATAGTAGAGGATTGTTAAGCGCCAACCCATTGCTTTCAAGGGCATTATCTGCTTATTTGGGTCTTTTGTAATTCTTGTCAATAAAATGAACCCAAGATTTCTTCCCCATTCAAATCATATAATTTACAGGTCCAAGGGACGGTATTCATTCATTCATTTCGGTTTATTGAAATATTTAAACACTGGGCAAGGCAGTTCGAAGACTGAAATTTGTCAAGTTTACAATAATAAAACTGTTTCAAAAAACTTACAAATGTACATAAAAATAATATTAATCATATAAAATTACATTCATAAATTTAATAAATATAAAATTACATCAATCAAAATATCAAAATAAGTATATGGCATAAATAAACATGTGTTATGTTGGTTGGGTCGGGCTTTTCTAGATCCAGGTAGATCTGCATAGGTCGGTGCTTCGTCTGTCGGGAAAGGGAATCTCGATGTAATAAGTTCTGTAGCCGGAATGTCGGATTAAGTGTGCAGCTGTGATCATGCGAGGATGATCGGGTGATAGGTAGAAGAGGGATTAGGCTAACTCCCCGGCATGTCAAACCTCTGTGATCATTCGGTGTCCCTCATGGCAACACATCACATGCATTAGTTAGATCCATTCGTGCACACACTAATTAAATTCCCCTCCGACACAAGACGATAAAATTGACCGGAAGAGCAGACAGCAACACACCACATTCATGAGTTAGATCCATTGGTGCACACACTAATTAAATTCCCCTCTGACACAAGACGATAAAACTGACCGGGAGAGCAGACAGTAACACATCACATACATTAGTTAGTGTTACGGGGTCTCCCCCCTTACCCCTGGTCTCGGTGGACCCCCGAACGCCGAGAGGGTCCCCGGCAGAAAGATGTGTTATCCTTGGTTGAAACCCAGCAAATAATGTCCCTCAATGGAACCAGCAAATGAAACAGTCGAATCAATAATGCAACCACACCAGGTAATAAACAAACCATAATATATTATAGATCACACCCAAAGAGCCATACAACAATGGGGGCAATCACCCCTACTTTCAAATCTTACGATAATATCCTTGTCAATCCCCTTAACCCCACACTCACGGCACCTCCCCCAATGTCTCTGCGCCCCTCCAAGGCGAAGTCCCAATGTCTCTGTGCGCTCCCGCGATCGGGGAGTCAAGGCCCGATGGTCAATTGAGGCGTAGACGAGCGAGACGACCCCGAGGTCACGTGCTCGGCCCCCAGCAACACAGCGGTGGAGAGGAACCTCACAAAGACGCCCTCCGACGGACACGTTGCGGTTCAATCCGCGAGCCTCCGTATAATTCTCACGTGCCCCTTTCTTGCACAGCCGTCCCCGGCAAACCACCAGGGAATAATGCCCAGCCGACACGACAAAAGCCTGTCCAGTCCAGGTTGCTCGCGTGGCGATGATGGCGGATGGCTTTCGCTCCAACCCGGACTTTGAGGCCCGGATCCTCCACAACCTCAATGAGAATACCCGACGACACAGGCTCCACGCACTCCGGCGATATTTCTCATCGCCCGAACTTCCCTTCAAGGACGCAAAGTTCACTCGCACTGTATGTCGAATGCTCGGGCCGGAGCTTCAACAAACATGTCTCTTTTCGATGTCCTCCCGCCTCTTTGTTCCTAGCTCCACCTCTTCCGGACACGATCCGGATTTCCGGCCACATTTTACCAGGAGCGCTTTTAAATCATTTAACCACAACAACCCTTTCTCTTAAGTCACAATAAGCATAATATCTATAACCAACAATGATAACAACAACCATAATGAGGGCCTAATCCGTAACAGTTAGATCCATTAGTGCACGCACTAATTAAATTCCCCTCCGACACAAGACGACAAAACTGACTCAAAGAGCAGACAGCAACACATCACATACATTTATAGTTAGATCCATTGGTGCACACACTAATTAAATTCCCCTCCGGCACAAGACGATAAAACTGACTGGAAGAGCAGACAGCAACACATCACATGCATTAGTTAGATCCATTAGTGCACACACTAATTAAATTCCCCTCCGACACAAGACGATAAAACTGACCGGAAGAGCAGACAGCAAGCGACCGCACACGACGGCACTATGGCAAGCAGACATCGCACAGGCTGGCCGAGAGTCATGCCTCGGAGAACTCGTGATTGACAGGAGGGGGAGGGGCGAGCAACAACCTGAGCACCGGTTGGAGAGTAGGGAGGATGAAGGACGCGCAACACTGATTGGACACCACAAGGACGTGCGACCGTTGCACCGTTGCACGGTCGGACGAGCTTCCAACAAATGACACGCTGATTGGAGGAAAAAGACCAGGACGTGAGGAAGGCGCAAAAAGCCGCAAGGAAACGACGCACTGATTGGCAGAGATAGAGAGCTGACATCAGAAGACGTCTGATAGAGGTAAACGGAGACGGACATTTTTTCCTCTTCTCGCTTCCCTCTTCGCCTCTGCCTCTTCCTGCCTTCCCACGATGGAGACCGTTCCTTTCTTATTTTGTTGCCCTTTGCGCATTCCTGTGCTGGCGGACCTCTCATCTTGGTTCCGGATAAGGGGGCGACTCCGCTAGACGAGTTCGGGCACAGCCGGAAGAGCGAGCTGCACTCGACTCGTTCTAGTCGTTGGGAGGGCCGGTGGAACACCAGCAGACGAGCCGAGCGATTTGTGCCATCCGGAGCCACGTCGGACGGAGCATGATCAACCCGAGACACAGACCGAGATAAACCCAACACAAACACGGACACAACGTTTTATTTTATTCTTCATTCCCCTGTGCTGTATTTGAAATCTGTGAGTGGGATCCCAATCAAGGTTTTAGTTCTTCCATCGCGTAATAAATATTTATATTTGTACATTTTACATCCGCGTCGGGTTGAGTTGATTTTCAGGGTGAAGACACCGTCAGACCGACAGGTAAGCCGCGGCATTCTCCCCCAAACCCCCCTTCCCCCCCCCCCATAACCTCCCCTCCTCGCCCCGCTCGTGTTTGATCTGCCATTGTATTGGAAACACCTCATCTTACTATAATTCACCAAAAGTCCGTCTGTCTGTTCGAAGGTACCGCAAAAACTGCTGAACCGATCGCAAAGATATTTTGGGTGGGTTTATCCTGCGACCCCTGGGAGTAAAATAGACTATTTAGTTTTCCCAATTTCAGCTTTGGTCTCCAGCATTCTGAGGTTTGGACTCCCGCATAACATTCGCATTCACATAACGTTCATTGTGACGATGTTCTCGTTGTGACGATGTTGTGGCGATGTGTGTGTTCACGGTCTTGTGTGACGTGATGGTGTGAACGTAATTTCATCATGTTTTTTGTTTTGTAATCCTTTAATGAACGTTTAATGTTTAATGAACGTTTATAATGCCCTTCGGTGTCCGGGGCCGCACGCGTGCTACACTGGATGGGCCAGCGTGTACCTTGCTCTCGGGTAAACCGCTGAGCCCCATCCATGATGGGGACTGGGGCTTGAGACAGTGTCCCACGAACGAGGAATTCCCAGTAAGCACGAGTCATCAGCTCGCGTTGATTAGGTCCCTGCCCTTTGTACACCCCGCCCGTCGCCGCACAAACATCACAATGAAACAATCACAATTCACATATTCATGCAATCCGTAGTTTCGTAATGTTTTTCGTTTCATAATCCTTTAATGAAAGTTTAATGTTTAATGAACTTTTAATGCCCTTCGATGTCCGGGGCCGCACGTGCGCTACACTGGACGGGCGGCCAGTGTGGACCTTGCCCTTCACCGTCAGACTCGGGTAAACTGCTGAGCCCCATCCGTGATGGGGACTGGGGCTCGAGACAGTGTCCCACGAACGAGGAATTCCCAGTAAGCGCGAGTCATCAGCTCGCGTTGATTAAGTCCCTGCCCCTTGTACACACCGCCCGTCGCCGCACAAACATCACAATGAAACAATCACAATTCACATATTCGTGCAATTCGAGAAAATGAACTTTTATCAGCAATGTCGTCTATCCTGAAGTTCCAAGCTGAAGAAGAGGTACAAAATCATTCAATTATTTTCCCTAAAGAAAAGCGTACAGTTGATATCACGATTTGAAACACGATGGAATAATATTTACCGATATGAACAGTGATGTGGCTTTTATTGAAATTCTAAAGATACTGTTTTGATTTTGATGATTTGCGTGTGATATGATTTGTCGGATGTTTATATGAACTGGCAGCGGTACCCGCCCTATGGGCGGGGCTTCAATTGGGAAGGCCAAATGAAAAGGAAAAAAATATCAGAAATTGAAGGGTTTTTTTATTTTAAACAATTCATGTAAACATCCGTTGAATCATATCACACGCAAATCATCAAAATCTAAACAGTGAAGTGCGGTGCTGCATGCGCTAAGGCTTACGAAAGGAGCAAGCGGACAACACGGTTCATACAAAAGAGTCTTTATTCAAAGCACTCAAACTGCAGCACTGAGCTGTTCGGGGCTGCGCACCCCGTGTATATCCTGAGGCCACGCCTCTCTCCCCAGCGTGGCCCACCCCCACTTGGTGTGCGGGGTGATGTCACCACATCAGTGCTTTCGTGTCCGCCACATGCGCCCCCCCAGAATCCCCGCGCACCTGAAGGGTCAGTTTGCGGGGCAAACGGATGACCCGGCCGAAGCGCCCCCTGGCGACTGGCGGCGTCCGGGATGCCATCTGGGATGCCTCTGGCTGCCCCTGGGATGGGTGCAGGACCGGGGGGCGGCGTGACTGGGCGGTGCCGGGGGTCCGCCCGCAGGGGGGCGGCCCCGACGCGGGGGTCGGGCCACTGGCGGTGGATGGTCCACGTCGAGGTGGGCCGGCTTGAGGTGGTCCACCGAAACGCGGTCAGGAGTACCGCCGATGTGCAGGGTGAAGTGCTTCACCCCGGTCTCCAGCACGCGGAAAGGCCCGTCGTACGGGGGCCGCAGTGGTGTCCGGTGGGCACCGTGGCGGCCGAAGACGTACTCCGCCGTGCGAAGCTCCGGGGCGACGTGTGTCGGTGGGTGCCCGTGGCGTGCCGTTGGCACCGGGGCGAACCTCTGGGCAGTCTCCTGCAGAGCGGAGCGCTGCTGTGCCGCGGACCATGGTGCCATGGAGTCGGGAAGGAACTCGCCCGGCACCCGCAGCGGTTGCCCGAAGACCAACTCCGCCGCGGATGCGCGCAGGTCATCCTTGGGCGCCATCCAGAGGCCCAGCAGGACCCAGGGGAGCCTGTCGACCCAGCCGCCGTCGCGGAGGGTGGCCCGGAGCGCAGCCTTCAATGAGCGGTGGAATCGCTCGCACAGGCCGTTAGCCTGGGGGTGGTAGGCCGTGGTTCGGTGCAGCCGGACCCCGAGCCCCCACTCGACCGCCCCCCAGAGCTCTGAGGTGAACTGGGGGCCGCGGTCGAACGAGATGTCTGAGGGGGCACCGAACCGGGCGACCCAGGTGGCGATGAACGCCTGCGCGACGTCTGCCGCCGTCGTCGACGCCAAGGGCACGGCCTCCGGCCACCGGGTGGTGCGGTCCACCATGGTGAGGGCGTGGGTGAAACCCCGCGAGGGGGGCAGAGGTCCCACCAGGTCCACGTGGACGTGGTCAAACCGGCGTTCCGGCACCGTAAACGGGGCCAACGGGGCCTGGGTGTGCCGGTGCACCTTGGCGCGCTGGCACGCGAGGCACCTCCTGGCCCAGCCACGGGCGGCCTTCCGGAGGCCATGCCAGACGAATTTGTTGGCGATCAACCTCTGGGAGGCCCTCGTGCCCGGGTGGGACAGGCCGTGGATGGCGTCAAACACCTGGCGCTGCCAGCCCGCGGGCACGATGGGGCGAGGCCGCCCGAGGGAGACGTCGCACAAGAGGGCCGCGCCCGCGCCGTCGAATGGCACCTCGGTGACGTGGAGGCCCGTGACGGCGGTCCGCAAGGCCTGGACGTCGGAGTCAGCGGCCTGGTCCGCTCCCATCCGGGCATAGTCAATGCCGAGGTGGACTGCGTGGGCGACGGCCCGGGAAAGGCAATCCGCCACCGGGTTGTCCTTCCCCGCGACGTGCCGGATGTCCGTCGTGTACTCAGACACGGCCGAGAGGTGACGCTGCTGCCGGGCCGACCACGTCTCGGTGACCTTGCCCATCGCGAAGACCAGCGGCTTGTGGTCGACGAAGGCCATGAACGCACGGCCCTCGAGCAGATGGCGGAAGTGCCTGACCGCCAGGTGAAGCCCGAGCAACTCGCGGTCGAAGGTACTGTAACGGCGTTCAGGCGGGCGAAGCTGCCGGCTAAAGACCGCCAGCGGTTGCCAAGCTCCACGCACCCATTGCTCGTGCACCGTGCCCACCGCGTAGTCCGAGGCGTCGGTGGTGAGGGCGATCAGTGCATCGGGCGACGGGTGCGCGAGCATGGTGGCGTTAGCCAAGGCGAGCTTCGCACCCGTGAATGCCGCGTCCATCTGCTTGGTCCAGGTAATGTCACCTTTGCCCGGCTTACCTCGGAGAGCTTCGTGCAGGGGGCGCAGGAGCTGGGTGATACGGGGCAGGAACCGATGGTAAAAGTTCACCATGCCCAGGAACTCCTGCAGCCCCCTGATCGTGCGGGGGCGCGGAAACCCCTTCACCGCCTCCACCTTGGCCGGCAGGGGGACGGCTCCGTGCCTGGTGACGCGGTGTCCCAAAAAATCGATTTCGGCGACGCCGAACCCGCACTTTGCGGTTTCACAATCAGGCCATGCTGGCCCAGGCGTTCGAAGAGCGTGCGGAGGTGGTGTCGGTGCTCTTCGCGGGACGCTCTGGTGGCGAGGATATCATCCAGGTAGAGGTATACAAAATCCAAGTCGCGCAGGACGCTGTCCATCAGCCGCTGGAACGCATGAGCCGCATTCTTCAAACCGAAGGGCATCCGCAGGGATTCGAAGAGTCTGAATGGCGTGATGACCGCGGTCTTCGGGATGTCCTCCGGCCTGATGGGGACCTGATGGTAGCCGCGTATGAGGTCCACCTTCGAGAAGAAGGACATGCCCGCCAAACGGGCGGAAAAGTCCTGAATGTGGGGGACGGGGTAGCGGTCGGGGGTGGTGGCGTCATTGAGACGGCGATAGTCCCCGCACGGTCGCCACCCCCCGCCGAGCTTCGGCACGATGTGCAGCGGCGATGCCCAAGCACTCTCCGAGCGCCGAACGATGCCAAGTCGCTCCAGGGTAGCGAACCCCGCTTTTGCTACCGCTAGCTTCGTCGGCTCGAGGCGGCGTGCCCGGGCGTAGACCGGTGGCCCGACGGTGGGGATGTGATGGGCCACCCCATGCTTGATGGCCCCCGCCGAGAAGGTGGGCCGCGTGAGGGCCGGGAAGCTGGCGAGGAGGCGGGTGAATTCGTCCAATGCCGGAAGCATACAGATCAACGTGGCCGGAACCGAACTGTTCGGCAAGCCGCTTGGCAAGCCGCTCGGTGAGCCGCTCAGTGAGCTGCTCGACGAGCTGGGCAGCGCACAAGCGAGCGAGCTGAACATCTCGGCCTGGACAAGACGTCTGTGCTTTACGTCGACCAGGAGCCCATTTGCGCACAGGAAGTCCGCGCCAAGCAATGCTATGGGCACGTCGGCGGTGACGAACGACCATCAGAAAACCTGCCCTCCGAACCGCAGAGAGAGGCAGCATTTTCCGTACGTACGGATGGGCGTCCCGTTCGCGGCAAGCAGCGCGGGGCCCCCGCCCACGGTGTGCTTGTCCGACGTATCGGCAGGAACGACATTCACCTGCGCTCCCGTGTCGCACAGGTAACGGCGCCCGGATAAGGTGTCCGTTATGAACAGTAGGCTGTTCGAACGGCCGGCGCTCATTGCCACTATCGAACGCCGGCCCGGGCATTTCCCGACCTGTCGAAGGAGCACGGCGGATGACACTGTCGAGCCTCGTGGCCGAACCTGGCGTGGAACCGGCACCAGGTGGTGGAGCTGGAGGAGCGTGGCTGGCTCCGCCAGGCTGGTGGAGCCGGCGGTTTTCCCCACGGTGGCGGTTTTCTCCGCAGTGATGGGCGGGACGTGGCGACGGCCACGAGGTGTGCATCGGCATCAGCCTCGGGATCCACGAGGTGTGCAGCAGCATCAGCCTCGAGATCCGCGACGGCCGCACCGACTCTTGCCCGCGTGTCCGAAGCCGCGAAGTACCTGTCTGCCTCGGCGGCCAGTGCTCGGGGTTCCGTTATCTCGGTCCCGGCCAACGCGAGGCGTACCTGTGCTGGTAGTTGGCGACGGAAAAGTGCCCGGAATAGAGAACCAGGGGCTTCGTCGCCCAACAGCGACAGCATATGGTCCATTCGGACCGACGGGCACGTGTCGCCGAGCTCGGGGAGATCCAGGAGGTGGTCGGCCCGTACGTCCTCCGTGAGGCCGAACATGGCTAGGAGTAGCCGCTTGAGCGCCTCGTACTTGTGGCCGTCCGGTGGGTGGCGAAGGACGGACACAACTCGAGTGGCCGTGCCGGGCCCGAGGGAGGCGACGACGTGGCAGTAGCGCGTGTCGTCGCTGGTGATGCGCCGAAGCTGAAACTGAGCTTCAGCTTGGACGAACCAAACTTCGGCCTGGGCCTCCCAAAATTCGGGAAGTTTGACCGACATCGCGTTGTTTGCCATTGCAATGGCGTCGTGTTCGGAAGGATCGCTACGGCAGATCCAATGTTGAGGTCACCAAATGAAGCGCGGTGCTGCGCACGCTAAGGCTTACGAAAGGAGCAAGCGGACAACGCGGTTCATACAAAAGAGTCTTTATTCAAAGCACTCAAACTGCAGCACTGAGATGCTCGGGGCTGCGTGCCCCGTGTATATCCTGAGGCCACGCCTCTCTCCCCGGCGTGGCCCACCCCCACTTGATGTGTGGGGTGATGTCACCACGTCAGTGCTTTCGTGTCCGCCACAACAGTATCTTTAGAATTTCAATAAAAGCCACATCACTGTTCATATCGGTAAATATTATTCCATAGTGTTTCAAATCGTGATCGATACACTGTGATCGTGATGATCATGATCGTGAATCGTGATCGATAATAGTGTTCACAATCGCTATGTCATATGTACTCCCGATACATGTACCAAATTCCCGATACGTGTAACTGTACCAAATCAACAGTTAAAAGGATTTTGAGCCGATAGCTGTTACGGCCTTGGCAAGATCGATGGAGACAGCGTTTATTGTCCTCCGTCGCACCACGGAGCGAAAGGGGGACTATGGTTTTCCCCTCCTTCCGTGTGTCCGTCAGTGCGTGCGTATGTACATGCTCGCGTGCGTAAGCGAAGGACCGAATTCTAATTTGGTGTGTGGGTGCAACCCACGTGAAAATCCAAGATGGCCGCCGCCATGTATGTCTGACTCCATGTATGTCTGAACCTTGTGAGCGGAATATCTTGAAAAATAAGCGAAGTACAAACTTCTAATCTGGTGTGTGGGTGTATCTTGGCATAAGGAAGAACGCTATTGAAAATTGGGTGACCACGTCAAAATCCAAGATGGCCGCCGCCATGTATGTCTGAACCTTGTGAGCGGAATATCTTGAAAAATAAGCGAGGTACCAACTTCTAATCTGGTGTGTGGGTGTATCTCGGCATAAGGAAGAACGCTATTGAAAATTGGGTCGCCACGTCAAAATCCAAGATGGCCGCCACCATATATATATATGTCTGAACCTTGTGAGCCAAATATCTTGAAAAATAAACGAACTACTAACTTATAATCTGGTGTGTGTGTGTATCTATACATAAGGGAGAACGCTATTGAAAATTGGGTCGCCACGTCAAAATCCAAGATGGCCGCCTTGTTATACTTTTAATGAAGTACACTGTCTCAAGCCCCAGTCCCCATCACAGATGGGGCTCAGCGGTTTACCCGAGCCTGACGGCAAAGGGCAAGGTACACGCTGGCAAGTCCACTGTAGCGTGCGTGCAGCCCTGGACATCGAAGGGCATTAAACGTTCATTAAACATTAAACGTTCATTAAACATTAAACGTTCATTAAAGGATTACGAAATGAAAAACATTACGAAATTACGTTCACACCGTCACGTCAAACACTACCGTGAACACATACATCGTCACAACATCGTCACAGTGAGAACATCACAATGAACATTACGCAAACACGAATGTTATGTGGGAGTCCAAACCTGAGAATGCTGGAGACGAAAGCTGAAATTGGGAAAACTAAATAGCCTATTTTACTCCCAGGAGTCCCAGGATTACCCACCCAAAATATCTTTGCGATCGGTTCAGCAGTTTTTACGGTTCCCTCCGAACAGACAGATGGACATTTGGTGAATTATAGTAAGATGCACCTACATAACAGAATTAAGCATTTCAATCAAAAAAGGAATTGTTGAATTCTTGTATCTCTGAGTCTTACACCGAGGTAGGTCAAGATGTTCAGCATTCCTGAGTTGCATATTATATCGAGACACAGATTGTCGGGTCGGAGGAAGAATGTCACGGTGACGATCACATTTTGCCGCTTCCGGTCTTGCCGGCGAGGTTTTCGTTTATTCGCAGCTGTCCACACTCTCCATCGAAATCGAAGTTAAGTAATCGTTCCCATTTGTATTTTCGTTATAACTGTATTTATTTTATGGTGTTGTACGTATCGTGTGTCCCGAGGAAGATTTTCGGTGCAAATCTTTCATACCTGCATAGAAAATCGTGTGAAATCGTGCCGTGTCTTTTGAGGCCTTGTACAGTGTCCAACCTTGAGGCTTCGTTTTTCTCTCAGCGGTCCGTCTTTTGTGCTCCAATAACTTTCGTTCTCTGCTTTTCCCAGTCTTTTCACCCCACAGCCTACTTCCTTGTTTAAAATCAACTAAAAAAACAAAAACAAAAAAACATTTCCTTCTCTGTTGTTATTCTTTGTTCTCATTCGTTTATTCGTTCTTATTCGTTCGTTCGTTCTTCGAACGACGTTCACTGTTATTACTGTTACTGTTATAACAGTTATTACTGTTCACTGTTAACGTTCATTGTTATTAACCTTATAATGTTTACACTTTCCCCTCAAGTTCTGTATTTCGTCATATATTATAACACCTTTTTCTTCTTCTTCTTTAAAAGGTTGCTTTCGACTTGCTCACCAAATCTATGCATCCCCCCAAAAAATTCCATCTCTTTCAGTGCCTCTTTTCTACATTCCCTAAACTCTCCTGCACTCCATCCTCCCTCCAGCGTCCTTAAACGTATTTTTGACTCGAAGGTCACAAGAAACTCATTTTGCAATAAATGTTCGTTTCCCATTAATCGTACACTTTCTAAAATCCAATCTCACCCCTCCCCTCCAAATCTTCCCCAAAACCCCTCCCATCCAAATCTTCCCCATCACCCCTCCCCTCCAAATCTTCCCCCTTGCCACTCCCCTCCTAATCCTCCACATCACCCATCCCTTTCAAATCTCCCCCCTTTCCCCTTCTCTCCTAAACTCCCCCCACACCCCTCCCCTCCAAGACTCCCCCTCACCCCTCCCCTCCTTGACTCCCACCTCACCCCTCCCCTCCAAATCTCCCCCATATCCCATCCCTTTCAAATCCCTCCCCTTGTCCCTTCCCTCCTAAACTCCCCCCTCGCCCCTCCCCTTCAAATCTCCCCCATATCCCATCCCTTTCAAATCCCTCCCCTTGTCCCTTCCCTCCTAGACTCCTCCCTCACCGCTCCCCTCCAAATCTCCCCCATATCCCATCCCTTTCAAATCCCTCCCCTTGTCCCTTCCCTCCAAGACTCCTCCCTCACCCCTCCCCTCCAAATCTCCCCCATATCCCATCCCTTTCAAATCCCTCCCCTTGTCCCTTCCCTCCTAAACTCCCCCCTCGCCCCTCCCCTTCAAATCTCCCCACCCTCATTTCTTCTCAATTTCCCCCCTCTCACTCCCCTCCTCAAAGCGTCCTCCCCACTTCTTCCCTCTTCCAACTCTCACCTCCATCTCCCCCAACCTGCCTCACTCTTCCCCCTCCTCAAATAACACCTTATTGTGCCTCACCCAATCACCATCAAACCTTTTGTCCGCCCCATCCTTCCCTTTCTCCGAGCTATTCTGAAATCTCTGACACACCTTCAACAGCTCTCCCTACCTCTTCCACCTCTTCCACATCCTACCCTACCCCTCCTCCCCCCTGTTCTGTATCCGATGCTCCCCCTCCCTCTTCATTAACGGTATGGACCTCAAACATCCGGGGCCTTCGTTCAAACTCAACTGATCTCTCCATACAGGTTGCATCTGTCAAACCAGACGTGATCTGCTGAACAGAAACTTTCCTCCTTCATGATGTCTCTGATTCCTTAGTATCTCTCCCGGGTTACTCCCTCCTCCGGTATGAGAGACCTGAGCCTCGTCCTGGAGGTGGGGTTGCTATCTTTATCAAAAACTCTCTTCCTCACTCGCCCTGCACTGCACTCTCTCCACCTCACCCCCAGGAAAACCTCCGGCTACGGCCTCCCCTTCGCTCCCACCTCTTGTTCATATGTGTGTTGTACCGTCCACCAAACAGTGATGACTCCATCTACATCTCGGTGTCTGATAATATGGACCAACTTCTGTCTACTCATCCTAACTCTCTCTTCCTCAGATGTGGTGATTTCAATTGTCACCATGCCAGTTGGCTGGGTGTGGGTACCTCTCTCACCAGCCATGGCTCCTCAGCAAAGGACTTCTGCGACTCACTGGGACTGGCACAATCTGTCAATTTCCCGACCCGGATCTCAGTCAACGGAGCATCTTCTCTTCTGGACTTGGTTATGACTAACTTCCCTGAAAATGTCTGCTGCTCTTCTTCTGCTCCAATCGGCTCATCTGATCATGTGCTTGTTAAAGTGGGCATCTCTCTGACCATTCTCAGGGCGCCTCCTCAGCGTCGACGAGTCTGGCATTTCACTCAGGCCAACTGGCATGGTCTTCAAGCAGCCATCAATCATCTGGACTGGTCTCCCATCTCTACCACCTCTGACATCAACTCATCCTGGGAATTCTTCCAAAGTAAATTGCTCTCTCTCATGCACAGACTTATCCCATCTCGTCTTCAGTTGTCATACCCTTCCTCCCGTCCATGGTACACGGAATCTTGTGGTGAGGCTGTTGCCCAGAAACAACTTGCCTTCGTCTCCTGGAAAGCAAATCCAACGGAAGGAAATCTCATTTCCTTTCACAAAGCCCGAAACAAGTGTGTGTCCACCCTCAGGAGAGCCAGGAAACAATATCTCTCTGTTCTCAAGACCGAACTCTCTTATCTGTCTCCCTCTTCCAAATCCTGGTGGCATCTGGTCAAATCTGTTTCTGGTGTTTGTTCCCCCTCCATCCCCTCCCTTACCTCAAACGGTTACACAGCTGACTCCGCACGTGAAAAAGCTGAATGCCTAAACTCTGTGTTTGCCTCTAAATCTTGTGTCCCAAATCCATCCCTCTCTGTACCCACTGTACCCAGTCATACCCAGCTGCTCCTGGACTCCGTGTCCTTTCCTCCTGACAAGGTGGAAAAGTTTCTGTCAACCCTCGACTCTGATTCTGCAACTGGACCTGACGGCATCAGCCGACGGGTCCTAAAATCCTGTTCTTCCGCTCTTTCACTCCCTCTCTCTGTTCTCTTCACCCTCTCTTTTGCTCAAGGTCAACTGCCATCTGCTTGGAAATCAGCCAACATCACCGCTTTGCACAAAAAAGGTGAAAAAACAGATCCTAGCAAGTACAGACTAATCAGCCTTCTCCCAATTATCAGCAAAGTCATGGAATCCATCATTGCTTCGGATATGAAATCTTTCCTCTTCTCCAATGGCTTGATCTCTGATCATCAATTTGGTTTCAGACCAGGTCACTCTACTCTGGACATGCTGCTTCTGCTGTCTCAACAATGGATGGAGGTCCTCAATGCCAAACAGGAAATTAGAGCTGTCTCCCTCGACATATCATGTGCCTTCGATACGGTCTGGCACCCCGCTCTGCTCACCAAACTCTCCTCCTTTGGTATCCATGGAAATCTCCACGCATGGCTGGCGTACTTCCTCTCTCGTCGTAGTCAACGTGTGGCCCTGAATGGGTTTCTCTCATCTCCTCTTCCTGTTCAGGCTGGAGTTCCCCAAGTCAGTGTTCTGGGCCCTGTGCTTTTTCTGGTCTTCATCAATGATCTCTCTGACTGTCTTGAAAATCCTCTCTATCTCTTTGCTGATGACTCCACTCTCTGCCGCTCCATTCCTCATCCCTCATATCGGCAGTCTGCAGCCTCCTCACTCTCTGCAGACCTGGACAAATCACAGACTGGGCAAACAAGTG
This sequence comes from Myxine glutinosa, assembly GCF_964187855.1. Taxonomy (NCBI): domain Eukaryota; kingdom Metazoa; phylum Chordata; class Myxini; order Myxiniformes; family Myxinidae; genus Myxine; species Myxine glutinosa. The sequence goes on from NC_136266.1 coordinate 7,773,098, forward strand.
GAACATGTCTTTCAATCCTGACAAATCTCACACTCTTACGATGTCTCTCCGAAAAGACCGACTGGACAACCCTCCCATCTACTTTCTGAATAATCCTCTCCAAGAAGTTCTGTCACTCAAGCTTTTGGGTCTCACTATCTGCCATGATCTTTCCTGGGAAAACTACATTTCCAAGCTGGCCTCCAAAGCCAGTCGCCGACTGGGCATCCTCCGTCGTGCGAAGTCCTTCCTTGGCACACCTGAGCTCCTCACCACATACAAGGCTTTCATCCACAGCTCAATGGAATACTGCTCTCCCCTCTGGGCTGGTGCTCCTGCCTCACACCTAGCTCGTCTTCACGCTGTTGAAACCAAAGCGTTTAGAATCATTGGAATCTCCCACGATGACGCTATCTCCGAGGGCCTTTCACTTACTCACCGCAGGCAGGTTGGTGGTCTTTCTGTCTTCTAACGACTCCTCTCCGGCCTTGCTCCCCCAGCTCTCTCTGGGCTCTGTCCCCCAAATATTCCTACAGGTCGCACAAGATCTGCCAGCAACCCTCTTCTGGTGAAACTGCCAAAATCAAGACTGTCTGCTCACCTTCACTCCTTCACTCCTCTTTTCTCCCACCTCTGGAACAAACGACCTCACTCTCTTCAATCCCACTCCTCCCTCCAGGTCTTTAAAACAGCTGTTCACCACCATCTCTTATCTTCCCCCATCCAAAACCTTGATCTTCTCTCCCCTGTTAATTCACCCCATACCCACTTTTTTGAAATACCGACTTCTTTCCTGGAAGACCTCGCAGTGTCCACGTGTTTTTTATTACCTCTCCCACCCCCTCCCCCACCCCCTTCCCATGCCTCCTCCCCCCAAGCCCTCACCCTCCGACAGATCTCCCGATATCCCTGCTCTCCATGTTGTCTCCTGCTCCCTTTATCATACGTTTTATGTGTCAGTTTGTCTTTTTGTGATCAATGTTAGCTCTTACACGAACCTCGATCTTGTATACAAAAAATAAATAAATAAATAAACAGTCAGGTGGAGGTATGTGTGCTCCACCTTGTGATGATTTCGTTTATTATTGTGATTTCATGACTGTTCGGATGAATATTCATCAGAAATGAATATTTGCTGCATCATTGAACAGACAATTGATTTAACTTTTCAAATGATATGCAACAATCAACGAAAGGTTTATTCAAATTGAGCAGGAGGTTGTTGAGCAACCATATTCCCGAAATTTCAGAGTATGAAGTTCACTTCACGTGACTATGGGCACCTATCAACAAGGTACCTGAAGTACAAATATCCAACCCAAGATATTTTATGTTAACATCGTATTACTCATGCAGGACATCCAAAGGAATAAAAACATACCAACCAGGTATAGTACTGGGGGTGGGGGTGCACGACCAGCCGGCGGAGCATGTGGGCCTGAATTCCCAGGGTGTTCCGTTAGCAAGCAGCTCGCTTACCGCTCGCTAAGCGGCTCACTTGATTCAAAGCGCTCAAGTATGCACTCCAAGGTAACAGAGCGGAGTGTTCGACACCTGTTATTATCGACATTACAAGCGGCTTGCTGATGGAACACACCCCTGCTGCTCACCTCATTCTTTCATCCTTCGCTCTTCTCCCTCATTCCTTCGAAGATCTGTCTCAAAACACCGTTGCTCGGCAACGGAAGAGGCGGAAGTGGAGGGCAAACGATCAGGGGTGAAAGTGCAACTTGGTCAAAGAAGAAATGTGAATATTTCCGCAGACAGAGTGCAGAATGGCTGAATTATAAATGAAACATTGTTAAAACCAGGACGACTTTACTTCTCTACAACACAATAATTCACCTTTTGGGCGTGGTCAGCACTCCAAGCACCTGCGGATCGCATGAAATGCTCGTCCTGGCTTCTTCCTCAGCTGAGGTAAATGTTATTTTAAAGTCAGTGGAAGATAATAACAAGAGATCGTTTGAGGATTACTCACCGGAGCTTTCAGATTGAATCATTTCAATTAATTTAACTCCTGCTTGGTCAAAAGACACGACCAGCGGCGGGAGAAGTTCAAGAGAAAACACACAACGGGCAGGAAATCTAAACGGTGTTTCCTACGACGTCCGCGTTTAGTTGTTAAATGTTGTACATTTCGCTTTTCACATCAGAATATAAGAATCTAGTTCAAGTGAACGGTCGCAGGCAGAGATGTAGCGTTTGTGTCAAGGACGAAATGATTAGATTTTGGTGAAGATCTGGATTCGGCGACTAGAATTTTGAAGTGATTCTTCACCATTGGGAGATGGGGCCAAAAACGATACATGGCAGGATATCTCAAAAAGTTGTGGACGGATTTGGACGAAACTTCGGGGACCGGTTGGGGGTCCGACAAGGTCAAATAGATTCGAAGTTAAGCCTTGACTGGTTATTCAGTTGAGGATTCTGTGTTTGGGGTTCACAGATCTGCGAACGTCCCCCATTACATGGATTGTTTATTTATTATTTTTAATACCTCAGGAGATGCCCCCTACTATACACCCTGAACTTGGCCCTCGAGTGTCCATAGCGGTGTATAGTAGAGGATTGTGAAGCGCCAACCCATTGCTTTCAAGGGCATTATCTGCTTATTTGGGTCTTTTGTAATTCTTGTCAATAAAATGAACCCTAGATTTCTTCCCCATTCAAATCATATAATTTATAGGTCCAAGGGACGGTATTCATTCCATCAACGATTTTAAAAGTTAATTAGTCCATTCATTCATTCATTTCGGTTTATTGAAATATTTAAACACTGGGCAAGGCAGTTCGAAGACTGAAATTTGTCAAGTTTACAATAATAAAACTGTTTCATAAAACTTACAAATGTACATAAAAATAATATTAATCATATAAAATTACATTCATAAATTTAATAAATATAAAATTACATCAATCAAAATATTAAAATAAGTATATGGAATAAATAAACATGTGTTATGTTGGTTGGGTCGGGCATATATAGATCCAGGCAGATCTGCATAGGTCGGTGCTTCGTCTGTCGGGAAAGGGAATCTCGATGTAATAAGTTCTGTAGCCCAAATGTCGGATTAAGTGTGCAGCTGTGATCATGCGAGGATGATCGGGTGATAGGTAGAAGAGGGATTAGGCTAACTCCCCGGTATGTCAAACCTCTGTGATCATTCGGTGTCCCTTATGGCAACACATCACATGTGTTGTTAGATCCATTAGTGCACACACTAATTAAATTTCCCTCCGACACAAGACGATAAAACTGACCGGAAGAGCAGACAGCAAGCGACCGCACACTACGGCGCCATGGCAAGCAGACATCGGACAGGCTGGCTGAGAGTCACGCCTCGGAGAACTCGTGATTGACAGGAGGGGGAGGGGCGAGCAACAACCTGAGCACCGGTTGGAGAGTAGGGAGGATGAAGGACGCGCAACACTGATTGGACACCACAAGGACGTGCGACCGTCCACAACACCACAAGGACGATTAAATGATTAATCACTAAATCAAAAATATCCTTGATAGCCACATCACTTGGTTGCCCGGACAAACAAACAAGAAAGAAAACAAACAAGAAAACAAATAACCAGAGTGAAAACTGAGTACTCCCTTTCAGCGTGCGTCACTGCCGAGCCCCCTTCGGTGCCCAGCAATGACGTTTTGCAATGCCTGGAGATGGCAGAGGAAAGGTGCGGTGTACAACAAACAAACAACCGGAGTGAAAACTGAGTACTCCCTTTCAGCGTGCGTCAATGCCGAGCTCCCTTTGGTGCCCGGCAATGACGTTTTGTAATGCCTGGAGATGGCATAGGAAAGGTGTAGTGTACAATAGCATAACTAAACCACGAGTGCTTCATCCGAAGATGTATCTTTTAGAAATTTAATTTAAAAGGTCATTAAAAAAAAAATTAAATAATTAATTGATTAATCAATAAATAATTAATCGATTAATCAATAAATAATTAATCTATTAAATGATTAATCAATAAATCAAAAATATCCTTGATAGCCACATCACTTGGTCACTGTCATGTCCAAATATTAGCTTCCCATCTCAAAAGGTGCCTGAGATATTGGCGAAATGAGAAAGAAAATAAATAAATGATTAATAATGAAAATAAATAAATAATAATCATTAAAAAATTAAATTATTAATCAATTCGGTCACAGAACACATACACCACCACCATTTCATCAGAATCTGTAACTGATTTTTTTTTTTTTTAGTAATTAATCGAATCATTATATAATTAATCGATTAATTGATTAATTGATCAATCAATAAATCAAAAATAACCTTGATCGCCACATCACTTGGTCACTCATGTCCAAATATTAGCTTCCCAGCTCAAAAGGTGCCTGGGATATTGGGTAAATAAGAAAGAAAATAAACTAGCACTGCCACTTTAAAACTGTTGGCAGTTATTTTATTTTTTTTGTGTACAGATTCGAGGCTCATGAAAGAGCTAACATTTATCAAACAAACAAATCAAACAAACAAGCAAACAAAGTATATAAAAAGGGGAGCGGTCGACAAGATGGGGAGAGAAGGGGAGGAAGCACACAAACACAACATTTGAGAGCAGGGACATCGGGAGATGTTTTTGGAGGGAGAGGGCCTGGGGGGAGGCAGGATAGGTATAAAACGCAAGGACACCAAGGACTTCCAGGAAATAAGTCAAAAGTCACCTCAAAAAAGTGGATTTGGGGTGAAATTAGCGGGGGTAGAAAAGATAAAGGTTTTGGATTGGGGAAGATAAGAGATGGTGGTGAACAGCCGTTTTAAAGACCTGGAGGGAGGAGTGGGATTGAAGAAAGTGAGGGAGTTTGTTCCAGAGGCGGGACAAAAGAGGAATGAAGGAGTGAAGGTGAGCAGAGAGTCTTGATTTTGGCAGTTTAACCATAAGAGGATTGCAGGCAGATCTTGTGCGACCTGCAGGAATATTTGGGGGACAGAGCCCAGAGAGAGCTGGGGGAGCAAGGCCGGAGAGGAGTCGGTAGAAGACGGAAAGACCGCAAACCTGCCTGCGGTGAGTGAGTGAGAGGCCCTCGGAGATAGCGTCATCGCGTGAGATTCCAATGATTCTGAACGCTTTGGTTTCAACAGCGTGAAGACGAGCTAGGTGTGAGGCAGGAGCACCAGCCCAGAGGGGAGAGCAGTACTCCATTGAGCTGCAGATGAAAGCCTTGTATGTGGTGAGGAGCTCCTTGTATGTGGTGTGGTGTGCCAAGGAAGGACTTCACACGACGGAGGATGCCCAGTCGGCGACTGGCTTTGGAGGCCAGCTTGGAAATGTGGTTTTCCCAGGAAAGATCATGGCAGATAGTGAGACCCAAAAGCTTGAGTGACAGAACTTCTTGGAAAGGATTATTCAGAAAGTAGATGGGAGAGTTGTCCAGTCGGTCTTTTCGGAGAGACATAGTAAGAGTGTGAGATTTGTCAGGATTTAAAGACATGTTCCACTTGTTTGCCCAGTCTGTGATTTTGTCCAGGTCTGCAGAGAGTGAGGAGGCTGCAGACTGCCGATCTGAGGGATGAGGAATGGAGCGGCAGAGAGTGGAGTCATCAGCAAAGAGATCGAGAGGATTTTCAAGAGAGTCAGAGAGATCGGTTTACTCGGTGATGTCAGAGTCAGTCAGATGTCAGTCAGAGAGATCGGTGATGACCGGTTTACTCGCACCCACTTTTGATACAACCCCACTTTTGATTCAACCCCACTTTTGATACAACCCCACTTTTGATACACCCCACTTTCATTGGACATGCTTTGACACAACCCCCTTGGATACAACCCCGATACCACACACACACACACACACACACACACACAGACACCCCACCCCCAACACACACACACACACACACACACACACACACACACACACACACACACACACACACACACATCCCCCCACCCTTAACACACACACAAACACATGCACACCCCAACCTCCCCCCCACATACACACATATCCACCCCCCCCCCCACACCCACACACACACACACCCACACACACCTACACACAAACACCCCCACACCCCTCCCCCCCCACACACACACATCCGCCCACCCCATCCATTTTTAAAAATATTTTCGTTTAATTAACGATATCTGCCACCCGTGGAAGAACGTCATGCCGTGGCATGACGTCATCCGTGGCCCGTGCCGTATGTCAGCGTAAGAACGAAGTATCCCGTCGATCGAACTTGGTCAAATTTTTCATGATTGTCACCAAATTTGTTGTGGTATTTTGTTAACTCATCCGAGGCAAGACAACAATCGAAATCCGATTTGAAATCGGAGCAAAATGGACGCCGCAAGGTCTACCTGCACACATGGATATTTTACCTGAGGAAGAATTCACTTTGGAAATGCGATCCATTTAAAATGTTAGATTTTGAATAACTTCGTCATTTTTAATCGGATTTCCACTAAATAAAGGTCACCATTGCTTGCAGATACCTCTCTTTCTCCTTAAAATTGAAGACAGGATGAACTTCAGAGCGAGAAATAAGCCGAGGCGGCGGAGAGTTTTACAATGTTATTTTCCAATGTAAATGACAATATCGTGTAGTTTTACGAAAATTCATCAGAATTTGCCCAGATTTGTTGCATTCGAATGTTAACACCCTCTAGCGACTGCCCAATCCGAAGACAATTTAATTTCGAGCTACCCTTAGCTCGTGAGGTGGTTATGTCACATGGCCTGGTCAAAACAGGTGTTGCGATTCTTCTTCTTCACGCAATAACAACTTCTAGCTTCCAGACCGTACATCCAAACATCTTGAAATTTTGCAAACTTCTTCCGCTTCATGAGAGATGCATTGCATTAAAAATTCACGTCGATCAATGCAGTCGTTCAAGAGTTACAAGCTTTTAAAAATTTACCTTCCATTATTTATTGTGGCCAAACCATGTGACTTATCAAAACGTCTCAGACAATATTGAAACGTCCCCCCCATGAGGAACATTTGTGTAAAGTTTCCACTCGATATATTCACAAATTATAGAGGTGATACCATTTCTAGTTTGAGCTTTAAAATGTCATAACACTGAAACCATCTGTCGGATGACATTGAGCTTGGAGGATTTTTTGTTCGTCATGGGAATGCGAATAGGCATGCCACGTTTAGGCTCGATCCGTTCACCGTTCCGGAGAAAAATGGGTTTTTGTGGTTTTTCACGAAAAACAAGATGGCGGCCGAACCATGTGACGTATGACTTCGACATTTTTTTCATTCTGAGTTTTTTTCAATGAAGCATCTGGGGAAAAAATCCCATTTTCGGGGGGAGAACATTTTTTGTTTGACGAATTCTAACCTCTTAACGTTAGCATTTTTAATATACTCGATACACATGTCTTTTGTTCCCATTGAAGAGTTCTTTAGAATGAGCCATTCCTCAAATTTTTCCATTGAGCTGTTTCGGAGATACAGAGGGACAAAGTTGAATGTGTTTTACAAGATGGCGCCCATACCACGTGACCTATGACGTCATAATTACCATTCAAAAATTATACGAGCCGAGACGATCATTTGATGAAAATTTCCTGTCAATCTGACCAGCGCTTGCTGAGAACATTAATTATGAAATTTTCGGAGGTGCAAAATAGGGCGGAGGATTAATTAATAATAAGAAAACTCCAGCAGTAATAATAGGTTTCCTCTCCATTTCATGGAGTAAACCTAATAAATGATTAATAATGAAAATAAATAAATAATAATCATAAAAAAATTAAATTATTAATCAATTCGGTCATAGAACACATAAACCACCACCATTTCATCAGAATCTGTAACTTTAAAAAAAAAAAAAAGTCATTAATCGAATAATTCAATAATTAATCGATTAATTGATTAATTAATGAATCAACTAGAACGCCACTTAGCAGAGCGCATACTCCCGCCGTGGGTTTAGTTGGAATAATACGTTTTGTTTAACATCCCCTCTCCCCCAAAACAATAAATGAAAAAGAAAATAAGCCCGAACTGTCAGAGAATTTATTTTGATATATCTCGGAATTAGAGGAGAAAAACATCATTTAAGAATAAGAATAAAAGCTTTGATGTAGTAAAACAGAAAAAATCTTTCTCAAAAATTTTTCCAAATAAAAATTCCTGTATCCGGAATAATATCCTGAGCTTTACCAAAAACGAAACAATTCTTCCTTATCCGAAGGGCAATCATCCCACCAACTTTCATCCAAATCCATTCAGAACTTTTCCAGATATATTGTTCACAAACACACGAACACACACACACACACGGACACGAGTGAATGCATTACTCCCTGGCGTGAGTAAAAATAGCCTTTGCAGCCAAATCACCTGGTCATTGGCATGTCCAAATATCAGCTTGTTACTTGCTCCTCCCCAAACCCCGTTCACGGTGTACCTCCGAGCCCCGAGAGGAGTCACGGCAGAAAGATGTGATATTCTGTGTGTCAAAGATCAATGGTGAAACCACACCAATCGTTACCAACAAACAAGTATTGTGTTAAGGTCACACAAGAATAACAGCAACAACAATATTAATCAATTGTACAACCAATATATCATTCCTATGATGGTACCATCAGTTTCGTACAATGTAACTCACTGTGCTCCAAGTGAGCGAAAAGAACATTCCCAATGTCTCTATCCCGGCATCAAGCCAAAGTCGATGTTGAAGCGATCGTCAGAACGATGTTGTATCGAGACCAGAATCCTGCTCGGTTGACAGTCACACTGCCAAAGATAGGCAAAAGTGTCCTCAAGCCGAGACTGGGAAATCACTCCTTCGGGTATGGACGTTCGATGGCTCACAAACGGCTAACCGCAAATTAACCTTCGGGTATGGACGTTCAACAGCTCACAGACGGCGAACCGCAAATTCCCACTCATATTCCATGCTACACACACACACACACACCAGATTAACGTCTGGATGGTTGTGAAAATGGTTGAAGCGAGGTGAAGAACCTGGATCGATGAGAAATCAGGCGTGAAGTAAAATGGCCAACAGTCCGTTCTCGGGACATAACGGCACTCTCATGATTCTCTTCGGAATCAACTACAAAACATGTCACGCAGGTTTATCTGTCACAGCGATTACAACTCTGTCGCAGGAATCCCTTTCCCAGGAAACCCCAAAGTTCGCTAGTGACCTCCGTTCGCCAACGTTTGCTCCAGACCTCCAAACAGCTCGGCTCCTTCTCCGACCTCACTCGCTCCGCCTCTTTCTCCTCTTCTTCTTCGTCGTCTGGTTCCTGATCCGGTTTCCGGTTTCTTTTAAAACACTAACTTTTTTACCTTTTGAAAACAGTTATTTCCAATTCACTTAAACGATAACAATAATAGTACATGCAACCAAAAATGTTTGCAGTGGATGAGAACCACAACAACGGAAGTGACGAATCCGTAACACATCCACCAAACAGTGATGACTCCATCTACATCTCGCTGTCTGATAACATGGACCAACTTCTATCCACTCATCCCAACTCTCTTTTCATCATATGTGGTGATTTAATTGTCATCATGCCAGCTGGCTGGGTGTGGGTATCCCTCTCACCAGCCACAGCTCCTCAGCAAAGGACTTCTGCAACTCATTGGGACTGACACATTCTGTCAATTTCCCGACCTGGATCTCAGTCAACGGAGCATCTTCTCTTCTGGACTTGGTTATGACTAACTTCCCTGAAAATGTCTGCTGCTCTTCTTCTGCTCCAATCGGTTCATCTGACCATATGCTTGTTAAAGTGGACATCTCTCTGGCCATTCCCAGAGAGCCTCCTCAGCGTCGACGAGTCTGGCATTTAACTCGGGCCGACTGGCACAGTCTTAAAGCAACCATCAATCATCTGGATTGGTCTCCTATCTCTACTGCCTCTGACATCAACTCATCCTGGGAATTCTTCCAAAGTAAATTGCTCTCTCTCATGCACAGATTTATCCCATCTCGTCTTCAGTTGTCATACCCTTCCTCCCGTCCATGGTACACGGAATCTTGTGGTGAGGCAGTTGCCCTGAAACAACCTGACTTCGCCTCCTGTAAGACAAATCCAAAGGAAGGAAATCTCATTTCCTTTCACAAATCCCGGAACAAGTGTGTGTCCACCCTCAGGAGAGCAAGGAAACAATATCTCTCCACTCTCAAGACTGAACTCTCAAACCTGTCTCCCTCTTCCAAATGCTGGTGGGGTCTGGTCAAATCTGTTTCTGGTGTTTGTTCCCCTTCCATCCCCTCCCTTACCTCAAACAGATACACAGCTGACTCCGCACGTGAAAAAGCTGAATGCCTCAACTCTGTGTTTGCCTCAAAATATTGTGTCCCGAACCCATCTCTCTCTGTACCTACCTTTCCCAGTCAAACCCAGCTGCTCCTGGACTCTGTGTCCTTCTCTCCTGACAAAGTGGATAAGTTTCTGTCAATCCTCGACGATGATTCTGCAACTGGACCAGACGGCATCAGCCCAAGGGTCGTAAAATCCTGCTCTGCCGCTCTTTCACAGCCTCTGTCTGTTCTCCTCACCCTCTCTTTTGCTCAAGGTCATCTGCCATCAGCTTGGAAATCCGCCAACATGACATCTTCACACAAAAAAGGTGAAAAAACAGATCCTTGCAACGACAGACCAATCAGCCTGCTCCCAATAATCAGCAAGGTCATGGAATCAATTATCGCTTCTGACATCAAATCTTTCCTCTTCTCCAATGGCTTGATCTCGGATCATCAACTTGGTTTCAGACCAGGTCACTCCACTCTGGATATGCTGCTTCTGCTGTCTCAAAAATGGATGGAGGTCCTCAACATCGAACAGTAAATTAGAGCTGTCGCCTTTGACATATCTCGTGCCTTCCATACGGTCTGGCACCCCGCTCTGCTCACAAAACTCTCCTCCTTTGGTATCCATGGAAATCTCCAAAAATGGCTTGCGGACTTCCTTTCTGGTCATAGTCAACATGTGGCCCTGAAAGGGTTTCTCTCATCTCCCCTTCCTGTTCAGGCTGGAGTTCCCCAAGGCAGTGTTCTGGGCCCTGTGCTTTTTAAGGTCTTCATCAATGATCTCTCCGACTCTCTGGAAAATCCTCTCGATCTCTTTGCTGATGACTCCACTCCCTGCCGCTCCATTCCTCATCCCTCATATCGGCAGTCTGCAGCCTCCTCACTCCCTGCAGACCTGGACAAAATCAATGACTGGGCAAACAAGTGGCACATGTCTTTCAATCCTGACAAATCTCACTCTCTTACGATGTCTCTCCGAAAAGACCGACTGGACAACCCTCCCATCCACTTTCTGAATAATCCTCTCCAAGAAGTTCTGTCACTCAAGCTTTTGGGTCTCACTATCTGCCATGATCTTTCCTGGGAAAACCACATTTCAAATCTGGCCTCCAAAGCCAGTCACCGACTGGGCATCCTCCGTCGTGCGAAGTCCTTCCTTGGCACACCTGAGCTCCTTACCACATACAAGGCTTTCATCCGCAGCTCAATGGAATACTGCTCTCCCCTCTGGGCTGGTGCTCCTGCCTCACACCTAGCTCGTCTTCACGCTGTTGAAACCAAAGCATTCAGAATCATTGGAATCTCCCGTGATGAAGCTACCTCCGAGGGCCTTTCACTCACTCACCGCAGGCAGGTTGGTGGTCTTTCTGTCTTCTAACGACTCCTCTCCGGCCTTGCTCCTCCAGCTCTCTCTGGGCTCTGTCCCCAAAATATTCCGAAAGTTCGCACAAGATCTGCCAGCAACCCTCTTATGGTTAAACTGCCAAAATCAAGACTCTCTACTCACCTTCACTCCTTCATTCGTCTCCTCCCACCTCTGGAATAAACTCCTTCACTCTCGTCAATCCCACTCCTCCCTCCAGGTCTTTAAAACAGCTGTTCACCACCATCTCTTATCTTCCCCCATCCAAAACCTTGATCTGTTCTACCCCCACTAATTTCACCCCAAATCCACTTTTTTGAAATACCGACTTCTTTCCTGGAAGCCCTAGCAGTGTCCATGTGTTTTTTTACGTCTCCCACCCCCTCCCCAAACCCCTTCCCATGCCTCCTCCCCCCATGCCCTCACCCTCCCACAGATCTCCCGATATCCCTGCTCTCCATGTTGTCTCCTGCTCCCTTTATCATACGTTTTATGTGTCAGTTTGTCTTTTTGTGATCAATGTTAGCTCTTACACAAGCCTCGATCTTGTATACAAAAATAATAACAATAAATAAACAGTCAGGTGGAGGTATGTGTGCTCTTCCTTGTGATGATCTCGTTTGTTATTGTGATTTCATGACTGTTCGGATGAATATTCATCAGAAATGAATATTTGCTACATCATTGAACAGACAATTGATTTAACCGTTCAAATGATATGCAACAATCAACGAAAGGTTTGTTCAAATTGAGGCAGGAGGTTGCTGAGCAACCATATTCCCGAAATTTCAGAGTATGAAGTTCACTTCACGTGACTATGGGCACCTATCAACAAGGTACCTGAAGTACAAATTTACAACCCAAGATATTTTATGTTAACATCGTATTACTCACGCAGGACATCCAAAGGAATCAAAAGGTGCCACCCAGGTATGGTACTGGGGGTGGGGGTGCACGACCAGCCGGCGGACCATGTGGGCCTCAATTCCCAGGGTGTTCCGTTTCCAAGCAGCTCGCTTACCGCTCGCCAAGCGGCTCGCTTGATTCAAAGCGCTCAAGTATGCACTCCAAGGTATCAGAGCGGAGTGTTCGACACCTGTTATCATCGATATTACAAGCGGCTTGCTGATGGAACACACCCCTGCTGCTCACCTCCTTCTTTCATCCTTCGCTCTTCTCCATCATTCCTTCGAAGATCTGTCTCAAAACACCGTTGCTCGGCAACAGAAGAGGCGGAAGTGGAGGGCAAACGATCAGGGGTGAAAGTGCAACTTGGTCAAAGAAGAAATGTGAATATTTCCGCAGACAGAGTGCAGAATGGCTGAATTATAAATAAAACATTGTTAAAACCAGGACGACTTTACTTCTCTACAACACAATAATTCACCTTTTGGGCGTGGTCAGCACTCCAAGCACCTGTGGATCGCATGAAATGCTCGTCCTGGCTTCTTCATCAGCTGAGGTAAATGTTATTTTAAAATCAGTGGAAGCTAATAACAAGATATCGTTTGAGGATTACTCACCGGAGCTTTCAGATTAAATCATTTCAATTAATTTAACTCCTGCTTGGTCAAAAGACACGACCAGCGGCGGGAGAAGTTCAAGAGAAAACACACAACGGGCAGGAAATCTAAACGGTGTTTCCTACGACGTCCGCGTTTAGTTGTTAAATGTTGTACATTTTGCTTTTCACATCAGAATATAAGAATCTAGTTCAAGTGAACGGTCGCAGGCAGAGATGTAGCGTTTGTGTCAAGGACGAAATGATTAGATTTTGGTGAAGATCTGGATTCGGTGACTAGAATCTTTTAGTGAATCTTCACCATTGGGAGATGGGACCAAAAACGATACATGGCAGGATATCTCAAAAAGTTGTGGACGGATTTGGACGAAACTTCGGGGACCAGTTGGGTGTCCGACGAGGTCAAAGTGATTCGAAGTTAAGCCTTGACTGATTATTCAGTTGAGGATTCTGTGTTTGGGGTTCACAGATCTGCGAACATCCCCCATTACATGGATTGTTTATTTATTATTTTTAATACCTCAGCAGATGCCCCCTACTATACGCCCTGAACTTGGCCCTCGAGTGTCCATAGCGGTGTATAGTAGAGGATTGTGAAGCGCCAACCCATTGCTTTCAAGGGCATTATCTGCTTATTTGGGTCTTTTGTAATTCTTGTCAATAAAATGAACCCAAGATTTCTTCCCCATTCAAATCATATAATTTACAGGTCCAAGGGACGGTATTCATTCATTCATTTCGGTTTATTGAAATATTTAAACACTGGGCAAGGCAGTTCGAATACTGAAATTTGTCAAGTTTACAATAATAAAACTGTTTCAAAAAACTTACAAATGGACATAAAAATATTATTAATCATATAAAATTACATTAATAAATTTAATAAATATAAAATTACGTCAATCAAAATATCAAAATAAGTCTATGGAACAAATAAACATGTGTTATATTGGTTGGGTCGGGCATATATAGATCCAGGTAGATCTGCATAGGTCGGTGCTTCGTCTGTCGGGAAAGGGAATCTCGATGTAATAAGTTCTGTTGCCCGAATGTCGGATTAAGTGTGCAGCTGTGATCATGCAAGGATGATCGGGTGATAGGTAGAAGAGGGATTAGGCTAACTCCCTGGCATGTCAAACCTATGTGATCATTCGGTGTCCCTCATGGCAATACATCACATGTGTTGTTAGATCCATGAGTGCACACACTAATTAAATTCCCCTGTGGCACAAGACGATAAAACTGACCGGAAGAGCAGTGTGGAAGTGTAAATCAGTGTAACTTATTAATTGGCACTGGTAACTTATTAATTAACACTGGTAACGAAGCAGATACATTTTACCTGCAAACTCTGTGAAAGACGAGTTCGTAAATGAGTGTCAGGAATGTGCCCGAACATGATAATCTCTTGTCCACCTGGTCACAGCCCCTGGCTGGAACACCCCCCTATCGTTTGGTAAACGGAACTCACAGCAGGAGGGGAGCGAGCTGATGCCAGGACTTGGTACATGCATGACCTCGGGGCATTAGCGGAGAAAGGATTAACGTTCAGCGCACAGGGGATTAAGTCCAGTTTGTCCATATAAACGAGAGCAAACATTGAGTCGAGAGGACTTGTTACCAGGAGCTCTGACCGACGGGAGTGGCGGAGGAACATCGGCCGAACGAGAAGGACCATGCGAAAAGAGTTAACCTGGTCCATTGAATTAAGCGGTATTATTTGGTAAATGGAATGAAGTGAATAACCAGTTAATAAACCAGACCTTTTGTAAAACCTGTGTCCGGTCATTGGAGTCTTGAGTCTCAGCTACAAATTCCCCTACAATCTGGAGGCACCGCTGGAATTTCGAGTGGACGTCGTCAAGGTAAGCATGACGTCTTGGGGATCTGTCCATTATGAAATATGAATTCTGAAGATGGAGGATTTGGTGTGTGGGACTTGCGATTGTCCATAGGTAATACAAGGATGAAACGTGTTAAATGATTCTATTTATTCGTGTTTTCCTAAATGATTTCTGTAAATACGTATTTTTGCGCTGTCTAAATAAAATGCACAAGGTCGGCGCTGGTCATTAAAGGCCTTACTGTGACCTGGGAGCAAACGGAGCATGCGTGCACCATGCGACCATTTGCTTCCAAGACGTGTAAGGCCGGTAAAGTAGTTTTTTTTTTTTTTTTTTGCACTTGTTCAAAGCACTCGACTTGCTCGGCGAGCGACAGGGAACCGGGAAAGGGAATTATATTTATATATATATATTTTTACCTCATTCCAATTTATGGTATTGCGACAAAACGGCTTATATCTTTGGAACGACTGGTCGGATTTAGACAAATTAAAACTCGTTCGATCAACAAATAAATTCATGACAGACAATCCCACCTCATGCCAGTTCAGAATTATTGTGAAAGATGGCGATTGGATAAAAATTGCATACCAACACTCCCTCACTGTCCCTCATTGTCCCTCATGTCCATTCCGGCACCCTGTCTCTTGCTCCCGCTCCTTCTCCCTCCCTTTACTTCCCATTGGCGGACGTTTTGCGAGAAGCAAAGCGTTTTGCAGGAAGCTTCCAGGAAACAAAACCAGTGCTGTTGTTTTTTTTGACGAAATTTGCCAGATAGATAGCATGGGTGACACGGACGAAATGATTGGATTTTGGTGAAGACCCAGGTGCGAATCCGGCTACGAGAATTGTTTAAAGTGATTCTTCACCATCAAGAGATCGGGTGAAAAGCGATATACATTATATTTAACATAATATACTTATTAATGTTATTATTTTAATATTATTCATATATTAAAAAAAGTTATGGATGAGTGAATGAACCTGGTGGATGAGTTGGGGAGGTGACAAAAACACGCCGATTCCATTTTGGTTCAGGTCCGAATCCAGATCCGGCCTATCAGTGGGATACAAAACATAAACTGTTCACCAAGGCGGAGATATGCTCTCTACTGAGCGTCGTTCTAGTTGTGTGTGTGTCGGTCTGTCTGTATGCGACCGCTGTTTCTCGACAACTACCGGTCCGATATACTTGATACTTGCCAGGTATATTGCTGGGGACCCGAGGATGTGCCTTTTCAAGGTTTGAAATTAATCGGACAAGTGGTTCCCAAGGTATGGTCACCGTACTCGCAAGCCGTTCGCTTTGGCTTTGCGAATGGACCAAACCATTTCATGTAAATAGAGGGGGGGGGGGGGGTTCTGTGGTCGTTCGCTTTGGCTTTGCGAATGGACCAAACCATTTCATGTAAATAGAGGGGGGGGTTCTGTGGTCGTTCGCTTTGGCTTTGCGAATGGACCAAACCATTTCATGTAAATAGAGGGGGGGGGGGGGGTTCTGTGGTCGTTCGCTTTGGCTTTGTGAATGGACCAAACCATTTCATGTAAATAGAGGGGGGGGTTCTGTGGTCGTTACTGCCACGTGGTTTCAAAGTTTTTTGTTGTTGTTGTTCGCACGCATGTTTTTTGCAAGCACGTACGGGCAAGCACGTACGTGCGGGCACGCCCTAGTATATATAAATTGAGGTAATATTGAGTTATGGAATTAATTGCTTTCAACAATGCAAAGGGTGACAAGATATGGGATTTAATGGGATTTTAATGGGATTTTAATGGGATATTGGTTTAGGAATGTTTAGAGGTCATTGCAATGTGATAATTACTTGTGATCATTTGTTGTTGCAACGTTTTGTGAACATTTAAATGTTGGGTTTTGCTGACGTTTCCACAACGTCGCCACAACGTTTCACTTTCGTTGTTGCAACGTTTTGCTCCAACGTTTTGTGAACATTTAAATGTTGGGTTTTGCTGACGTTTCCACAACGTCGCCACAACGTTTCACTTTCGTTGTTGCAACGTTTTGCTCCAACGTTTTGGGAACATTCAAATGTTGAGTTTTGCTAACGTTTCCACAACGTCGCTACAACGTTTCACTTTCGTTGTTGCAACGTTTTGCTCCAACGTTTTGGGGACACTCAAATGTTAAATAAATCGGATAAGAATTCACGAGTTATTTAATTATGAGCGATTAATGAAGTACTTATTTAATTAATTACATTTCTTATTAAATTACAGTAATTACATTACAGTAATTACCTGAGGTAATTACAGTAATTACAGTTCCGGTAATTACAGTAATTACAGTAATCATGACAGTAATTGCAGTAATCTTATTACAGTAATTACATTACATTAACTCAGGCACCTTTTGAGTAAGGAAGCTGATATTTGGACATGACACTGACCAAGTGATGTGGCTGTCAAGGAAAATATTGATTTATTGATTAATCATTTAATAAATTAACTCGTTGATTTATAAATGACTTATTTAATTAAAAGTCCTCAGAGATACATCTTCGGATGAAATACTTGCAGATTGGTTATGCTATGAGCCAATTGATTAAGGAAAATATTTTGTGATGGCCATATTGGCAATTTCGTGGCCATATTCGTGGCAACTCAGTTAGTGCCACTGCACCTTTAAAATGCATCCCTGCGTTCATTTTTCGATCGATTGAGTTGAAATTTTGAACAATCGGATCTGGACTGTCGTTGTTAACGACTCTAGCACGCACTCGTCCAATCAGGATGGAGCGGTATGGTCCCCGGATTATCACTGCCCGCAGTTTTAATTAGTTTTACTTTTTCTCTTGGTCATATAATTTTGAAGACATGCATGTCATGATAAAGGAAATGTTTGTTCTGTTAAACGGAATAAATGTTGTTTATTTGTGTGGGTGTGTATTTTTGTGTATTTTGGATATATTTTCACGACTAATTCCAGTTATCGTCCTGCAAAATGTCTGCTCGTTCTTTTTCCTTTGAGTCGTAAATTCCTGTTGAATTCTCATTAAAATGCGGAATTAAGTACGCTGTGTGATGATGGAGATCCTTGATGACGAATCAGGAATAGTGAATGAGCAAACAAAATAACGAATGCTGCGGCTGGAGCAGTGGAAGCGATTTTTTAATTGTTCAATGATTATTCGATATTGTTATGACTTATTGTCAATAGGTATACTAAGTGGCCATGAGGTAGCCTGTTGCTATGTACAGTTTTATTTTATTGTTGATTATACCACATAGCTGTGGTGATAAAGGAAATGTTCGTTTTAAATAGATGATTATGATAGGACCATGACTATAAAATCATGATGATTATTATGAATGATATCATAGGGTTCAAATGCAGAATGCTGCATGAACTTGGGAAATAACTTTCAAGCCCTATGGGATAAATTGGGTGTTACAAGCGATGGAGTTTTAAAATTTAGCATGATTGAAGGAATGTTACAGTCTTATTTCAGGAGTTTTACGAAATTTATATTGCCAAGAGATTTGGGTACTATTAAAAGAAAAATGATGAGATATTTTTCCCAAAGAACTTTAATATCTGCCATCCATTTTGGCTGTCTCACGAATGAAGGATGAGTTGCCTTTAGTGGTTGCAAAGAAAATTTGTGGAGACCAGGCAAAATGGGGAAATATGTCAGATATGACCCTAGGACAGGACGGTGATTCATCAATTAACATGAGGTACGAACCAGAGGTGACACCGATGAGATTCGATCTCAGTCAATGGATGGACCTGTCCTGACATCATTGGGGAAAGGGCTTATGCAAGGAGTCATCCAAAATGATTAATTTGATTTATTGATGAATATTGATGAATTAATTGAAATTGAATAATTGATTGAATTGTTAATTGATTGAATCTAATTGATTGAATTTAATTGAATAAATTTAACTGAATAAATTTAACTGAATAAATTGAATTGAATATATTGATTGTTTGATTGATGAAAATGCGGTCTCAAGAAAGAAGCTTTGATATCTTTGCGAGATATTAACAATGTGGAGACAACCTGGGAAAATTGAGCAAGGTGGTGAGTTTATATACAGATATATATGTGCGGTTACCATTGTGTGATTTCCCCGTCAACAGAGCGGACACCTGAGGATTCACCCATTTCATACTGACCCTCCGGCTCATCTGCAAATACTGATCTGTGAGATTGGATTGTGCAAAAGCCACAGCTGAGGGAGATTCTCTGGAAATCACCGTGTGAACAGGTGGAGAGACCCTTCCTGGAGGTACGAGTGAAGCTTTAGAGGAACAAACTACAACACATCCAACGCTACTTTGATAAAAGGCAGAATGGGAAATGGAGCCTGCAAGAATACACAAGGACAACCAGAGATTCCACAAAAAGGTACTTGTACACATCATATGTACGACCGTTATGGTGCAGAAGCTATAAGGCAGGTCGAGAATTGGTATTTGTGGACAAAGGGACATGATGAGGAGTTTCCAAGAGATGGTACATTTGAGCGAAGTCGATTGGAAAGATTGGAACAAAGATTGAAAGCCAGGAAGAGACAGAATCTAACGGTAGACTGGCTTGCATTCCATCTTTGGGATGGTGAATCCAGACAACGGGAACAGCAAGAACGGATAACGGATCTAGAACTTAAAATAAAAAGGATACAGGATACAGTGGAGGAGACAAATGCACAACTGCCCTCGAAATTAGGAATGAAAGTGACGGTTGTCCCATCTGATTTCCAGTTGTCTCCCCAAAAAGGACGGTACAGAGAATTTTTTCGTGATTCAGGAGACAACGAGAGATTGCAGTGGCAACTCAGGGATGTAGAGATGCAGCCCAGCAATACAAATGCACAGGTGCACAGACCAGGAAACGACAGAAACCGGTGTTTCGAGTGTGGAAAGATGGGACATTGGAGAAGAAGATGTCCGTATGTCAACAGGAGGACAAGGTCATGGGGCAAACCAAGATCAAGGGTACCAGTGCGTACCGGTACCTCAGACAATGATTAGGCCTTCATTGCTGCAAATCCCAAATGATGATTGGCCTCAACAGATTCGATTACTGGACAAACATGAATAACTGTCGATGATTCTTGGGTCTGAAAAGTTTTCGGAGCAAGAATTATTCATTTTTTCTTTTGCTTGTAAGCAAATTAGTAATTAATTGATCACATGCCGAAATTGGATCTTTTATGTTGGGCACACAATTTTAAATTTACAAAGTTGGAACAATTGCTTTGCAAATTTTAAACCAAGGGACAAGGGTCACATGATGATCAGGTGGGAATTTCGGACTATTGTTTCGCATGATTGATAGGTCAGTGGTCGACTGACATGTAAATGGGTGTGTAGTCAAATTTGGATAAATTATGGTGGGAACTGAAAGGGTAATTTCAATGTGACATCATAGGGCAAGGCAAACTGTGGCAAGGCAAACTATTGGATGGGAAAATTAGATCTGGCTATAGAATAAATTTATTGACCCCTTTGAAGTTAATTCTTCGAATCATCGTTTCACTGGCATTTTTGTTCAAATTGGAAATAGTTTGGTAGAGCTTTGGTTAAAACCTTTGGTTGCGGTATCTTGGAACGAAATGACAAACCATAGGATATTGATAAGAATAGGAAAAATATGGACCCAAAATAGAAAGTTGATTCATGCCCCTCATTGCAAGCAAGCACATGGGGCTAAGGTGGACGATCCCACAGAAAATGAGGCTGCACCTAGCAGCCCAGCAGAACATTCAGTGGCAGATAAATGATAGTTGTGATTTACAGTCATTTGAATTACATTTTAACACCCCTTGCATTGATAAACATTACATTTTCAACATGTGATATTCCTACTTGGGATAGTGACATTTATTTGCCTACATGACATACAATTACCGGCTGATATTAATACAACATGAGTAAAAAAATTGTATCACAACTACACTCATGACCAAGGGGATTGAGTTCAACCCCGGGAGATAGGGGAATCAGGGTAAGACAAATAATCTGATTTATGCTACATATTAAGGGATTTTTCTTTATTTACCTGTTAGGAAGTTTACAAAGGTTAGGAAGTTTGGTATATAATGTTGAATGTCATGGACATATAATTATGTTAGAGGTGTGAACATATACAAGGGGTAGCTCACATGTTTTACAGATGGCTACAGGTGGGACAAAGGGAAAGACCTTATCAAGACAAGCCGACAAATCAGGGGAAAACAGAGACTTCTACTTCGGATACTCCTTGAAAATGGTGATATTCATCCTAGGAATGAGTTCTCTTGTAGTGGGGACTATGTGTTGCATACATTGTTTCGGGGTAATAAGAGAACAAAACGCAACATTGGTGGCCGACATACAGATATATGATTATGCGGGACGACATAAGCAAAAAAGAAGTTTAATGGAAGAAAGGGACACACCTTTAGAACCCGATGGATTACACGGGATTAATACTTTTTTACATTTAGCCCACACAAGGGCTGATATAGCAAATGAAAGTAATTGTTGGATATGCACACAAATGCCGCATTCTAGTGAGAACGGAGTACCATTGGAGGCAGTTCCTTTTGGTTGGGATGAATTATGTAGTCGCTTCCCACAGAGGTTGGTAGCAACAATACGACCTGATTTACCAATGTCGATGATGCTAGGGGATGCTAGTTGGGAAAAAGGGGGATATCAATGTGAGGAATTTGAAGACAGTTATAGGCCTAAATATGACAATGAAGTTATGCCCCCTTACGTAACTAGTCAACAACAAATAAAAGGGCTCCTATGTTTCATCCGACATCGAACCACAGAGAATAATAAGTTGATGGGAAACTCCACCTGCCACCATTATAGTTACGAGTTGGGCTATATGAGATTGCTTGTCCCAGTAAAGGACACTAGCTTAAAGATGATATCTTTGTATTGGGAAGGAACTTGGATGTCAGATACGACATGGACCTATAATAATACATATTTTATATGTGGACACAAGGCGTATGCGTATCTCCCACTGACATGGTCAGGATCATGTTTTCTTGGGTTTGTGCTTCCACACATGCGCCTGTTAACAAAGTCACCAACGCATATCCTGCATTCTAGGCAGAAAAGAACTATTAGCATGGGGGAATGGATTGGAATGGTAATATTTCCATTTTATGGAACCTGGAAGGCAGGGCGAGAACTCAGGCACATGGCATTGGCTATGGAGAAGTTGGCAAATAAAACAGCAAGTGGATTGGAAAAACTTACAAGAGAGCTGGCAGCAACAAGAACGATGGCATTACAAAATCGTATGGCATTAGATATGCTGTTAGCAGAAAAAGGAGGTACATGTGCAGTCATTGGTACAGATTGCTGTACGTACATACCTGATGAGTCAGAAGAAATTTATAACATAGCCGATACAATCAGACAAGAGGGAGCAAGATACCACGATTATATAAAAGGGGGTGCCTTTGCATGGTTGGGAAACACATTTGGAGGGGTGGTAGCTAAGATACTCCAATATTTGTTTGTTGGTTTAGTAGTTATATTGGCAATTGTTTTAGTGGTGGCTTGCTTGAAAGCCTTAGTGACGGTGTGTTTGAATAAGGTAACCAACAACACGATGATAACGCATGAAGTGACAAATGAGGAAAGAAATGTGGAACCAGAAAAGGAAGACTTTTATGGCGACATAAATACTGAGATTAAAAGATTAAATCAAGTGATGTTGCAAATGAATACAGTAGAATTAAGATAATGGCATAACGACAATGTTATGAGTTGTGTCAATTACAATATCAGTGAACTCATATCACCACGAGTGACACACTGTTAAAAAAAAAAAAAAAAAAAGAGGGAAAAGAAAAAGTGGAGAGGAATTATGGTAATAATACATTATGTTTAATTTGTTGGTTTGGGAAAATTGTTCTTGGGAATTAGGTATTCCCGTTTGTGATTGTAATCATATACAATTTATTTTCTTAGAGTAGTGCTAAAATACCTGCATGAGTTAATTTTTGAACTATATTAACCTGAAAGCAAGTGTGGATGCTATTCTTAGTTTAGTAATAAAATACATACCTGATTGAATATTATTTGTGTGACGCATATAAATGAATATAACTTTTGTGTTAAGGAAAAACAACAAATTGTTGAATGTGAAACTGTCGGAAGATATACATGATTATGCTGATTTCATGGTAAGATGTACCCTATCTGATTCAGTGTGTGCGGAAAGCAGATTCAGATGTGACTGAGCATAAGGATAAGACGAGATCACATTTTGGAGGGATTGCTAACGGAATTGGGAAGAAGTTCGAGAAAGAAAATTTGTGGCTAAAAATGAAGTTAATCGTGGCATACACCCTCTTTCTCAAAGAATGATGAAGACATTCTCCCGTGTAACTTGGAGATGAATGCTTACCTTCACCAAGGAAATTTATGTGACCATTTGCCTGGATCACACTGCAACATATGAAAGAAAGGCGATCACTTACTCTTGTTCGAAGGCTTCGAACATTCACCACATCAGAAGTTGCAGGACAACGACATTTTACCTGCAACCTCTGTGAAATGCGGGGACATATGTTATTACTTCACCAACGTCCGGGGAACCAGCATGGAGCTGCAAAAAACGGCTGTGCCCTTGTCACAACAGCTGTGCACGATTCTGCTGGTTGCTCCTGGTAAGGACCATGAATGACCTGAACACCATGGTCCCAACATCATTGTGGATGCATCCGGCATCCCTGTTCCACATCTTGCTGGCCAATCAACGTCACACCAAAACTTGCTGCCCACTCACAATGAGGGAGGAGGCAAGTCGACTATAACTGGGTGAAGGCCTTGTTCAGGAATTACTATGGTTTACAGCAAAAAGTGGCAAGAATGCTACAAGGAGAGCAGGGTCAGTCTATGACTCCGCAATGTTACCACAACAGCGAAATCCTACACGAAGTAGTGCAGGAGCTATGAAGACATTAGGAGAAAATGTTTCATACCAGGATTCAAACACAAGTGATCAGCCCTTCCTTTCAAACAAAGTCAACATTTGTGTAGAGGCAAACGTTTTTGCCAGATGGTGCAGATGCTTTACAAAACTTGAAAATGAAGTGAAATTGTTGTATCTTGGTGATGGTGAAGTGTTGTTTTGAAAATATATTTGTGATGCAAATGCAATAGATTGAACGATATGGAAGGAGTCAATGACCAACGAAATGTTTTGTGATTCTTGCAAGATGACGGTGTATGCCCAAGGGAATTTGATTACCAAAGTGATTGATTATTTACTTATACTTGTAATGATGTTTACTTGTAGTGATTGATTGTTTACTTATATTGATGTTTAGATTAATGGTTAATATAAACAAAAACAAAAAGATGAGGGAATTGTGGAAGTGTAAATCAGTGTAACTTATTAATTGGCACTGGTAACTTATTAATTAACACTGGTAACGAAGCAGATACATTTTACCTGCAAACTCTGTGAAAGCCGAGTTCGTAAATGAGTGTCAGGAATGCGCCCGAACATGATAATCTCGTCCACCTGGTCACAGCCCCTGGCTGGAACACCCCCCTATCGTTTGGTAAACGGAACTCACAGCAGGAGGGGAGCGAGCTGATGCCAGGACTTGGTACATGCATGACCTCGGGGCATTAGCGGAGAAAGGATTAACGTTCAGCGCACAGGGGATTAAGTCCAGTTTGTCCATATAAACGAGAGCAAACATTGAGTCGAGAGGACTTGTTACCAGGAGCTCTGACCGACGGGAGTGGCGGAGGAACATCGGCCGAACGAGAAGGACCATGCGAAAAGAGTTAACCTGGTCCATTGAATTAAGCGGTATTATTTGGTAAATGGAATGAAGTGAATAACCAGTTAATAAACCAGACCTTTTGTAAAACCTGTGTCCGGTCATTGGAGTCTTGAGTCTCAGCTACAAATTCCCCTACAGCAGACAACAACACATCACATACATTAGTTAGATCCATTAGTGCACGCACTAATTAAATTCCCCTCCGACACAAGACGATAAAACTGACTGGAAGAGCAGACAGCAACACATCACATGCATTAGTTAGATCCATTAGTGCACGCACTAATTAAATTCCCCTCCGACACAAGACGATAAAACTGACCGGAAGAGCAGACAGCAACACATCACATGCATTAGTTAGATCCATTAGTGCACACACTAATTAAATTCCCCTCCGACACAAGACGATAAAACTGACCGGAAGAGCAGACAGCAAGCGACCGCACACGACGGCACTATGGCAAGCAGACATCGCACAGGCTGGCCGAGAGTCATGCCTCGGAGAACTCGTGATTGACAGGAGGGGGAGGGGCGAGCAACAACCTGAGCACCGGTTGGAGAGTAGGGAGGATGAAGGACGCGCAACACTGATTGGACACCACAAGGACGTGCGACCGTTGCACCGTTGCACGGTCGGACGAGCTTCCAACAAATGACACGCTGATTGGAGGAAAAAGACCAGGACGTGAGGAAGGCGCAAAAAGCCGCAAGGAAACGACGCACTGACTGGCAGAGATAGAGAGCTGACATCAGAAGACGTCTGATAGAGGTAAACGGAGACGGACATTTTTTCCTCTTGTCGCTTCCCTCTTCGCCTCTGCCTCTTCCTGCCTTCCCGTGATGGAGACCATTCCTTTCTTATTTTGTTGCCCTTTGCGCATTCCTGTGCTGGCGGACCTCTCATCTTGGTTCCGGATAAGGGGGCGACTCCGCTAGACGAGTTCGGGCACAGCCGGAAGAGCGAGCTGCACTCGACTCGTTCTCGTCATTGGGAGGGCCGGTGGAACACCAGCAGACGAGCCGAGCGATTTGTGCCGACCGGAGCCACGTCGGACAGAGCATGATCAACCCGAGACACAGACCGAGATATTAAGCCCAACACAAACACGGACACAACGTTTTATTTTATTCTTCATTCCCCTGTGCTGTATTTGAAGTCTGTGAGTAGGATCCCAATCAAGGTTTTAGTTCTTCCATCGCGTAATAAATATTTATATTTGTACATTTTACATCCGCGTCGGGTTGAGTTGATTTTCAGGGTGAAGACACCGTCAGACCGACAGGTAAGCCGCGGCATTCTCCCCCAAACCGCCCTCCCCCCCCCCCCCCCCATAACCTCCCCTCCTCCCCCCGCTCGTGTTTGATCTGCCATTGTATTGGAAACACCTCATCTTACTATAATTCACCAAATGTCCGTCTGTCTGTTCGAAGGTACCGCAAAAACTGCTGAACCGATCGCAAAGATATTTTGGGTGGGTAATCCTGCGACCCCTGGGAGTAAAATAGACTATTTAGTTTTCCCAATTTCAGCTTTGGTCTCCAGCATTCTCAGGTTTGGACTCCCGCATAACATTCGCATTCACATAACGTTCGTTGCGACGATGTTCTCGTTGTGACGATGTTGTGGCGATGTGTGTGTTCACGGTATTGTGTGACGTGATGGTGTGAACGTAATTTCATCATGTTTTTTGTTTTGTAATCCTTTAATGAACGTTTAATGTTGAATGAACGTTTATAATGCCCTTCGGTGTCCGGGGCCGCACGCGTGCTACACAGGATGGGCCAGCGTGTACCTTGCTCTCGGGTAAACTGCTGAGCCCCATCCGTGATGGGGACTGGGGCTTGAGACAGTGTCCCACGAACGAGGAATTCCCAGTAAGCACGAGTCATCAGCTCGCGTTGATTAGGTCCCTGCCCCTTGTACACACCGCCCGTCGCCGCACAAAAATCACAATGAAACAATCACAATTCACATATTCATGCAATCCGTAATTTCGTAATGTTTTTCGTTTCATAATCCTTTAATGAAAGTTTAATGTTTAATGAACGTTTAATGCCCTTCGATGTCCGGGGCCGCACGCGCGCTACACTGGACGGGCGGCCAGTGTGGACCTTGCCCTTCGCCGTCAGACTCGGGTAAACCGCTGAGCCCCATCCGTGATGGGGACTGGGGCTTGAGACAGTGTCCCACGAACGAGGAATTCCCAGTAAGCGCGAGTCATCAGCTCGCGTTGATTAAGTCCCTGCCCCTTGTACACATCGCCCGTCGCCGCACAAACATCACAATGAAACAATCACAATTCACATATTCGTGCAATTCGAGAAAAGGAACTTTTATCAGCAATGTCGTCTATCCTGAAGTTCCAAGCTGAAGAAGAGGTACAAAATCATTCAATTATTTTCCCTAAAGAAAAGCGTACAGTTGATATCACGATTTGAAACACGATGGAATAATATTTACCGATATGAACAGTGATGTGGCTTTTAATGAAATTCTAAATACTAGGGCATGCCCGTACTATATATATATCTAAAATTATATCCCCCCCTCTATTTACATGAAATGGTTTGGTCCAAAGCGAACGGCTTGCGAGTACGGTGACAATCCCCCCCCTCTATTTACATGAAATGGTTTGGTCCAAAGCGAACGGCTTGCGGAGTTTGGTAAAGAAATCGCCATAGCGTGCACAAACGCGCAGGAAAGCGAAAGAATCGCAAAGTAGTTTTAATTAGTTTTAAAACATAGTTTAACGGCAACATAGTTTGCCAACGTGAAATAAATGAATACGCTCTCAAATGTGCCGTCCGAGGCAGAGTCTGTTCGCCACGTTCGGCACACGTGATAGCTCGCTGCTCTCTGATTGGTTGAATCGTTTTTTGGACATAGCTCGGTAACTACTTCTCCGATTAATATGAAACCTTGAAAAGGCACATCCTCAGGTCCCCAGCAATATACCTGGCAAGTTTCAAGTATATCGGACCCGTGGTTGTCGAGAAACAGCGGTCACAGACATACAGAGATTACTGGAATTATAGATAGATACTGTTTTGATTTTGATGATTTGCGTGTGATATGATTTGTCGGATGTTTATATGAACTGGCAGCGGTACCCGCCCTATGGGCGGGGCTTCAATTGGGAAGGCCAAATGAAAAGGAAAAAAATATCAGAAATTGAAGGTTTTTTTTATTTTAAACAATTCATGTAAACATCCGTTGAATCATATCACACGCAAATCATCAAAATCTAAACAGTGAAGCGCGGTGCTGCGTGCGCTAAGGCTTACGAAAGGAGCAAGCGGACAACACGGTTCATACAAAAGAGTCTTTATTCAAAGCACTCAAACTGCAGCACTGAGCTGCTCGGGGCTGCGCACCCCGTGTATATCCTGAGGCCACGCCTCTCTCGCCGGCGTGGCCCACCCCCACTTGGTGTGCGGGGTGATGTCACCACATCAGTGCTTTCGTGTCCGCCACACGTGCCCCCCCAGAATCCCCGCGCACCTGAAGGGTCAGTTTGCGGGGCAAACGGATGACCCGGCCGAAGCGGCCCCTGGCGACTGGCGGCGTCCGGGATGCAGGGATGCCATCTGGGATGCCTCCGGCTGCCCCTGGGATGGGTGCAGGACCGGGGGGCGGTGTGGCGGCGGGGCTGGGCGGTGCCGGGGGTCCGCCCGCAGGGGGGCGGCCCCGACGCGGGGGTCGGGCCACTGGCGGTGGATGGTCCACGTCGAGGTGGGCCGGCTTGAGGTGGTCCACCGAAACGCGGTCAGGAATACCGCCGATGTGCAGGGTGAAGTGCTTCACCCCGGTCTCCAGCACGCGGAAAGGCCCGTCGTACGGGGGCCGCAGTGGTGTCCGGTGGGCACCGTGGCGGCCGAAGACGTACTCCGCCATGCGAAGCTCCGGGGCGACGTGCGTCGGTGGGTGCCCGTGGCGTGCCGTTGGCACCGGGGCGAACCTCTGGGCAGTCTCCTGCAGAGCGGAGCGCTGCTGTGCCGCGGACCATGGTGCCATGGAGTCGGGAAGGAACTCGCCCGGCACCCGCAGCGGTTGCCCGAAGACCAACTCTGCCGCGGATGCGCGCAGGTCATCCTTGGGCGCCATCCGGAGGCCCAGCAGGACCCAGGGGAGCCTGTCGACCCAGCCGCCGTCGCGGAGGGTGGCCCGGAGCGCAGCCTTCAATGAGCGGTGGAATCGCTCGCACAGGCCGTTAGCCTGGGGGTGGTAGGCCGTGGTTCGGTGCAGCTGGACCCCGAGCCCCCACGCGACCGCCCCCAGAGCTCTGAGGTGAACTGGGGGCCGCGGTCGAACGAGATGTCTGAGGGGGCACCGAACCGGGCGACCCAGGTGGCGATGAACGCCTGCGCGACGTCCGCCGCCGTCGTCGACGCCAAGGGCATGGCCTCCGGCCACCGGGTGGTGCGGTCCACCATGGTGAGGACGTGGGTGAAACCAAACGAGGGGGGCAGAGGTCCCACCATGTCCACGTGGACGTGGTCAAACCGGCGTTCCGGCACCGTAAATGGGGCCAACGGGGCTTGGGTGTGCCGGTGCACCTTGGCGCGCTGGCACGCGAGGCACGTCCTGGCCCAGCCACGGACGGCCTTCCGGAGGCCATGCCAGACGAATTTGTTGGCGATCAACCTTTGGGAGGCCCTCGTGCCCGGGTGGGACAGGCCGTGGATGGCGTCAAACACCTGGCGCTGCCAGCCCGCGGGCACGATGGGGCGAGGCCGCCCGAGGGAGACGTCGCACAAGAGGGCCGTGCCCGCACCGTCAAACGGCACCTCGGTGACGCGGAGGCCCATGACGGCGGTCCGCAAGGCCTGGACGTCGGAGTCAGCGGCCTGGTCCGCTGCCATCCGGGCATAGTCAATGCCGAGGTGGACTGCGTGGGCGACGGCCCGGGAAAGGCAATCCGCCACCGGGTTGTCCTTCCCCGCGACGTGCCGGATGGCCGTCGTGTACTCAGACACGGCCGAGAGGTGACGCTGCTGCCGGGCCGACCACGGCTCGGTGACCTTGCCCATCGCGAAGACCAGCGGCTTGTGGTCGACGAAGGCCGTGAACGCATGGCCCTCGAGCAGATGGCGGAAGTGCCTGACCGCCAGGTGAAGCCCGAGCAACTCGCGGTTGAAGGTACTGTAATGGCGTTCAGTCAGGCGAAGCTGCCGGCTAAAGAATGCCAGCGGTTGCCAAGCTCCACGCACCCATTGCTCGTGCACCGTGCCCACCGCGTAGTCCGAAGCGTCGGTGGTGAGGGCGATCAGTGCATCGGGCGCCGGGTGCGCGAGCATGGTGGCGTTAGCCAAGGCGAGCTTCGCACCCGTGAACGCCGCGTCCATCTGCTCGGTCCAGGTAATGTCACCTTTGCCCGGCTTTCCTCGGAGAGCTTCGTGCAGGGGGCGCAGGAGCTGGGTGATACGGGGCAGGAACCGATGGTAAAAGTTCACCATGCCCAGGAACTCCTGCAGCCCCCTGATCGTGCGGGGGCGCGGAAACCCCTTCACCGCCTCCACCTTGGCCGGCAGGGGGAAGGCTCCGTGCCTGGTGACGCGGTGTCCCAAAAAATCGATTTCGGCAACGCCGAACCCACACTTTGCGGGGTTCACAATCAGGCCATGCTGGCCCAGGCGTTCGAAGAGCGTGCGGAGGTGGTGTCGGTGCTCTTCGCGGGACGCGCTGGTGACGAGGATATCGTCCAGGTAGAGGTATACAAAATCCAAGTCGCGCAGGACACTGTCCATCAGCCGCTGGAACGCCTGAGCCGCATTCTTCAAACCGAAGGGCATCCGCAGGGAATCGAAGAGTCCGAATGGCGTGATGACCGTGGTCTTCGGGATGTCCTCCGGCCTGATGGGGACCTGATGGTAGCCGCGTATGAGGTCCACCTTCGAGAAGAAGGACATGCCCGCCAAACGGGCGGAAAAGTCCTGAATGTGGGGGATGGGGTAGCGGTCAGGGGTGGTGGCGTCATTGAGACGGCGATAGTCCCCGCACGGTCGCCATCCCCCGCCGAGCTTCGGCACGATGTGCAGCGGCGATGCCCAAGCACTCTCCGAGCGCCGATCGATGCCGAGTCGCTCCAGGGTAGCGAACTCCGCTTTTGCTACCGCTAGCTTCGTCGGCTCGAGGAGGCGTGCCCGGGCGTAGACCGGTGGCCCGACGGTGGGGATGTGATGGGCCACCCCGTGCTTGACAGCCCCCGCCGAGAAGGTGGGCCGCGTGAGGGCCGGGAAGCTGGCGAGGAGGCGGGTGAATTCGTCCGCTGCCGGAAGCGTACAGATCAACGTGGCCGGAACCGAACCGTTCGGCATGCCGCTTGGCAAGCCGCTCGGTGAGCCGCTCAGTGAGCTGCTCGACGAGCTGGGCAGCGCACAAGCGAGCGAGCTGAACGTCTCGGCCTGAACAAGACGTCTGTGCTTTAACGTCGACCAGGAGCCCATTTGCGCACAGGAAGTCCTCGCCAAGCAATGCCATGGGCACGTCGGCGGTGACGAACGACCATCGGAAAACCTGCCCTCCGAACCGCAGAGAGCGGCAGCATTTTCCGTACGTACGGATGGGTGTCCCATTCGCGGCAAGCAGCGCAGGGCCCCCGCCCGCGGTGTGCTTGTCCGACGTATCGGCAGGAACGACACTCACCTGCGCTCCCGTGTCGCACAGGTAACGGCACCTGGATAAGGTGTCCGTTATGAACAGTAGGCTGTTCGAACGGCCGGCGCTCATTGCCACTATCGAGCGCCGGCCCGGGCGTTTCCCGACCTGTCGAAGGAGCACGGCGGATGACACTGTCGAGCCTCGTGGCCAAACCTGGCGTGGAACCGGCACCAGGTGGTGGAGCTGGAGGAGCGCGGCTGGCTCTGCCAGGCTGGTGGAGCCGGCGGTTTTCCCCGCGGTGGCGGTTTTCTCCGCGGTGATGGGCGGGGCGTGGCGACGGCCACGAGGTGTGCATCGGCATCAGCCTCGGGATCCACGAGGTGTGCAGCAGCATCAGCCTCGAGATCCGCGACGGCCGCACCGACTCTCGCCCGCGTGTCCAAAGCCGCGAAGTACCTGTCTGCCTCGGCGGCCAGTGCTCGGGGTTCCGTTATCACGGTCCCGGCCAACGCGAGGCATACCTGTGCTGGTAGTTGGCGATGGAAAAGCGCCCGGAATAGAGAACCAGGGGCTTCGTCGCCCAACAGCGACAGCATATGGTCCATTCGGACCGACGGGCACGTGTCGCCGAGCTCGGGGAGATCCAGGAGGTGGTCGGCCCGTACGTCCTCCGTGAGGCCGAACGTGGCTAGGAGTAGCCGCTTGAGCGCCTCGTACTTGTGGCCGTCCGGTGGGAGGCGAAGGACGGACACAACTCGAGTGGCCGTGCCGGGCCCGAAGGAGGCGACGACGTGGCAGGAGCGCGTGTCGTCGCTGGTGATGCGCCTAAGCTGAAACTGGGCTTCAGCTTGGACGAACCAAACTTCGGCCTGGGCCTCCCAAAATTCGGGAAGTTTGACCGACATTGCGTTGTTTGCCATTGCAATGGCGTCGTGTTCGGAAGGATCGCTACGGCAGATCCAACGTCGAGGTCACCAAATGAAGCGCGGTGCTGCGCACACTAAGGCTTACGAAAGGAGCAAGCGGACAACGCGGTTCATACAAAAGAGTCTTTATTCAAAGCACTCAAACTGCAGCACTGAGATGCTCGGGGCTGCGTGCCCCGTGTATATCCTGAGGCCACGCCTCTCTCCCCGGCGTGGCCCACCCCCACTTGGTGTGTGGGGTGATGTCACCACGTCAGTGCTTTCGTGTCCGCCACAACAGTATCTTTAGAATTTCAATAAAAGCCACATCACTGTTCATATCGGTAAATATTATTCCATAGTGTTTCAAATCGTGATCGATACACTGTGATCGTGATGATCGTGATCGTGAATCGTGATCGATAAGAGTGTTCACAATCGCTATGTCATATATACTCCCGATACGTGTACCAAATTCCCGATACGTGTAACTGTACCAAATCAACAGTTAAAAGGAGTTTGAGCCGATAGCTGTTACGGCCTTGGCAAGATCGATGGAGACAGCGTTTATTGTCCTCCGTCGCACCACGGAGCGAAAGGGGGACTATGGTTTTCCCCTCCTTCCGTGTGTCCGTCAATGCGTGCGTATGTACATGCGCGCGTGCGTAAGCGAAGGACCGAATTCTAATTTGGTGTGTGGGTGCAACCCACGTGAAAATCCAAGATGGCCGCCGCCATGTATGTCTGACTCCATGTATGTCTGAACCTTGTGAGCGGAATATCTTGAAAAATAAGCGAAGTACAAACTTCTAATCTGGTGTGTGGGTGTATCTTGGCATAAGGAAGAACGCTATTGAAAATTGGGTGACCACGTCAAAATCCAAGATGGCCGCCGCCATGTATGTCTGAACCTTGTGAGCGGAATATTTTGAAAAATAAGCGAGGTACCAACTTCTAATCTGGTGTGTGGGTGTATCTCGGCATAAAGAAGAACGCTATTGAAAATTGGGTCGCCACGTCAAAATCCAAGATGGCCGCCACCATATATATATATATGTCTGAACCTTGTGAGCCAAATATCTTGAAAAATAAACGAACTACTAACTTCTAATCTGGTGTGTGTGTGTATCTATACATAAGGGAGAACGCTATTGAAAATTGGGTCGCCACGTCAAAATCCAAGATGGCCGCCTTGTTATACTTTTAATGAAGTACACTGTCTCAAGCCCCAGTCCCCATCACAGATGGGGCTCAGCGGTTTACCCGAGCCTGACGGCAAAGGGCAAGGTACACGCTGGAAAGTCCACTGTAGCGCGCGTGCAGCCCTGGACATCGAAGGGCATTAAACGTTCATTAAACATTAAACGTTCATTAAACATTAAACGTTCATTAAACATTAAACGTTCATTAAAGGATTACGAAATGAAAAACATTACGAAATTACGTTCACACCGTCACGTCATACACTACCGTGAACACATACATCGTCACAACATCGTCACAGTGAGAACATCACAATGAACATTACGCAAACACGAATGTTATGTGGGAGTCCAAACCTGAGAATGCTGGAGACGAAAGCTGAAATTGGGAAAACTAAATAGCCTATTTTACTCCCAGGAGTCCCAGGATTACCCACCCAAAATATCTTTGCGATCGGTTCAGCAGTTTTTACGGTTCCCTCCGAACAGACAGATGGACATTTGTTGAATTATAGTAAGATGCACCGACATAACAGAATTAAGCATTTCAATCAAAAAAGGAATTGTTGAATTCTTGTATCTCTGAGTCTTACACCGAGGTAGGTCAAGATGTTGAGCATTCCTGAGTTGCATATTATATCAACACACGGATTGTCGGGTCGGAGGAAGAATGTCACGGTGACGATCACATTTTGCCGCTTCCGGTCTTGCCGGCGAGGTTTTCGTTTATTCGCAGCTGTCCACACTCTCCATCGAAATCGAAGTTAAGTAATCGTTCCCATTTGTATTTTCGTTATAACTGTATTTATTTTATGGTGTTGTACGTATCGTGTGTCCCGAGGAAGATTTTCGGTGCAAATCTTTCATACCTGCATAGAAAATCGTGTTAAATCGTGCCGTGTCTTTTGAGGCCTTGTACAGTGTCCAACCTTGAGGCTTCGTTTTTCTCTCAGCGTTCCATCTTTTGTGCTCCAATAACTTTCGTTCTCTGCTTTTCCCAGTCTTTTCACCCCACAGCCTACTTCCTTGTTTAAAATCAACTAAAAAAACAAAAACAAAAAAACATTTCCTTCTCTGTTCTTATTCTTTGTTCTCATTCGTTTATTCATTCTTATTCGTTCGTTCGTTCTTCGAACGACGTTCACTGTTATTACTGTTACTGTAATAACAGTTATTACTGTTCACTGTTAACGTTCACTGTTATTAACCTTATAATGTTTACACTTTCCCCTCAAGTTCTGTATTCCATCATATATTATAACACCTTTTTCTTCTTCTTCTTTAAAAGGTTGCTTTCGAATTGTTCACCAAATCTATCCATCCCCCAAAAAAATTCCATCTCTTTCAGTGCCTCTTTTCTACATTCCCTAAACTCTCCTGCACTCCATCCTCCCTCCAGCGTCCTTAAACGTATTTTTGACTCGAAGGTCACAAGAAACTCATTTTGCAATAAATGTTCGTTTCCCATTAATCGTACACTTTCTAAAATCCAATCTCACCCCTCCCCTCCAAATCTTCCCCATAACCCCTCCCATCCAAATCTTCCCCATCACCCCTCCACCCCAAATCTTCCCCCTTGCCACTCCCCTCCTAATCCTCCCCATCACCCATCCCTTTCAAATCTCCCCCCTTTCCCCTTCTCTCCTAAACTCCCCCCACACCCCTCCCCTCCAAGACTCCCCCTCGCCCCTCCCCTCCTTGACTCCCGCCTCACCCCTCCCCTCCAAATCTCCCCCATATCCCATCCCTTTCAAATCCCTCCCCTTGTCCCTTCCCTCCTAAACTCCCCCCTCGCCCCTCCCCTTCAAATCTCCCCACCCTCATTTCTTCTCAATTTCCCCCCTCTCACTCCCCTCCTCAAAGCGTCCTCCCCACTTCTTCCCTCTTCCAACTCTCACCTCCATCTCCCCCAACCTTCTGCCTCACTCTTCCCCCTCCTCAAATAACACCTTATTGTGCCTCACCCAATCACCATCAAACCTTTTGTCCGCCCCATCCTTCCCTTTCTCCGAGCTATTCTGAAATCTCTGACACACCTTCAACAGCTCTCCCTACCTCTTCCACCTCTTCCACATCTTACCCTACCCCTCCTCCCCCCTGTTCTGTATCCGATGCTCCCCCTCCCTCTTCATTAACGGTATGGACCTCAAACATCCGGGGCCTTCGTTCAAACTCAACTGATCTCTCCATACAGGTTGCTTCTGTCAAACCAGACGTGATCTGCTGAACAGAAACTTTCCTCCTTCATGATGTCTCCGATTCCTTAGTATCTCTCCCGGGTTACTCCCTCCTCCGGTATGAGAGACCTGAGCCTCGTCCTGGAGGTGGGGTTGCTATCTTTATCAAAAACTCTCTTCCTCACTCGCCCTGCACTGCACTCTCTCCACCTCACCCCCAGGAAAACCTCTGGCTACGGCCTCCCCTTTGCTCCCACCTCTTGTTCATATGTGTGTTGTACCGTCCACCAAACAGTGATGACTCCATCTACATCTCGCTGTCTGATAATATGGACCAACTTCTGTCTACTCATCCTAACTCTCTCTTCCTCATATGTGGTGATTTCAATTGTCACCATGCCAGTTGGCTGGGTGTGGGTCCCTCTCTCACCAGCCATGGCTCCTCAGCAAAGGACTTCTGCGACTCACTGGGACTGGCACAATCTGTCAATTTCCCGACCCGGATCTCAGTCAACGGAGCATCTTCTCTTCTGGACTTGGTTATGACTAACTTCCCTGAAAATGTCTGCTGCTCTTCTTCTGCTCCAATCGGCTCATCTGATCATGTGCTTGTTAAAGTGGGCATCTCTCTGACCATTCTCAGGGCGCCTCCTCAGCGTCGACGAGTCTGGCATTTCACTCAGGCCAACTGGCACGGTCTTCAAGCAGCCATCAATCATCTGGACTGGTCTCCCATCTCTACCACTTCTGACATCAACTCATCCTGGGAATTCTTCCAAAGTAAATTGCTCTCTCTCATGCACAGATTTATCCCATCTCGTCTTCAGTTGTCATACCCTTCCTCCCGTCCATGGTACACGGAATCTTGTGGTGAGGCTGTTGCCCAGAAACAACTTGCCTTCGTCTCCTGGAAAGCAAATCCAACGGAAGGAAATCTCATTTCCTTTCACAAAGCCCGAAACAAGTGTGTGTCCACCCTCAGGAGAGCCAGGAAACAATATCTCTCCGTTCTCAAGACCGAACTCTCTTATCTGTCTCCCTCTTTCAAATCCTGGTGGCGTCTGGTCAAATCTGTTTCTGGTGTTTGTTCCCCCTCCATCCCCTCCCTTACCTCAAACGGCTACACAGCTGACTCCGCACGTGAAAAAGCTGAATGCCTAAACTCTGTGTTTGCCTCTAAATCTTGTGTCCCAAATCCATCCCTCTCTTTACCAACCGTACGCAGTCGTACCCAGCTGCTCCTGGACTCCGTGTCCTTTCCTTCTGACAAGGTGGAAAAGTTTCTGTCAACCCTCGACTCTGATTCTGCAACTGGACCTGACGGCATCAGCCGACGGGTCCTAAAATCCTGTTCTTCCACTCTTTCACTCCCTCTCTCTGTTCTCTTCACCCTCTCTTTTGCTCAAGGTCAACTGCCATCTGCTTGGAAATCAGCCAACATCACAGCTTTGCACAAAAAAGGTGAAAAAACTGATCCTAGCAACTACAGACTAATCAGCCTTCTCCCAATTATCAGCAAAGTCATGGAATCCATCATTGCTTCGGATATGAAATCTTTCCTCTTCTCCAATGGCTTGATCTCTGATCATCAATTTGGTTTCAGACCAGGTCACTCTACTCTGGACATGCTGCTTCTGCTGTCTCAACAATGGATGGAGGTCCTCAATGCCAAACAGGAAATTAGAGCTGTCTCCCTCGACATATCACGTGCCTTCGATACGGTCTGGCACCCCGCTCTGCTCACCAAACTCTCCTCCTTTCGTATCCATGGAAATCTCCACGCATGGCTGGCGTACTTCCTCTCTCGTCGTAGTCAACATGTGGCTCTGAATGGGTTTCTCTCATCTCCTCTTCCTGTTCAGGCTGGAGTTCCCCAAGGCAGTGTTCTGGGCCCTGTGCTTTTTCTGGTCTTCATCAATGATCTCTCTGACTCTCTTGAAAATCCTCTCTATCTCTTTGCTGATGAGTCCACTCTCTGCCGCTCCATTCCTCATCCCTCAGATCGGCAGTCTGCAGGCTCCTCACTCTCTGCAGACCTCGCCAAAATCACAGACTGGGCAAACAAGTGGAACATGTCTTTCAATCCTGACAAATC
The DNA here is from genome assembly GCF_964187855.1 of Myxine glutinosa. Taxonomy (NCBI): domain Eukaryota; kingdom Metazoa; phylum Chordata; class Myxini; order Myxiniformes; family Myxinidae; genus Myxine; species Myxine glutinosa. Next base: position 7,810,829 of record NC_136266.1, read on the forward strand.
TCACACTCTTACGATGTCTCTCCGAAAAGACCGACTGGACAACCCTCCCATCTAATTTCTGAATAATCCTCTCCAAGAAGTTCTGTCACTCAAGCTTTTGGGTCTCACTATCTGCCATGATCTTTCCTGAGAAAACTACATTTCCAAGCTGGCCTCCAAAGCCAGTCGCCGACTGGGCATCCTCCGTCGTGTGAAGTCCTTCCTTGGCCCACCTGAGCTCCTCACCACATACAAGGCTTTCATCCGCAGCTCAATGGAATACTGCTCTCCCCTCTGGGCTGGTGCTCCTGCCTCACACCAAGCTCGTCTTCACGCTGTTGAAACCAAAGCGTTTAGAATCATTGGAATCTCCCGCGATGACGCTATCTCCGAGGGCCTTTCAGTTACTCACCGCAGGCAGGTTGGTGGTCTTTCCATCTTCTACCGACTCCTCTCGGGCCTTGCTCCCCCAGCTCTCTCTCTGGGCTCTGTCCCCCAAATATTCCTGCAGGTCGCAGAAGATCTGCCAGCAACCCTCTTCTGGTGAAACTGCCAAAATCAAGACTCTCTGCTCACCTTCACTCCTTCACTCCTCTTTTCTCCCGCCTCTGGAACAAACTCCCTCACTCTCTTCAATCCCACTCCTCCCTCCAGGTCTTTAAAACAGCTGTTCACCACCATCTCTTATCTTACCCCATCCAAAACCTTGATCTGTTCTACCCCCACTAATTTCACCCCAAATCCTCTTTTTTGAAATACCGACTTCTTTCCTGGAAGACCTAGCAGTGTCCATGTGTTTTTTATTACCTCTCCCACCCCCTCCCCCACCCCCTTCCCATGCCTCCTCCCCCCAAGCCCCCACCCTCCCACAGATCTCACGATATCCCTGCCCTCCATGTCGTCTCCTGCTCCCTTTATCATACGTTTTATGTGTCAGTTTGTTTTTTTGTGATCAATGTTAGCTCTTACACGAACCTCGATCTTGTATACAAAAATAATAATAAAAAATAAACAGTCAGGTGGAGGTATGTGTGCCCTTCCTTGTGATGATCTCGTTTATTATTGTGATTTCATGACTGTTCGGATAAATATTCATCAGAAATGAATATTTGCTGCATCATTGAACAGACAATTGATTTAACCTTTCAAATGATATGCAACAATCAACGAAAGGTTTATTCAAATTGAGGCAGGAGGTTGCTGAGCAACCATATTCCCGAAATTTCAGAGTATGAAGTTCACGTCACGTGACTATGGGCACCTATCAACAAGGTACCTGAAGTACAAATATCCAACCCAATATATTTTATGTTAACATCGTATTACTCACGCAGGACATCCAAAGGAATCAAAAGGTGCCACCCAGGTATAGTACTGGGGGTGGGGATGCACGACCAGCCGGCGGACCATGTGGGCCTCAATTCCCAGGGTGTTCCGTTAGCAAGCAGCTCGCTTACCGCTCGCCAAGCGGCTCGCTTGATTCAAAGCGCTCAAGTAAGCACTCCAAGGTAACAGAGCGGAGTGTTCGACACCTGTTATTATCGACATTACAAGCGGCTTGCTGATGGAACACGTCCCTGCTGCTCACCTCATTCTTTCATCCTTCACTCTTCTCCTCTCATTCCTTCGAAGATCTGTCTCAAAACCCGTTGCTCGGCAACAGAAGAGGCGGAAGTGGAGGGCAAACGATCAGGGGTGAAAGTGCAACTTGGTCAAAGAAGAAATGTGAATATTTCCGCAGACAGAGTGCAGAATGGCTGAATTATAAATAAAACATTGTTAAAACCAGGACGACTTTACTTCTCTATAACACAATAATTCACCTTTTGGGCGTGGTCAGCACTCCAAGCACCTGCGGATCGCATGAAATGCTCGTCCTGGCTTCTTCCTCAGCTGAGGTAAATGTTATTTTAAAATCAGTGGAAGATAATAACAAGAGATCGTTTGAGGATTACTCACCGGAGCTTTCAGATTAAATCATTTCAATTAATTTAACTCCTGCTTGGTCAAAAGACACGACCAGCGGCGGGAGAAGTTCAAGAGAAAACACACAACGGGCGGGAAATCTAAACGGTGTTTCCTACGACGTCCGCGTTTAGTTGTTAAATGTTGTACATTTCACTTTTCACATCAGAATATAAGAATCTAGTTCAAGTGAACGGTCGCAGGCAGAGATGTCGCGTTTGTGTCAAGGACGAAATGATTAGATTTTGGTAAAGATCTGGATTCGGCGACTAGAATTTTGAAGTGATTCTTCACCATTGGGAGATGGGACCAAAAACGATTCATGGCAGGATATCTCAAAAAGTTGTGGACGGATTTGGACGAAACTTCGGGGACCGTTTGGGTGTCCGACAAGGTCAAATAGATTCGAAGTTAAGCCTTGACTGATTATTCAGTTGAGGATTCTGTGTTTGGGGTTCACAGATCTGCGAACGTCCCCCATTACATGGATTGTTTATTTATTATTTTTAATACCTCAGCAGATGCCCCCTACTATACACCCTGAACTTGGCCCTCGAGTGTCCATAGCGGTGTATAGTAGAGGATTGTGAAGCGCCAACCCATTGCTTTCAAGGGCATTATCTGCTTATTTGGGGCTTTTGTAATTCTTGTCAATAAAATGAACCCAAGATTTCTTCCCCATTCAAATCATATAATTTATAGGTCCAAGGGACGGTATTCATTACATCAACGATTTTAAAAGTTAAATAGTCCATTCATTCATTCATTTCGGTTTATTGAAATATTTAAACACTGGGCAAGGCAGTTCGAATACTGAAATTTGTCAAGTTTACAATAATAAAACTGTTTCATAAAACTTACAAATGTACATAAAAATAATATTAATCATATAAAATTACATTCATAAATTTAATAAATAGAAAATTAAATCAATCAAAATGTCAAAATAAGTATATGGAATAAATAAACATGTGTTATGTTGGTTGGGTCAGGCATATATAGATCCAGGTAGATCTGCATAGGTCGGTGCTTCGCCTGTCGGGAAAGGGAATCTCGATGTAATACGTTCTGTAGCCCGAATGTCGGATTAAGTGTGCAGCTGTGATCATGCGAGGATGATCGGGTGATAGGTAGAAGAGGGATTAGGCTAACTCCCCGGTATGTCAAACCTCTATGATCATTCGGTGTCCCTTATGGCAACACATCACATGTGTTGTTAGATCCATTAGTGCACACACGAATTAAATTCCCCTCCGGCACAAGATGATAAAACTGACCGGAAGAGCAGACAGCAACACATCACATGCATTAGTTAGATCCATTAGTGCACACACTAATTAAATTCCCCTCCGGCACAAGACGATAAAACTGACCGGAAGAGCAGACAGCAACACATCACATGCATTAATTAGATCCATTAGTGCACACTAATTAAATTCCCCTCCGGCACAAGACGATAAAACTGACTGGAAGAGCAGACAGCAACACATCACATACATTAGTTAGATCCATTGGTGCACACACTAATTAAATTCCCCTCTGACACAAGACGATAAAACTGACCGGGAGAGCAGACAGCAACACATCACATGCATTAGTTAGTGCTACGGGCTACCCACCCTTGCCCCTGGTCTCGGTGGACCTCCAAACCCCGAGAGGGTCCCCAGCAGAAAGATGTGTTATCCTTGGTTGAAACCCAGCAAATAATGTCCCTCAATGGAACCAGCGAATGAAACAGTCGAATCAATAATGCAACCACACCAGGTAATAAACAAACCATAATATATTGTAGATCACACCCAAAGAGCCATACAACAATGGGGGCAATCACCCCGCCTTTCAAATCTTACGATAATATCCTTGTCAAGCCCCTTAACCCCACACTCACGGCACCTCCCCCAATGTCTCTGCGCCCCTCCAAGGCGAAGTTCCAATGTCTTTGTGCGTTCCCGCGATCGGGGAGTCAAAGCCCGATGGTCAATTGAGGCGTAGATGAGCGAGACGACCCCGAGGTCACATGCTCAGCCCCCAGCAACACAGCGGTGGAGAGGAACCTCACAAAGACGCCCTCCGACGTACACGTTGCGGTTCAATCCGTGAGCCTCTGTATAATTCTCACGTGCCCCTTTCTTGCACAGCCGTCCCCGGCAAACCACCAGGGAATAATGCCCAGCCGACACGACAAAGGCCTGTCCACTGCAGGTTGCTCGCATGGCGAAGATGGCGGACGGCTTTCGCTCCAACCTGGACTTTGAGGCCTGGATCCTCCGGAACCTCAATGAGAATACCCGACGACACAGGCTCCATGCACTCCGGCGATATTTCTCATCGCCCGAACTTCCCTTCAAGGACGCAAAGTTCACTCGCACTGTACGTCGAACGCTCGGGCCGGAGCTTCAACAAACATGTCTCTTTTCGATGTCCTCCCACCTCTTTTTTCCTCGCTCCACCTCTTCCGGACACGATTCGGATTTCCGGCCACATTTTACCAGGAACGCTTTTAAATCTTTTCACCACAACAACGCTTTCCCTTAAGTCACAATAAGCATAATATCTAGAACCAACAATGATAACAACAACCATAATGAGGGCCTAATCCGTAACAGTTAGATCCATTAGTGCACGCACTAATTAAATTCCCCTCCGACACAAGACGATAAAACTGACTGGAAGAGCAGACAGCAACACATCACATACATTAGTTAGATCCATTAGTGCACACACTAATTAAATTCCCCCCGGCACAAGACGATAAAACTGACCGGGAGAGCAGACAGCAACACATCACATACATTAGTTAGATCCATTCGTGCACACACTAATTAAATTCCCCTCCGGCACAAGACGATAAAACTGACAGGAAGAGCAGACAGCAACACATCACATACATTAGTTAGATCCATTGGTGCACACACTAATTAAATTCCCCTCAGACACAAGACGATAAAACTGACCGGAAGAGCAGACAGCAAGCGACCGCACACTACGGCGCCATGGCAAGCAGACATCGCACAGGCTGGCTGAGAGTCACGCCTCGGAGAACTCGTGATTGACAGGAGGGGGAGGGGCGAGCAACAACCTGAGCACCGGTTGGAGAATAGGGAGGATGAAGGACGCGCAACACTGATTGGACACCACAAGGACGTGCGACCGTTGCACGGTCGGACGAGCTTCCAACAAACGACGCGCTGATTGGAGGAAAAAGACCAGGACGTGAGGAAGGCGCAAAAAGCCGCAAGGAAACGACGCACTGATTGGCAGAGATAGAGAGCTGACATCAGAAGACGTCTGATAGAGGTAAACGGAGATGGATATTTTTTCCTCTTCTCGCTTCCCTCTTCGCCTCTGCCTCTTCCTGCCTTCCCGCAATGGAGACCATTCCTTTCTTATTTTGTTGCCCTTTGCGCGTTCCTGTGCTGGCGGACCTCTCATCTTGGTTCCGGACAAGGGGGCGACTCCGCTAGACGAGTCCGGGCACAGCCGGAGGAGCGAGCTGCACTCGACTCGTTCTAGTCGTTGGGAGGGCCGGTGGAACACCAGCAGACGAGCCAAGCGATTCGTGCCGACCGGAGCCACGTCGGACGGAGCATGATCGACCCGAGACACAGACCGAGATAAGCCCAACACAAACACGGACACAACGTTTTATTTTATTCTTCATTCCCCTGTGCTGTATTTGAAGTCTGTGAGTGGGATCCCAATCAAGGTTTTAGTTCTTCCATCGCGTAATAAATATTTCTATTTGCACATTTTACATCCGCGTCGGGTTGAGTTGATTTTCAGGGTGAAGACACCGTCAGACCGACGGGTAAGCCGCGGCATTCTCCCCCAAACCCCCCTTCCCTCCCCCCCATAACTCGCCCCTCCCCCCGCTCGTGTTTGATCTGCCATTGCATTGGAAACGCCTCATCTTACTATAATTCACCAAATGTCCGTCTGTCTGTTCGAAGGTACTGCAAAAACTGCTGAACCGATCGCAAAGATATTTTGGGTGGGTAATCCTGGGACCCCTGGGAGTAAAATAGACCATTTAGTTTTCCCAATTTCAGCTTTCGTCTCCAGCATTCTCAGGTTTGGACTCCCGCATAACATACACATAACGTTCGTTGTGACGACGTTCTCGTTGTGACGATGTTGTGGCGATGTATGTGTTCACGGTCGTGTTTGACGTGATGGTGTGAACGTAATTTCATAATGTTTTTCGTTTCGTAATCCTTTAATGAACGTTTAATGTTTCATGAACATGTAATGCCCTTCGATGTCCGAGGCCGCACGCGCGCTACACTGGACGGGCCTGTGTGGACCTTGCCCTTCGCCGTCAGACTCGGGTAAACCGCTGAGCCCCATCCGTGATGGGGACTGGGGCTTGAGACAGTGTCCCACGAACGAGGAATTCCCAGTAAGCGCGAGTCATCAGCTCGCGTTGATTAAGTCCCTGCCCCTTATACACACCGCCCGTCGCCGCACAAACATCACAATGAAACAATCACAATTCACATATTCGTGCAATTCGAGAAAAGGAACTTTTATCAGCAATGTCGTCTATCCTGAAGTTCTAATCTGAAGAAGAGGTACAAAATCATTCAATTATTTTCCCTAAAGAAAAGCGTACAGTTGATATTAAAGCGCGGTGTTACGCGCGCTGCTTGCGAGCAAGGAGGAAGCGGACAAGCGGTAACTTATAAGCGTCTTTATTTGAGGAGCTCACTGTAACACTGGCGCGCTCCGGGCTGCGCGCCCGGTGTATATCATGAGGCCACGCCTACCCCTCGGGCGTGGCCACCGCACACTTGGTGCGTGGAATGATGTCACCACGCCAGTGGGCTTTTGTGTCCGCCACACGCGCCCCCCCAGAATTCCAGCGCACCTGGAGGGCCAGTTTGCGGGGCAGACAAATGACCCGGCCGAAGCGCCCCCTGGCGATCGGCGGCGTCCGGGGTGCAGGGATGCCAGGTGGGATGCCCCTGGCTGCCCCTGGGATGGGTGCAGGACCGGGGGGTGGCGTGGCGGCGGGGCTGGGCGGTGCGGGGGTCCGCCCGCAGGGGGGCGGCCCCGACGTGGGGGTCGGGCCACTGGCGGTGGATGGTCCACGTCGAGGTGGGCCGGCTTGAGGTGGTCTACCGAAACGTGGTCAGGAGTACCGCCGATGTCCAGGGTGAAGTGCTTCGCCCCGGTCTCCAGCACGCGGAAAGGCCCGTCGTACGGGGGCCGCAGTGGTGTCCGGTGGGCATCGTGGCGGACGAAGACGTACTCCGCCGTGCGAAGCTCCGGGGCGACGTGCGTCGGTGGGTGCCCGTGGCATGCCGTTGGCACCGGGGCGAACCTCTGGGCGGTCTCTTGCAGAGCGGAGCGCTGCTGTGCCGCGGACCATGGTGCCGTGGAGTCGGGGAGGAACTCGCCCGGCACCCTCAGCGGTTGCCCGAAGACCAACTCCGCCGCGGATGCGCGCAGGTCCTCCTTGGGCGCCGTCCGGAGGCCGAGCAGGACCCAGGGGAGCCTGTCGACCCAGCCGCCATCGCGGAGGCTGGCCCGGAGCGCGGCCTTCAATGAGCGGTGAAATCGCTCACACAGGCCGTTAGCCTGGGGGTGGTAGGCCGTGGTTCGGTGCAGCGGGACCCCGAGCCCCTGCGCGACCACCCCCCAGAGCTCCGAGGTGAACTGGGGGCCGCGGTCGGACGAGATGTCTGAGGGGGCGCCGAACCGGGCGACCCAGGTGGCGATGAAAGCCTGCGCGACATCGGCCGCCGTTGTCGACGCCAAGGGCATGGCCTCCGGCCACCGGGTGGTGCGGTCCACCATGGTGAGGACGTAGGTGAAACCCCGCGAGGGGGGCAGAGGTCCCACCAGGTCCACGTGGACGTGGTCAAACCGGCGTTCCGGCACCGTGAACGGGGCCAACGGGGCCTGGGTGTGCCGGTGCACCTTGGCGCGCTGGCACGCGAGGCACGTCCTGGCCCAGCCACGGACGGCCTTCCGGAGGCCATGCCAGACGAACTTGTCGGCGATCAGCCTTTGGGAGGCCCTCGCGCCCGGGTGGGACAGGCCGTGGATGGTGTCAAACACCTGGCGCTGCCAGCCCGCGGGCACGATGGGGCGAGGACGCCCGAGGGAGACGTCGCACAAGAGGGCCGCGCCCGCACCGTCGAACGCCACCTCGGTGACGCGGAGGCCCGTGACGGCGGTCCGCAAGGCCTGGACGTTGGGGTCAGCGGCCTGGTCCGCTGCCATCCGGGCATAGTCGATGCCGAGGTGGACTGCGTGGGCGACGGCCCGGGAAAGGCAATCCGCCACCGGGTTGTCCTTCCCCGCGACGTGCTGGATGTCCGTCGTGTACTCGGACACGGCCGAGAGGTGACGCTGCTGCCGGGCCGACCACGGCTCGGTGACCTTGCCCATCGCGAAGATCAGCGGCTTGTGGTCGACGAAGGCAGTGAACGCACGGCCCTCGAGCAGATGGCGGAAGTGCCTGACCGCCAAGTGAAGCCCGAGCAACTCGCGGTCGAAGGTACTGTAACGGCGTTCGGGTGGGCAAAGCTGCCGGCTAAAGAACGCCAGCGGTTGCCAAGCTCCACGCACCCATTGCTCGTGCACCGCGCCCACCGCGTAGTCCGAGGCATCGGTGGTGAGGGCGATCGGTGCATCGGGCGCCGGGTGCGCGAGCATGGTGGCGTTAGCCAAGGCGAGCTTCGCGCCCGTGAACGCCGTTTCCATCTGCTCGGTCCAGGTAACGTCGCCTTTGCCCGGCTTACCTCGGAGAGCTTCGTGCAGGGGGCGCAGGAGCTGGCGATACGGGGCAGGAACCGATGGTAAAAGTTCACCATGCCCAGGAACTCCTGCAGCCTCTGATCGTGCGGGGGCGCGGAAACCCCTTCACCGCCTCCACCTTGGCCGGCAGGGGGACGGCTCCGTGCCTGGTGACACGGTGCCCCAGAAAATCGATTATGGTGGCGCCGAACCGGCACTTTGCGGGGTTCACAATCAGGCCATGCTGGCCCAGGCATTCGAAGAGCGTGCGGAGGTGGCGTAGGTGCTCTTCGCGGGACGCGCTGGCGACGAGGATATCGTCCAGGTAGACGTAGACAAAATCCAAGTCACGCAGGACGCTGTCCATCAGTCGCTGGAACGCCTGAGCTGCATTCTTCAGACCGAAGGGCATGCGCAGGAACTTGAAGAGTCTGAATGGCGTGATGACCGCCGTCTTCGGGACGTCCTCCGGCCTGACGGGGACCTGATGGTAGCCACGTATGAGGTCCACCTTCGAGAAGAAGGACATGCCCGCCAAACGGGCGGAAAAGTCCTGAATGTGGGGGACGGGGTAGCGGTCGGGAGTCGTGGCGTCATTGAGACGGCGATAGTCCCCGCACGGTCGCCATCCCCCGCCGCGCTTCGGCACGATGTGCAGCGGCGACGCCCAAGCGCTCTCTGAGCGCCGAACGATGCCGAGTCGCTCCAGGGTAGCGAACCCCACTTTTGCCACCGCCAGCTTCGTCGGCTCGAGGCGGCGTGCCCGGGCGTAGACCGGTGGCCCGACCGTGGGGATGTGATGGGCCACCCCGTGCTTGACGGCCCCCGCCGAGAAGGTGGGCCGCGTGAGGGCCGGGAAGCCGGCGAGGAGGCGGGTGAATGCGTCCGCTGCCGGAAGCGTACAGACCAACGTGGCCGGAACCGAACCGTTCGGCAAGCCGCTTGGCAAGCCGCTCGTTGAGCTGGGCAACGCACAAGCGAGCGAGCTGAACGTCTCGGCCTGGACAAGACGTCTGCGCTTGACGTCGACCAGGAGCCCATTAGCGCACAGGAAGTCCGCGCCAAGCAGTGCCATGGGCACGTCGGCGGTGACGAACGTCCATCGGAAAACCTGCCCTCCGAACCGCAGAGAGAGGCAGCGTTTTCCGTACGTACGGATGGGCGTCCCGTTCGCGGCAAGCAGCGCGGGGCCCCCACCCGCGGCGTGCTTGTCTGACGTGCCGGCGGGAACGACACTCACCTGCGCTCCCGTGTCGCACAGGTAACGGCGCCCGGAGAAGGTGTCCGTTATGAACAGCAGGCTGCTCGAACGGCCGGCGCTCATCGCCACTATTGAGCGCCGGCCCGGGCGTTTCCCGACCTGTTGAAGGAGCATGGCGGATGACACTGCCGAGCTTCGTGGCCGAACTTGGCGTGGAACCAGCACCAGGTGGTGGAGCTGGAGGAGCGCGGCTGGCTCCGCCAGGCCGGTGGAGTTGGCGGGTTTCCCCGCGGTGGCGGTTTTCGCCGCGGCGGTGGGCGGGGCGTGGCGGCGGTCACGAGGTGCGTATCAGCATGCTGCGTATGCTGTATAAGCTGATGCTGTGGATCAGCAGCATCAGCAGCATCAGCAGCATCAGCAGCAGCATCAGCAGCATCAGCCACGAGGGCCGTGACGGCCACGCCGACTCTCGCCCGCGTGTCCGAAGCGGCGAAGTACTTGTCCGCCTCGGCTGCCAATGCTCGGGGTTCCGTTAGCCCGGTGCCGGCCAACGCGAGGCGAACCTGCGCTGGGAGTTGGCGACGGAAAAGCGCCCGGAATAGAGAACCGGGGGCTTCGTCGCCCAACAGTGACAGCATATGGTCCATTCGGACCGACGGGCGCGTGTCACCGAGCTCGGGGAGATCCAGGAGGCGGTCGGCCCGTGCGTCGTCCGTGAGGCCGAACGTGGCTAGGAGTAGCCGCTTGAGTGCCTCATACTTGTGGCCGTCCAGTGGGTGGCGAAGGACGGAAAAATACACATAACCACGAGTTTAAACTACATTTACAACAAATATGAAAACTATTTTCATATCACAATGTTAAATATAGAATAAATAGAAGATAATGTTAAAAGAAAATGAGCCCTATCTTCCAAAGGTAAAAAAATCCTTCAAAAAATTCCTGGATCGGGAATAATATACTGAGCTTCACCAAAAACTAAGCAATTCTTCCTTATCCCAAGGGCTTTCATCCCACCAACCTTCATCCAAATCCGTTCAGAACTTTTCCAGATATCTTGTTCACCAACACACGAGCACACACACATCTCGTTTTTTCATTTCTGTTCCTCACAATTCTATCCCTCTCTTTCATTGACAGACAGACACACACACACACACACACACACACACACACACACACTCGGACACGAGTGAATGCATTACTCCCTGGCGTGAGTAAAAATAGCCTTTGCAGCCAAATCACCTGGTCATTGGCATCTCCAAATATCAGCTTGTTACTTGCTCCTCCCCAAACCCCTTTCACGGTGTACCTCCGAGCCCCGAGAGGAGTCACGGCAGAAAGATGTGATATTCTGTGTGTCAAAGATCAATGGTGAAACCACACCAATTGCTACCAACAAACAAGTATTGTGTTAAGGTCACACAAGAATAACAGCAACAACAATATTAATCAATTGTACAACCAATATATCATTCCTATGATGGTACCATCAGTTTCGTACAATGTAACTCACTGTGCTCCAAGTGAGCGAAAAGAACATTCCCAATGTCTCTATCCCGCATCCTGGCATCAAGCCAAAGTCGATGTTGAAGCGATCGTCAGAACGATGTTGTATCGAGACCAGAATCCCGCTCGGTTGACAGTCACACTGCCAAAGATAGGCAAAAGTGTCCTCAAGAGGCAACTGGGAAATCACTCCTTCGGGTATGGACGTTCGATGGCTCACAGACGGCGAACCGCAAATTCCCACTCAAATTCCACGCTACACACACACACAACAGATTAACGTCTGGATGGTTGTGAAAATGGTTGAAGCGAGGTGAAGAACCTGGATCGATGAGAAATCAGGCGCAAGGTAGAATGGCCAACAGTCCGTTCTCGGGACATAACGGCACTCTAATGATTCTCTTCGGAATCAACTGCAAAACATGTCACGCAGGTTTATCTGTCACAGCGATAACAACTCTGTCACAGGAATCCCTTTCCCAGGAAACCCCAAAGTTCGCTAGTGACCTCCGTTCGCCAGCGTTTGCTCCAGACCTCCAAACAGCTCGGCTCCTTCTCTGACCTCACTCGCTCCGCCTCATTCTCCTCTTCTTCTTCCTCGTCTGCTTCCCGATCCGGTTTCCGGTTTCTTTTAAAACACTAACTTTTTTACCTTTTGAAAACAGTTATTTCTATCTCACTTAAACAATAACAATAATAGTACATGCAACCAAAAATGTTTACAGTGGATGAGAGCCACAACAACAGAAGTGACGAATCCGTAACACTTCCCCCCCTTCAAGAAAGAAAGTTGGAACATAGTGAAAACTTTGTTTGCATACAAAAACACTTTTAACAAACAAAAGTAAAACTCACCCCCAAATGATCAATTCACGTGAGCAACAATAATTAATATTCCCAAAAATAAAGCAACAAAACTTCCAAACAACCTACAGGAATTTCCAAAGTTAGTTCACTCTGGATAAAGCATCAGCAACGATATTGTCCCTGCCCTTTACATGCTCAATTTCCAAGTTGAACTCCTGCAAAGTCAAACTCCATCTCATCAACCTCTAATTTTTATTTTTCATTTTGTGAACGAAGGTTAAGGGGTTGTGATCAGTGAAGACTTTTATAGGAAAGGTTCCGAGATACACCTCATAATGCTAAAGTGCTAGCAGGAGAGCAAGGGTCTCTTTTTCCACGGTGGCATAATTTGCCTGGTGTTTGTTAAACTTTTTGGAATAGTAGCACACCGGGTGATCCACTCCATCCTCATCTTCCTGTTATAGAACTGCCCCAGCCCCCACATCACTTGCATCAATGGCCAACTTGAAAGGTGCTTGAAAATCCAGGGCTGCTCGGACAGAAGAGCTCATTAATATTGCTTTGACGTGGGCAAAGGCAGCTTGACATTTGTCATTCCAAATAAACTTGGTCTCTTTCCTCAGCAAATTCGTTAAAGGGGCTACCACATCAGAAAAATTCCTGCAGAACCGCCGGTACCAACCAGCCATACCCAAGAATCTCATAAGCTCCTTCTTCCCTTTTGGAACTTGGAAGTGATCAATGGCTTCTATCTTGGCTGTCACCGGTTGCACCTGACCCTGACCGACTACATGGCCGCCTAGGAACACCACTTGTGCCTTTACAAACTCACTCTTAGATAAGTTGATGTTCAACCCTGCCTCGGTCAGTTTCTTGAAAAATGCATGGATTTGTTTAATATGATCTTCCATGGTCATGGTGTGGATGATGACATCATCCAGATAAGCCTCCACCCCCTGAAGGTCTGCAATGAGCTTATTAATCAGCCGTTGAAATGTAGCAGGCCCGTTTTTCAATCCAAAGGGAAGAACCTTGTACTGATACAACCCATTTGGTGCGACTAAAGCCGAGATTTCCTTGGCTCTATCAGTAAGAGGAATCTGCCAATGCCCTTTCAGCAAGTCAAATTTAGTTACAAATTTAGCTGGGCCTATTCTATCAATACAGTCATCAATCCTTGGGATGGGATATGAGTCGGTCTTGGTCACTCCATTAACCCGTTTTAAATCCGTACAACAATGAAAACTGCTGTCGGGTTTTGGAACCAACACACATGGTGAGCTCCATTCACTGCTGCTTGGTTCGATGATGTCATTCTCCAACATATACTGAACCTCCTTCCGAAGATACTCCATCTTCACAGGGTTCATGCGATAGGGGTGTTGCTTCACAGGAGTGGCTTCCCCCACCTCAATATCATGATATACCAAGTCAGTACGACCAGTTCACTTGAGTGAACCCAAAGTTCACTTGAGACCCCCGTTCGCCAGCGTTTGCTCAAAACCTCAACGCAGCTCAGCTCCTTCTCCTACCTCACTCACTGCGCCTCCCTTTTCTCCTCTTCCTCCTCTGCTTCTTCCTCTTCTTCTTCATCCGGTTCCCGATCCGGTTTCCGGTTTCTTTTTAAAACATTAATTTTTTTTACCTTTTGAAAACAGTTATTTCCAATTCACTTAAACGATAACAATAATAGTACATGCAACCAAAAATGTTTACAGTGGATGATAACCACAACAACAGACATGACGAATCCGGAACACATCCACCAAACAGTGATGACTCCATCTACATCTCGCTGTCTGATAACATGGACCAACTTCTATCCAATCATTCCAACTCTCTTTTCCTCATATGTGGTGATTTAATTGTCATCATGCCAGCTGGCTGGGTGTGGGTATCTCTCTCACCAGCCACGGCTCCTCAGCAAAGGACTTCTGCAACTCATTGGGACTGACACAATCTGTCAATTTCCCGACCTGGATCTCAGTCAACGGAGAATCTTCTCTTATGTACTTGGTTATGACTAACTTCCATGCAAATGTCTGCTGCTCTTCTTCTGCTCCAATCGGTTCATCTGACCATATGCTTGTTTAAGTGGACATCTCTCTGGCCATTCCCAGAGAGCCTCCTCAGCGTCGACGAGTCTGGCATTTAACTCGGGCCGACTGGCACAGTCTTAAAGCAACCATCAATCATCTGGATTGGTCTCCTATCTCTACTGCCTCAGACATCAACTCATCCTGGGAATTCTTCCAAAGTAAACTGCTCTCTCTCATGCACAGATTTATCCCATCTCGTCTTCAGTTGTCATACCCTTCCTCCTGTCCATGGTACACGGAATCTTGTGGTGAGGCAGTTGCCCTGAAAGAACTTGACTTCGCCTCCTGTAAGACAAATGCAACGGAAGGAAATCTAATTTCCTTTCACAAATCCCGGAACAAGTGTGTGTCCACTCTCAGGAGAGCAAGGAAACAATATCTCTCCACTCTCAAGACTGAACTCTAAAACCTGTCTCCCTCTTCCAAATGCTGGTGGCGTCTGGTCAAATCTGTTTCTGGTGTTTGTTCCCCTTCCATCCCCTCCCTTACCTCAAACGGATACACAGCTGACTCCGCACGTGAAAAAGCTGAATGCCTCAACTCTGTGTTTGCCTCAAAATATTGTGTCCCGGACCCATTTTGCCTCTGTACCTACCTTTCCCAGTCAAACCCAGCTGCTTCTGGACTCTGTGTCCTTCTCTCCTGACAAGGTGGATAAGTTTCTGTCAATCCTCGACAATGATTCTGCAACTGGACCAGACGGCATCAGCCCAAGGGTCCTAAAATCCTGCTCTGCCGCTCTTTCACAGCCTCTGTCTGTTCTCTTCACCCTCTATTTTGCTCAAGGTCATCTGCCATCAGCTTGGAAATCAGCCAACATTACCTCTTCACACAAAAAAGGTGCAAAAACAGATCCTTGCAACTACAGACCAATCAGCCTGCTCCCAATAATCAGCAAGGTCATGGAATCAATTATCGCTTCTGACATCAAATCCTTCCTCTTCTCCAATGGCTTGATCTCGGATCATCAACTTGGTTTCAGACCAGGTCACTCCACTCTGGACATGCTGCTTCTGCTGTCTCAACAATGGATGGAGGTCCTCAATGTCAAACAGGAAATTAGAGCTGTCGCCTTTGACATATCTCGTGCCTTCCATACGGTCTGGCACCCCGCTCTGCTCACCAAACTCTCCTCCAATGGAATCCATGGAAATCTCCAAAAATGGCTTGCGGACTTCCTTTCTGGTCGTAGTCAACGTGTGGCCCTGAAAGGGTTTCTCTCATCTCCCCTTCCTGTTCAGGCTGGAGTTCCCCAAAGCAGTGTTCTGGGCCCTGTGCTTTTTCTGGTCTTCATCAATGATCTCTCCGAGTCTCTGGAAAATCCTCTCTATCTCTTTGCTGATGACTCCACTCTCTGCCGGTCAATTCCTCATCCCTCAGATCGGCAGTCTGCAGCCTCCTCACTCTCTGCAGACCTAGACAAAATCAGACTGTTCAAACAAGTGGAACCTGTCTTGCAAACCTGACAAATCTCACACTCTCACTATGTCTCTCCGAAAAGACCGACTGGACAACCCTCCCATCTACTTTCTGAACAATCCTCTCCAAGAAGTTCTGTCACTCAAGTGTTTGGGTCTCACTATCTGCCCTGATCTTTCCTGAAAAAACCACATTTCCAAGCTGGCCTCCAAAGCCAGTTGCCGGCTAGGCATCCTCCGTCGTGCGAAGTCCTTCCTTGGCACACCTGAGCTCCTCACCACATGCAAGGCTTTCATCCGCAGCTCAATGGAATACTGTTCTCCCCTCTGGGCTGGGGATCCTGCCTCACACCCAGCTCGTCTTTACACTGTTAAAACCAAAGCTTTCAGAATTATTGGAATCTCCCATGATGAAGCTAACTCTGAGGTCCTTTCACTCACTCACCGCATGCAGGTAGGTGGTCTTTCTGTGTTTTCCAACTCCTATCCGGCCTAGCTCCCCCAGCTCTGTCCGTGCTCTGTCCCCAAAATATTCCGACATGTCGCACAAGATCTGCCAGCAACTCTCTTCTCGTGAAACTGCCAAAATCAAGACTCTCTACTCACCTTCACTCCTTCATTCGTCTCCTCCCACCTCTGGAATAAACTCCCTCACTCTCGTCAATCCCACTCCTCCCTCCAGGTCTTTAAAACAGCTGTTCACCACCATCTCTTATCTTCCCCCATCCAAAACCTTGATCTTTTCTACCCCTGTTAATTCACCCCAGACCCACTTTTTTGAAATACCGACTTCTTTCCTGGAAGCCCTAGCAGTGTCCATGTGTTTTTTTACGTCTCCCACCCCCCTCTCCCACCCCCTCCTCCACCCCCTTCCCATGCCTCCTCCCCCCAAGCCTTCACCCTCCCACAGATCTCCCGATATCCCTGCTCTCCATGTTGTGTCCTGCTCCCTTTATCACACGTTTTATGTGTCAGTTTGTCTTTTTGTGATCAATGTTATCTCTTACACGAACCTCGATCTTGTATACAAAAAAAATAAAGAAAATAAACAGTCAGGTGGAGGTATGTGTGCTCTACCTTGTGACGGTCTCGTTTATTATTGTGATTTCATGACTGTTCGGATGAAGATTCATCAGAAATGAATATTTGCTGCATCATTGAACAGACAATTGATTTAACCTTTCAAATGATATGCAACAATTAACGAAAGGTTTATTCAAATTGAGGCAGGAGGTTGCTGAGCAACCATATTCCCGAAATTTCAGAGTATGAAGTTCACGTCACGTGACTATGGGCACCTATCAACAAGGTACCTGAAGTACAAATTTCCAACCCAAGATATTTTATGTTAACATCGTATTACTCACGCAGGACATCCAAAGGAATCAAAAGGTGCCACCCAGGTATGGTATTGGGGGTGGGGGTGCACGACCAGCCGGCGGACCACGTGGGCCTCAATTCCCAGGGTGTTCCGTTTCCAAGCAGCTCGCTTACCGCTCGCCAAGCGGCTCGCTTGATTCAAAGCGCTCAAGTAAGCACTCCAAGGTAACAGAGCGGAGTGTTCGACACCTGTTATTATCGACATTACAAGCGGCCTGCTGATGGAACACGTCCCTGCTGCTCACCTCATTCTTTCATCCTTCACTCTTCTCCCTCATTCCTTCGAAGATCTGTCTCAAAACACCGTTGCTCGGCAACGGAAGAGGCGGAAGTGGAGGGCAAACGATCAGGGGTGAAAGTGCAACTTGGTCAAAGAAGAAATGTGAATATTTCCGCAGACAGAGTGCAGAATGGCTGAATTATAAATAAAACATTGTTAAAACCAGGACGACTTTACTTCTCTACAACACAATAATTCACCTTTTGGGCGTGGTCAGCACTCCAAGCACCTGTGGATCGCATGAAATGCTCGTCCTGGCTTCTTCCTCAGCTGAGGTAAATGTTATTTTAAAATCAGTGGAAGATAATAACAAGAGATCGCTTGAGGATTACTCACCGGAGCTTTCAGATTAAATCATTTCAATTAATTTAACTCCTGCTTGGTCAAAAGACACGACCAGCGGCGGGAGAAGTTCAAGAGAAAACACACAACGGGCAGGAAATCTAAACGGTGTTTCCTACGACGTCCGCGTTTAGTTGTTAAATGTTGTACATTTCGCTTTTCACATCAGAATATAAGAATCTAGTTCAAGTGAACGGTCGCAGGCAGAGATGTCGCGTTTGTGTCAAGGACGAAATGATTAGATTTTGGTGAATATCTGGATTCGGCGACTAGAATTTTTAATTGATTCTTCACCATTGGGAGATGGGGCCAAAACGATACATGGCAGGATATCTCAAAAAGTTGTGGACGGATTTGGACGAAACTTCGGGGACCGGTTGGGTGTCCGACAAGGTCAAATAGATTCGAAGTTAAGCCTTGACTGATTATTCAGTTGAGGATTCTGTGTTTGGGGTTCACAGATCTGCGAACGTCCCCCATTACATGGATTGTTTATTTATTATTTTTAACACCTCAGGAGATGCCCCCTACTATACGCCCTGAACTTGGCCCTCGAGTGTCCATAGCGGTGTATAGTAGAGGATTGTGAAGCGCCAACCCATTGCTTTCAAGGGCATTATCTGCTTATTTGGGTCTTTTGTAATTCTTGTCAATAAAATGAACCCAATATTTCTTCCCCATTCAAATCATATAATTTATAGGTCCAAGGGACGGTATTCATTACATCAACGATTTTAAAAGTTAAATAGTCCATTCATTCATTCATTTTGGTTTATTGAAATATTTAAACACTGGGCAAGGCAGTTCGAAGACTGAAATTTGTCAAGTTTACAATAATAAAACTATTTCAAAAAACTTACAAATGTACATAAAAATAATATTAATCATATAAAATTACATTCATAAATTTAATAAATATAAAATTACATCAATCAAAATATCAAAATAAGTATATGGCATAAATAAACATGTGTTATGTTGGTTGGGTCAGGCATATATAGATCCAGGTAGATCTGCATAGGTCGGTGCTTCGTCTGTCAGGAAAGGGAATCTCGATGTAATAAGTTCTGTAGCCGGAATGTCGGATTAAGTGTGCAGCTGTGATCATGCAAGGATGATCGGGTGATAGGTAGAAGAGGGATTAGGCTAACTCCCCGGTATGTCAAACCTCTGTGATCATTCGGTGTCCCTTATGGCAACACATCACATGTGTTGTTAGATCTATTCGTGCACACACTAATTAAATTCCTCTCCGGCACAAGACGATAAAACTGACCGGAAGAGCAGACAGCAACACATCACATACATTAGCTAGATCCATTAGTGCACACACTAATTAAATTCCCCTCCGACACAAAACGATAAAACTGACCGGAAGAGCAGACAGCAACACATCACATACATTAGTTAGATCCATTAGTGCACATGTCAAGTAGTAGATTTGTTATTGCCTAAAGTTCAGTTATAGACGTTGGTTGCTAATGTGTCATGATTTAAATGTTGTTTAAATCATGATATTTTCATAAAGTTAATAAAGGGTTTTTACTTCGTTTTAGTTTTGCTCGCTGAGGTCATGCTGGACAATTGTATACGTGTGCTTTTTTCGAGGCTGGTCGTAAAACCACGCCCACATGCGCGTGTTTTTACGTAATGCTAGTAGAATGACATGAACCTATCGTTAACCATATATATTTTGTTTTAATCACAGCAACGCATGACTCTGTATAAACATGCTTTGAATTACTCATGTACACAAACCCATAAAATATATGGGTTTGTTTGGCTAAGCATACACTCTTCTCTTTGTGAGTTACATTTCTGTTTTCTCGGAGCCCAGAGAAACATTTGGTCCGAATGATAAGGAAGGGCTGACTCCCCCGAATAACAGAGCGGATGACGGTGGGGGCTTGGCCCACCGGGGAGGAACCTCTCCCAGTTTTGTTTGTTCTCTCGGAGATTTTCTGATAATCGTATTCGTATATAAGTGAATGAGAATCAATGCGTTTTCAGGAAGGCTTGACGTGGCATGAGACTGGCTCTTGCTGTAGATGTCTTGGCTTCTTCCGGATCTGTATAAGTTGGTTTTAATTAAAAAAGCTGCGTCATTTTTCAGGCTATTTGTGGACTTCTTTTCCAAACGAAGAGCTGATTCTTCACAGATGGTACCAGGAGTGGGGTCAGCACCGGACGACGGGAAACGGAGCCCGAGGGACAGGAGGAAGGCTGCCTGAGGCGCGCCGGCACGCGGATTTGATTAAAGGTGGGAGTTGTTTTATATCAGAGGGCTATTATTCCAAATTCGTACCTTCCTCCCTCAAGCGGGTTCAGTCTCCTTGTCTTCCGCGTTGCCTGCACTCGAACAGAAATTGTAAGTAAAGGCTCATTTTAGGCCTCAGAATGACGTAGCTTTGTTAAAGCCAGGATAAACAAGTAAGGACTTAACAGTAAGCTTAAAGTTACAGTTAGCACCAGGAGGGGAAAATGAGGTCGGACAGCCATATAGGCTGAAGCCAGGTGGCCAAGATTTTTCCAGGAAGGAACAGCCCAGAGACAAGATGGGGTATGCCATTGCATGCCAGGGAACGAAGGGCTGTGGCTAACTTAGATAGAAGGCCATAGGAACATAGAGGTCCAGATAGAAACAGGCCAGGACCTGGTGGACAAGAGAAAATAAATAAGCTCACAGGAAATGGGCCAGGAGGCCACAGGGTGAGAAGGACAGGAATGGTTTTTGAAATATTGAAATTTTAAGCATTGCAGCTATAGTTATTGAAGCTACAGGACAGAGGACAATTAAGTAAGCAGTTAAACAAGTAAATCAGCGGTTGATGCCGCTGGACCAGATACCAGACCAAGACCCCCCAACCCCCCAAGACCTGAGCTCAGTCCCGGGGCTCTAGGCAACACCCCCCACCCCCCCCAAGACCTGAGCTCAGTCCCGGGGCTCTAGGCAACACCCCAACACCCCCCGCCCTGCCTTCCCTTTTTTTCACCTCAACCAACCCCCGTCCAACCCGTCCCAAAAATCCTTTTCCTTGAATGAGAGACGTAACATGAATGAGCAAAGATTGTTTGGGAGTGGCTGGAGAAAGGCATGATTTGAGTCGATCTGAGTTTCGCGCGAAGAATGGGAGACTCACTCGTATATGAATGAGGAATGAATGTATATTGGGATGTTAATTGACGTGTGTATCTGGCCAATGTATCTGTCTGTATGACATATGCAAAGCAGAGGGTTTCGGTGTGAAGCTTTGTAAGTGGTCTGCTCGACATGGGGGAAATTCAGGCCGGGAATGTCCATTTTAGCGTCTATCCGAGAGAACAGGCGAGGTCCTGAACTGAGTCCGGATTTTCATCTGTTTGGGAGTTGTTTGGGAAGCGAATTGATATAAATCGGGTCAGGAAAGCACTCGGAGTGCCCTTGTCGATCTACTGTTGATATGAAGCGGTTTCTTGGAGATGGTTGCAGGATGGGCTGCTTTGTCTTTCGAGCGGCAGTCGGACGGAGGTTTGGAGTTTGTGGAACTGGAGGTTCAGAGTTTGGGTCAATATGTGTGTTTTACTTGAATCGAAGAGTTCATTCAACGGCAGATATTGTGGATTGTATGTGTGGGGTAGGCCTATATTCCTGAGGCAGCTCACCTTTAGGATGATGATGTCACATAGTGCATTTTGGGTCAGAGAGGTGGAGCGTCGGAGATCCTGTTTTTTGCGATGTTTACGAGCTAGGGATGAGTTCTGACAGCTCAATGTTCTGACAGCTCACTACATGTCAGGTCGCAGATTTGTTATGACAGCTTTTCGCACTTTGTTATGACAGCCGACTGCATGTCCCAATGTGAGGTAAACCCCGCCGCGAACGCGAATAGAGCGGCGTGCAGGGAGTGTTGGGATTCGTGTGGAGGCACGAGGGTGCGCGCCAAGACGGGGGGCGGCGTGGCGTCGTCGCGTTGAGATGGTTGTGCCAGGTCGATCGGCGATCTCTGAATTTAAATCGGATTTTTGTCATGTGTGTTGTGAAATTAAACGTCTATCCGAGAATCCTGGCGATGTTCGTTTAATTAAAGTGTGGTACAAACCTGTGTTTCCGCCGTGCGGCTCCGTGGAAGTTAGAGTAGAGTTATTGTGTGTTCAGACAGGAGCCGAGCGAGCCGCGAGTCACGGGTGTGCTGTATGAGATTTGCTCAGAGTGCCGGCGATAACTCGCCCACTCTCAGAGGAGGATGTGTGCCCAAATGCATTGTGGGTCATTTCGACTTTGCTGGATGTCGGACGTTCATGTCAGACGAGCCATGTCGGAATAGTGGCCGGCTGCGACATATATGCCAGGCAATGTCACAGGACGAATACGTTATAAGATGGATTTTTATTTAAGATGGATTTATAAGATGGATAGATGGATGGATTTATTTAAGATGGCTAAAATAAACGATTTCAAGACAGAGTAATTAATTTCCGGAGCCAAGTTCCAACAGGAAGTCTTGTTCATACAGTAAGGTACAGTGCGGAGTGGCGGCTGGAAGATGCATCGATGCATTTGTGTTGACCAATTCGAAGTTTGACCTTTTAAAGTTTAGTTGACCTTTGTTCGAGATATGCAAGGGAAAGGTCAGAGGTAATTCACTAACCTTGGAAGAACGACAGGCAGTCAGTCTACGAGGTGTTGCTTTAACGACAGGATATAGAACCTAAATCTGGAAGGAAAGGACATTATATTGTTGGTTAAACTGAAGTCATGTACATAATTAGTGGACAGAGAATATCGAGTTTTTTGTTGTTGTGGAAGCGTCAGGTACAGTACGCTTGGAATTTAATTTAACCGGGCCGAGTACAGTAACGTGTTCGATCGAGCTGTGGGGATTTGAGATGGATTTGAGTCACGTTAAATGGAGGACATTTGGGAGGATGAAGAGATGCAAGTAACGTGGATTAAATTGTGGTATCACGAGTTGGGTGCCAGAGATATCGTGGTTATTATAACTCACTGATTATAGGGGGCGCCGGGCGCACCGAGTACAGATCGGGTTGCATGATGGAGCACGCATGCATGGATTTTGGCTTTGCGAGGCTCCGGATAGAAATTGGCATTTCGATGCTGTGGATTATATTGTGCCTGCCCGGAAAGGTGATGTCCTGTGCTGGGGCTGGCGACATGCCTCTGTTATTTGTCTGTCTGTCGGTCTGATTGTAAGTCTTTGGTACTGGGAGGGCTAATTGAGTGCTTAGGCGTCATTGTTCCATGGAGGTAGGAGCTGTGAGTCACAAAATGTAAATGTAACACAGAGAGATGAACAGGACAACAATGGAGTTTATATGAACTGGGTGATGGGCAATAGTGTATGAGTGAGTAATTATGATCTGTTTAAGTGTAAGAGGCGGTGGAGAAGAAAGGGGTGATGAAAAGTTATTTGTTTAGTGTGAAGTAGGTTGGTTGCTTACTTGTCACAGTAAGATGAGAGTTGTGTTTTTAAGCTTGGTCTTTGAATGAATTGTTGATTGGAAAAGTGATTTTTGATCGCTGATCCGATCTGGTTTTGAATTGTTTGATTTAATTTTGAATTGATTGGAGGTAATAAGGATTTGTGTTGATTTCCTGATTTGAGTTCATCTGGAAACAAAGACAGATGGGATTAATGTGTATATCAGGAACAATTTGGAAAAGAAATATGGATATATGACATTACTAAAATATAACCAAGCAATTGAGAGTTCTTGGGTTAATGGGATATAAATAAATGCATCTACAAGTTGATGGTTTATAAAAAATTTAGTTCTGGATGATACTTAAACGATGAACAATGTTGGCAATATACAAAGAATGTGACTTGTTTTTTGGGGGGAAAACATGTGGTTTAAATTTGGTTGGCTAAGTTTTAAAGATGGAGATGTTTTGCAGAACTCTTATGATTATTTATATGAGTGGTGGACTATTCCATGGCGAAGCAATTTTCAGTTTATTGAAAGTTGGATTTATATATATATATATATATATATATATATATATATATATATATATATTGTAACGGTTTTGAGAAGTGTGTAACGAATTTGAGAAGTGTAACGGTTTTTGAGAAGTGTAACAATTTTGGAGGGAGTGTAACGAATGTAAAATAATGGTTTAATATAACCACAGTAGAAAATAATATACAGATTTGGGACATTTTGTAAACTTTCGAATAATGAGAAGATTCAAAAAATTCATTTTATTTATTTCATGGAAAATATTTGGGTTGCAAGTGGAGAAGCATGGTATGGTATAAAAATAGAGGG
Organism: Myxine glutinosa; assembly: GCF_964187855.1. Classification (NCBI taxonomy): domain Eukaryota; kingdom Metazoa; phylum Chordata; class Myxini; order Myxiniformes; family Myxinidae; genus Myxine; species Myxine glutinosa. The sequence goes on from NC_136266.1 coordinate 7,834,823, forward strand.
AGTATCCAGGAAAAAGATGTTCAAGGGAACTTTGTGCTGTGAAAAGAATGTCGAGTTAATGGAAGTGTTTTGTTCGATTAATTTTGTTCAATTTGTGTTCAAATGACCATCGATGTTGGGGGCAAAGTTATGGGTGAATTTGGTGAGTGGTTGTGGGCAAACGAAGATTAATTTAGATTTATCATAGTTAAGTTCGAGGAAGTTGATTTGAAGCCAGAATTTCATTTGGATGCCAGAAAGGAGAAAGGAGATGCTGAAAGCCAGAAAGGAGATGCTGTTGTCTACTCTGAATGACAGGTGGCGGTATCCAGGGCGCTGAGGAGTTTTGTTCACGCTGTAAAGTTTGTTTATTTATTTGTTTATTTAGTTTGTTTATTGTAGAGAAGAGTGCTTTTGGGATTCCGGAGCCAGAGTGGATAATTTGAGGGTAGTAGGTGGAGTAGAGGACATCTTTGCAGTGCTGTAGGTGGTCCTTGTGGGCTTGGGAGTGAACTGATTTGGGTTTAATAGGCACAAGCTGGTCTAAACAGGGTGAGGAGGATGGTGTGATTGATGATGTCAAAGGAGGCGTTGAGGTGAGGAGGATGAAAATGTTGAGGTTGCCGGCATCAGAGGAGAGAAAAGGTCGCTGGTGATTTTGAGGAGAGCAGTTTCAGTACTGTGGCTGGAGCAGAATCCGGATTGGGATGTTTCATACAGGTTATTGGCAGAGTGGTGATGTTTGAGTTGAGTGGCCACAGCACGTTCCAAAACTTTTGACAGAAAGGGTAGATTGGAGATGAGTCTGAAGTTATTTAGGGTGTCAGGGTTTAGTCCAGGGTTTTTCCAGAATGGGGGTGAAGTTTCACGAGTTTTTGGGGAAATCGGTATGTGAAGCTGGATTAAGTTGGAACTGCTTGATGAGCCATGGAGATGGATTGGGTTTTGTTGTTGGTTGTCTGGGAGTTCGGTTGTTGCATTGCCAAAGGTTTCTGTGTGGTGGACACACTCGTTGGCTGTTGTCTTGTGTGACGTGGATGGAGATGTATGTGGCTGTGTGTGGCTGCCTGGAGGGGAAGGCGGCTACAGTGGTTGATATTGGTTGTGGGTTGTCCGGGGTGCTTCGATTTGCATAAAGGGTGAAGATTGGGATATTACATTATTTTGAGTAAGTATTGGCATGAGTAATTACATAAGTAATTATGAGTTATTATGAGTAATTAGTGGTATGAGTATTAGTTATGAGTAAGTGATTATTTTAGTAAACTTACATGTTTCGCTGTGTTGTGGATCTGGGGACAAGCTAGTTTGATGGGTACCCTGGGGTCTTCGGCGTGTCTATGTGTTTGGCTGTCTGTCACACCGGACTCTTGAATGGGTTTTCATGAGACGAATTTCAGACATAACAGTGAGAATCTATTTTGAGCGAATCACAGTGGGTGAGGAAAACATTGTGTGTGACCAGACACCAGAACTGACCAGAATTGAAATTGGAAGTAGACCAGGTTATTTCTATTATTTGTTTATTCGTGAAAATAAATAAATAATAGGGGGAGATTAATGGAGGTTAATGGTGGTTTGTTTGTGTTAATGGAGGTTAATGGTGGTTTGTTTGTGTTAATGGAGGTTAATGGTGGTTTGTTTGTGTTAATTCTAGTTGAAACTCTCGCTGAAGTAATTTTCGTTTATTTTTATTTTTTGATTCGATTTGAGAGTTGAGATGATTGATTTTTTATTAATTTTATAATTTTATTTTTATTGATGTTGGAAACAGGTAATGGGATGCTGAGAGAAGGATTGAATTTAATTTGAATTGGACTGGATTAAATGGGATTGAATTTAAAAAATTGAATATTGGATAAAATTGGATCCACTTGAAAAAAAGTGGATTAGGAAATTGGAGAAAAGGTGTTCTATGAAACTATGAATTGAATGAATTGAATCTATGAATTGGAGACCTGTAGACCAGGCGCTCCCAGGAGACTTGTGGACCAGGTGTTCCACCAGAGGAAAAAGACCAGGTGTTCGTAAAACACTTCACCCGCAAGAACGCCTTGGAACCAAGGTGGAAGGGACCAGTCCAGGTGTTGCTGACTACACCAACGGCAGTCTTTCGCGAGGGCAAGACCTCGTGGATCCACGCCACGCACTGTAAGTTGGCCATACAAGCACCAGACACTACACCACAGCAACCACAGTAAGGATGGGCCTAATCATAGGTACAATACTATTGATAGCGACAGCAGCTAGGGGAAACTCCGATTCCAATAGATGCGAAAACGAAACCCGACACCTCACCGTAACATGGGGACAAAGAGTATCACTACCATGTTTCGAACAGAAAGCCCTGCACACAAATTGGGTGAACATAAATTGGCTAGCACTGTCGGCAGGGCCTGGACGCGTTGGCATGGTACTACAAAAGCAACGAGAGTTCCGGGAAGACGGGCAAGCTAGCATTAAGACCTTGGCCCAACCAGGATACCAATGGGGAACCCCTGATTTTAAGCTACAAACACGCACACGCCTAGGGAAAGACATGACTATGCAGGTCCGGTGCAGCGTCTGGACCCCTGGCGCGGCCGGTGGCGAAAAGAACTACATACCATGCATCGAATACATACTCACGCCACAACCCCAGGATAAGGCCCCAAAGAGGGGGGAAAACACATATTGGAAAGTGGCCAGGGAGGTGGCAACAATTCAAAATAGGACACACTGCTGGTCGTGCATGCGCTTTCCCCAAGCAGGCACCACAGGAATACACATGATAGTGCTACCTCTGTCCCTCAATGACCTCTGCTCACAACCTATCGATTCCCCATGTTTAGTCACCACGCTGGAAAGAGAAGGGGTTGACAACGGCAAGAGTTGCAATCGACAATTTAATTATCGCCCGTCAATGATTGCCCATGTGGCCGAGAGGCCTGCCCCCGTCTGGGTCAAACCACAGAAAGGGAAGGTCTGCCTCCAGGGTTCCGGCCACTTGCGTATGGGAGAATCAGAATGCGCCTACACTCTCCCCGGGAAGCTGGGACAAGGGAGCTCGGGGATTACATTACGAATAGTACTGCAAGATAAACACAACCACAACATAACGGCTATAACATTCTCTAGGGGGGTTAGTAGGATTAATGGGGTGGTAAAGGGACTCCAGTGCTTATCCACCCACCTGGTCCCACCCCATGGGACAATGTTTATATGCGGCGACAAGGCTTACCCCTATTTACCAAATAATTGGGGGGGCACATGTTATCTGGGTTCAGTCCTTCCTGACGTTGAGATACTGGATGAGCTAGACCCAAAGTCCTTGGACAGGCGTTATAAGAGGTCAGTCATGAACGAAGATGGAACCACTAAACTACACGGGAGTCTATGGGAAAAGGTGTTTGGTTTCTTCTTCCCAGGAGCGGGCACAGTCATGGATAGTTTCCGGATAGATAAATTGGCTTTGGCCCTAGAAAAGGTGGCAAACGACACCGCTACGGCTCATGACATACTATTGGATCGATCGGATCGCGCGCGAAAATTCTTATACATTTAGCTGGCTCACTGACTGGTTCCAGGGATGGACGGGCACCATAGTGAAGTGGTTATTGACCGCACTGGCTGTGATAATCGGGGTAGTAATTTGGGGGGCACTAATGAAATCTCTAGTCCTCCTCTGTATGAGAAAGTATTTTACAGGATGGAAAGTGAAGAAGCCGCCGACAACGACTATGGCTCTGACCACAGAGGCCGTCGACCTGAACGGGTCCTTCAACAAGGCAGTTGCGACCGGCGCTCCAGAAAATTGCATTGAATTTTGTAATGACTGTGATACTTGTGCGGATCCCATGTGGGAACTGGCTGCTGCCTGTAACGGTGTATGTAATGACTGTGATACTTGTGCGGATCCCATGTGGGAACTGGCTGCTGCCTGTAACGGTGTATGTGATGACTGTGATACTTGTGCTATAAACCCCTTGCGTGTACTGGCTAACGCTGCTTATGTATTACAAGCTGACAGCTGCACGCCCCCTTTAAACCCAACTATGGATCTGATTGCGACGCTGGTTCTGGCGGTCGAGGGACCCGACGTGGATATCCTAGACCCGCAAGCCGACCAGGCGCCCAAGGGAGACTTTGACATAAAGGAAGTTCCTCTCTTTGCTTCATATGTATTAAGTTCAAATGCTTCAAGTGAATCGGATTTTTACGCTCTGTACCCTGACCAGGAAATTGAGACACAAGATACTGACAATATTATGTATTCCCCAGAACAGCAGCACGTGAGGGACCTCATGGGCATGATCGTTGATTAACTTCGAAGATCTGCAAGGACTGGGTCTGCAAAGGGTGGGGGGAGCAAGTTCCGCAGGGGAGGTGGTGGCCCTCTGGCGGAGCAGAACCTCATCTGGACCAGACACCTTCGTTGTGGATCCGAAACGTTAATGGACTTTCATGTTCTGAGCCCTCAGGCTCCGAGCACGCACCACACGACACGTTCGCCAAATGCACGGGCGAGGCGCTTTGGGCGCACGATATGCCCTTGGGAGATACCCGCATTACAATTATTTTTTCAATACCCGCATTACACAATTATTTTTCAATAAAGCCCGATGTGGCACGTTGTCTCTTAAGATACTTTGTCTCGACGAGACAAGAGGAAGGAATGTCAAGTAGTAGATTTGTTATTGCCTAAAGTTCAGTTATAGACGTTGGTTGCTAATGTGTCATGATTTAAATGTTGTTTAAATCATGCTATTTTCATAAAGTTAATAAAGGGTTTTTGCTTCGTTTTAGTTTTGCTCGCTGAGGTCATGCTGGACAATTGTATACGTGTGCTTTTTTCGAGGCTGGTCGTAAAACCACGCCCACATGCGCGTGTTTTTACGTAATGCTAGTAGAATGACATGAACCTATCGTTAACCATATATATTTTGTTTTAATCACAGCAACGCATGACTCTGTATAAACATGCTTTGAATTACTCATGTACACAAACCCATAAAATATATGGGTTTGTTTGGCTAAGCATACACTCTTCTCTTTGTGAGTTACATTTCTGTTTTCTCGGAGCCCAGAGAAACATTTGGTCCGAATGATAAGGAAGGGCTGACTCCCCCGAATAACAGAGCGGATGACGGTGGGGGCTTGGCCCACCGGGGAGGAACCTCTCCCAGTTTTGTTTGTTCTCTCGGAGATTTTCTGATAATCGTATTCGTATATAAGTGAATGAGAATCAATGCGTTTTCAGGAAGGCTTGACGTGGCATGAGACTGGCTCTTGCTGTAGATGTCTTGGCTTCTTCCGGATCTGTATAAGTTGGTTTTAATTAAAAAAGCTGCGTCATTTTTCAGGCTATTTGTGGACTTCTTTTCCAAACGAAGAGCTGATTCTTCACACACACACTAATTAAATTCCCCTCCGACACAAGACGATAAAACTGACCGGAAGAGCAGACAGCAACACATCACATACATTAGTTAGATCCATTAGTGCACACACTAATTAAATTCCCCTCCGCCACAAGACGATAAAACTGACCGGAAGAGCCTACAGCAAACGACCGCACACTACGGCGTCACAGCAAGCAGACATCGCACAGGCTGGCCAAGAGTCACGCCTCGGAGAACTCGTGATTGACAGGAGGGGGAGGGGCGAGCAACAACCTGAGCACCGGTTGGAGAGTAGAGAGGATGAAGGATGCGCAACACTGATTGGACACCACAAGGATGTGCGACCGTTGCACGGTCGGAAGAGCTTCCAACAAACGACATGCTGATTGGAGGAAAAAGACCAGGACGTGAGGAAGGCGCAAAAAGCCGCAAGGAAACGACGCACTGATTGGCAGAGATAGAGAGCTGACATCAGAAGACGTCTGAAAGAGGTAAACGGAGATGGACATTTTTTCCTCTTCTCGCTTCCCTCTTCGCCTCTGCCTCTTCCTACCTTCCCGCGATGGAGACCGTTCCTTTCTTATTTTGTTGCCCTTTGCGCGTTCCTGTGCTGGCGGACCTCTCATCTTGGTTCCGGACAAGGGGGCGACTCCGCGAGACGAGTCCGGGCACAGCCGGAGGAGCGAGCTGCACTCCACTTGTTCTAGTCATTGGGAGGGCCGGTGGAACTCCAGCAGACGAGCCGAGCGATTCGTGCCGACCGGAGCCACGTCGGATGGAGCATGATCGTCCTGAGACACAGACCGAGATAAGCCCAACACAAACACCGACACAACGTTTTATTTTAGTCTTTATTCCCCTGTGCTGTATTTGAAGTCTGTGAGTGGGATCCCAATCAAGGTTTTAGTTCTTCCATCGCGAAATAAATATTTATATTTGTGCATTTTACATCCGCGTCGGGTTGAGTTGATTTTCAGGGTGAAGACACCGTCAGACCGACAGGTAAGCCGCAGCATTCTCCCCCAAACCCCCCCCCCCATAACCCCCCACCAACCCGCGCTCGTGTTTGATCTGCCACTGCATTGGAAACGCCTCATCTTACTATAATTCACCAAATGTCCGTCTGTCTGTTCGAAGGTACCGCAAAAACTGCTGAACCGATCGCAAAGATATTTTGGGTGGGTAATCCAGGGACCCCTGGGAGTAAAGTAGACCATTTAGTTTTCCCAATTTCAGCTTTGGTCTCCAGCATTCTCAGGTTTGGACTCCCGGATAACATTCGCATAACGTTCGTTGTGACGATGTTCTCATTGTGACGATGTTGTGGCGATGTATGTGTTCACGGTCGTGTTTGACGTGATGGTGTGACGTAATTTCATAATGTTTTTCGTTTCGTAATCCTTTAATGAACGTTTAATGTTTAACGAACGTTTAATGCCCTTTGGTGTCCGGGGCCGCACGCGCGCTACACTGGATGGGCCAGCGTGTACCTTGCTCTCGGGTAAACCGCTGAGCCCCATCCGTGATGGGGACTGGGGCTTGAGACAGTGTCCCACGAACGAGGAATTCCCAGTAAGCGCGAGTCATCAGCTCGCGTTGATTAAGTCCCTGCCCCTTGTACACACCGCCCGTCGCCGCACAAACATCACAATGAAACAATCACAATTCACATATTCGTGCAATTCGAGAAAATGAACTTTTATCAGCAATGTCGTCTATCCTGAAGTTCCAAGCTGAAGAAGAGGTACAAAATCATTCAATTATTTTCCCTAAAGAAAAGCGTACAGTTGATATCACGATTTGAAACACGATGGAATAATATTTACCGATATGAACAGTGATGTGGCTTTTAATGAAATTCTAAAGATACTGTTTTGATTTTGATGATTTAGGTGTGATATGATTTGACGGATGTTTATATGAACTGGCAACGGTACCCGCCCAATGGGCGGGGCTTCAATTGGGAAGGCCAAATGAAAAGGAAAATAAATATCAGAAATTGAAGGTTTTTTTTATTTTAAACGATTCATGTAAACATCCGTTGAATCATATCACACGCAAATCATCACAATCTAAACAGTATCTTTAGAATTTCAATAAAAGCCACATCACTGTTCATATCGGTAAATATTATTCCATGGTGTTTCAAATCGTGATCGATACACTATGATCGTGATGATCGTGATCGTGAATCGTGCTCGATAATAGTGTTCACAATCGCTATGTCATATGTACTCCCGATACGTGTACCAAATTCCCGATACGTGTAACTGTACCAAATCAACAGTTAAAAGGATTTTGAGCCGATAGCTGTTACGGCCTTGGCAAGATCGATGGAGACAGCGTTTATTGTCCTCCGTCGCACCACGGAGCGAAAGGGGTACTATGGTTTTCCCCTCCTTCCGTGTGTCCGTCCGTGCGTGCGTATGTACATGCGTGCGGGCGTCAGCGAAGGACCGAATTCAAATTTGGTGTGTGGGTGCAACCCACGTCAAAATCCAAGATGGCCGCCGCCATTTATGTCTGACTCCATGTATGTCTGAACCTTGTGAGCGGAATATCTTGAAAAATAAGCGAAGTACCAACTTCTAATCTGGTGTGTGGGTGTATCTATACACAAGGGAGAACGCTATTGAAAATTGGGTCGCCACGTCAAAATCCAAGATGGCCGCCTTGTTATACTTTTAATGAAGTACACTGTCTCAAGCCCCAGTCCCCATCACAGATGGGGCTCAGCGGTTTACCCGAGCCTGACGGCGAAGGGCAAGGTACACGCTGGCAAGTCCACTGTAGCGCGCGTGCAGCCCTGGACATCGAAGGGCATTAAACGTTCATTAAACATTAAACGTTCATTAAACATTAAACGTTCATTAAACATTAAACGTTCATTAAAGGATTACGAAATGAAAAACATTTCGAAATTACGTTCACACCTTCACGTCAAACACTACCGTGAACACATACATCGTCACAACATCGTCACAATGAGAACATCATCACAATGAACATTACGCTTACACGAATGTTATGTGGGAGTCCAAACCTGAGAATGCTGGAGACGAAAGCTGAAATTGGGAAAACTAAATAGCCTATTTTACTCCCAGGAGTCCCAGGATTACCCACCCAAAATATCTTTGCGATCGGTTCAGCAGTTTTTACGGTTCCCTTCGAACAGACAGACGGACATTTGTTGAATTATGGTAAGATGCACCTACGTAACAGAATTAAGCATTTCAATCAAAAAAGGAATTGTTGAATTCTTGTATCTCTGAGTCTTACACCGAGGTAGGTCAAGATGTTGAGCATTCCTGAGTTGCATATTATATCGAGACACGGATTGTCGGGTCGGAGGAAGAATGTCACGGTGACGATCACATTTTAAAAGACCAAGACCAAAACGCAAGAGAAGACAATTCCTGCGTTTGCTCAACAACTGTAAACCAGAATGACGAAGTTGTTGAGCATAGGACTGAATAGATGGGGACGCAATAAAACGATTGGGTGTAGTACAAACGCAATCCTCCCCATCTCTTTGCTAATGACTCCACTCTCTGCCGCTCCATTCCTCATCCCTCAGATTGGCAGTCTGCAGTCTGCAGCCTCCTCACTCTCTGCAGACTTGGACAAAATCACAGACTGTTCAAACAAGTGGAACATGTCTTGCAAACCTGACAAATCTCACACTCTTTCTATGTCTTTCCGAAAAGACCGACTGGACAACCCTCCCATATACTTTCTGAAGAATCCTCCACAAGAAGTTCTGTCACTCAAGCTTTTGGGTCTCACTATCTGCCATGATCTTTCCTGAGAAAACCACATTTCCAGGCTGGCCTCCAAAGCCAGTCGCCGACTGGGCACACAAACACAATATCCGAGAGCAGGGAGATATGTGGAAGGGAGAGGGCCCGGGGGGAGGAGGCATGGGAAGGGGGGGGGGGGGAAGGGAGAAGTATAAAACACAAGGACACCAAGGACTTCCTGGACAGAAGTTGGTATTTCTAAAAAGTGGAATTGGGGTGAAATTAGCGGGGGTAGAAAAGATCAAGGTTTTGGATGGGGGAAGATAAGAGATGGTGGTGAACAGCTGTTTTAAAGACTTGGAGGGTGGAGTGGGATTGAAGAGAGTGAGGGAGTTTGTTCCAGAGGCGGGAGAAAAGAGGAATGAAGGAGTGAAGGTGAGCAGAGAGTCTTGATTTTGGCAGTTTAACCATAAGAGGGTTGCAGGCAGATCTTGTGCGACCTGTTGGAATATTTGCGGGACAGAGCCCAGAGAGAGCTGGGGGGGGCAAGGCCAGAGAGGAGTCGGTAGAAGACGGAAAGACCACCAACCTGCCTGCGGTGAGTGAGTGAGAGGCCCTTGGAGTTAGCTTCATTGCGGGAGATTCCAATGATTCTGAATGCTTTGGTTTCAACAGCGTGAAGGCGAGCTAGGTGTGAGGCAGGAGCACCAGCCCAGAGGGGAGAGCAGTATTCCATTGAGCTGCGGATGAAAGCCTTGTATGTGGTGAGGAGCTCAGGTGTGCCAAGGAAGGACTTCGCACGATGGAGGATGCCCAGTCGGCGACTGGCTTTGGAGGCCAGATTTCAAATGTGGTTTTCTCAGGAAAGATCATGGCAGATAATGAGACCCAAAAGCTTGAGTGACAGAACTTCTTGGAGAGGATTATTCAGAAAGTGGATGGGAGGGTTGTCCAGTCGGTCTTTTCGGAGAGACATCGTAAGAGTGTGAGATTTGTCAGGATTGAAAGACATGTTCCACTTGTTTGTCCAGTCTGTGATTTTGTCAAGGTCTGCAGAGAGTGAGGAGGCTGCAGACTGCCGATCTGAGGGATGAAGAATGGAGCGACAGAGCGTAGAGTCGTCAGCAAAGAGATAGAGAGGATTTTCAAGAGAGTCAGAGAGATCATTGATGAAGACCAGAAAAAGCACAGGGCCCAGAACACTGCCTTGGGGAACTCCAGCCTGAGTCAACTGACACATACTCTACCACTGTTGACAGTGACTCCTCCTGTAGCCACTGTTATTTCACTAATTTCAATGGTCCTCGCACTGAGTGTTGAAACACAAGTTCAAAAGGACTGAATCCCAATGACTCCTGAACAGATTCCCTCGTAGCAAACAACAATAAGGGTATTCCTTCATCCCAATCCTTGTCACATTCAAAACAATACGTTCTGATCAAATTCTTCAATGTCTGGTGAAACCTTTCCAAGGCCCCTTGGCTCTCGGGATGGTAAGTACTTGATCTTACTTGCTCCACTCCCAACAGGTGTACCACTTGCTGAAAAAGTGTTGACATGAAATTGGAACCCTGATCAGACTGGATGACCTGAGGTAGGCCAACCAAAGTGAAAAATTTAATCAAGGCCTTCACAATAACTGCCGCAGTAATTTTTCTAAGAGGCACTGCCTCTGGGAACCTTGTGGAAGCGCACATGATGGTCAGCAAATACTGATGTCCAGCCTTAGTTTTAGGTAAAGGGCCGACACAGTCAATAATGACTCGGCTGAATGGCTCTTCAAAAGCTGGAATTGGTTTTAAAGGTGCGGATGTGACTTTCTGATTAGGTTTTCCCACCAGCTGACAAGAATGGCAAGATTTACAGAACTCCGCAACATCACGTCGCAATCCTGGCCAGAAAAAATGTACCAATATTCTGTCACAGGTCTTGTTCACTCCAAGGTGCCCGGCCAAAGGTGTCAAAAGTGCCAAACTCAATATCTCCTTCCGGTACGGGGGTGGCTCCACAATTTGGGAATGAACTTTCCAATCATCGTTTGCTGGCACTTCTGGTGGTCTCCATTTTCTCATGAGTATTTCCCCTTTCATGAAGTAACCAACAGGTATCTTCATAGCCTCTTCCTCTGGAACGGCTTTAACAATTAAACTCCGGATCTCCGAATCTCCATGTTGTTCTTCAACAAGTCTCTTTCGGACCAGCACTGTTTGTTCAACCTCGTTCCCAGATGTCTTCGACGGACACTCCATTTCCTCTTTTGTTCCAGATGCCACCTTTTCCTTAGGTTCCTTGATGTCACTCCCTTTCCTATTACATCTTTCAGAATTTTCCTCCTATATCTCTGAGGAACACAAATCCACATCGCCTTCCTTTTCCTTCTCTCCAGAGCGCTTCCTACCCATAGCACGAGTCACTGCACAGGATAGAAAGATACCCGGAATCTCCTGCTCTAACTGTGCGGTGTTATTTTCCATACTGGCCTTTTCAACCAACATCGGATTACCAGAAACTCGACCACCGGCAAAAATCATTCCCGATAATAAAATAGATTCCCTCTACAGGAAGAGCGGCTCGTAACCCCACAGTGACCGGTACTGACACCAAATCAGACTTCAAATGGATGACATGAAGAGGAGCTTTAACATAGCCCCCAACCCCCTGTAAAAGAGCACTAACACCAGTTGCCGTCTTCTCTGACAATAGCAAAATGCCTTCAAGCATCAAAGATTGATGTGCTCCCGTGTCCCTCAATACCCTAACAGGTCTCTGGTTCGTTAAGTCTCCATCCAGTGACACAAACCCCTCTGAAATAAAAAGTTTGTAACCCTCTTGAACAAGGTCGTTCTGTGATGCCGTAACTTTGGCATGGGAACCTTCACAAGGCACTGTCCTCCAAGGACGATTTCTCGCATTGGCCAATGCATTCGGAGTTGCACTAGTTTGACTCCGCTCCTGATTTTTCCTTTTCCGGGCGTAACATTGGGACATCAAATGCCCAGGTTTGTTGCAAAAAGCGCAAGTCGGCAGGGAGGAAAAACTCATGGTCTGCCTCGGGCCCCCCGGAAGATAAGTCTGTCTTGGAACTGTAGTCTTCTGACCCCTAAAAGTCGTGGTATCAGATTTGTCCCCATAGTCCTCTCGAGGCCGCCTCCATGAAAATCTGTTCTCTGAACCTGATTTACTATAACTCCCCGTGAAACTCGAGGCGGGAAGTTAGGTTTGTGGACCCCCATCCTGTGTGTCAAGGCATAGTCATCTGCCACGGTTGCTGCCTCATACAACTCTGGTACTTTCTTCTCATCCAGATGTCCTTTAATGTCCACGTGGACACACTGTTTGAATTCCTCCACCAAGATCAATTGTCGTAACAGGTTGAAGTCTTTCCCAATCTCCTTCGAGTCACACCACCTATCAAACATGGTTTCCTTCATTCTGGCAAACTCCACATGGGTCTCACTCTCCCGATTCCTGGCATTCCTGAATTTCTGCCGGTAAGCTTCAGGGACCAATTCATAGGCTTTGAGAATGGCTTTCTTCACTATCTCATAATCTGCACATTGGTCAATCGGTAAAGCCGAATAGATATCTTGAGCTTTACCCACCAGAACACTTTGCACTAACATAGTCCAGGACCCCACAGGCCATTTTAGCATTTGAGCCACTTTCTCAAAATGTAAAAATAACTTGGCCACCTCCTTTTCATTGAAGGGTGTAACCAGCCTCACATGCCTACCAACATACCAAGAGTTCTCACTAGTTGTTGCATGGATACTACTTCTCTCCGCTCTCCCAGTAATTCCAGCTCCTTGAGTTTAAGTTCCTTCTGATACTCCATGTCACGTTCCTTTAACTCCCTTTCGGCTCTCCTTTCCTCTGCTCTTTCCTCTGCTCTTCTTTCCTCGAGTTTTCGTTCCTGTTCTGCTCTTTCCTTTGCTATTCTTTCCTCAGCTTTCCATTCCAATTTCCAATTTCGATTTCACCAAACTCTCCTCCTTTGGTATCCATGGAATTCTGCACGCATGGCTGGTGGACTTCCTCTCTAGTCGTAGTCAACGTGTGGCCCTGAATGGGTTTCTCTCATCTCCTCTTCCTGTTCAGGCTGGAGTTCCCCAAGGCAGTGTTCTGGGCCCTGTGCTTTTTCTGGTCTTCATCAATGATCTCTCTCACTCTCTTGAAAATCCTCTCTATCTCTTTGCTGATGACTCCACTCTCTGCCGCTCCATTCCTCATCCCTCAGATCGGCAGTCTGCAGCCTCCTCACTCCCTGCAGACCTGGACAAAATCACTGACTAGGCAAACAAGTGGAACATGTCTTTCAATCCTGACAAATCTCACTCTCTTACGATGTCTCTCCGAAAAGACCGACTGGACAACCCTCCCATCCACTTTCTGAATAATCCTCTCCAAGAAGTTCTGTCACTCAAGCTTTTGGGTCTCACTATCTGCCATGATCTTTCCTGGGAAACCCACATTTCAAATCTGGCCTCGAAAGCCAGTCGCCGACTGGGCATCCTCCGTCGTGCGAAGTCCTTCGTTGGCACACCTGAGCTCCTCACCACATACAAGGCTTTCGTCCGCAGCTCAATGGAATACGGCTCTCCCCTCTGGGCTGGTGCTCCTGCCTCACACCTAGCTCGTCTTCACGCTGTTGAAACCAAAGCATTCAGCATCATTGGAATCTCCCGTGATGAAGCTACCTCCGAGGGCCTTTCACTCACTCACCGCAGGCAGGTTGGTGGTCTTTCTGTCTTCTACCGACTCCTCTCCGGCCTTGCTCCTCCAGCTCTCTCTGGGCTCTGTCCCCCAAATATTCCTAAAGGTCGCACAAGATCTGCCTGCAACCCTCTTATGGTTAAACTGTCAAAATCAATACTCTCTGCTCACCTTCACTCTTTCATTCCACTTTTCTCCCGCCTCTGGAACAAACTCCCCCACTCCCTTAAATCCCACTCCTCCCTCCAGGTCTTTAAAACAGCTGTTCACCACCATCTCTTATCTTCCCCCATCCAAAACCTTGATCTGTTCTACCCCCGCTAATTTCACCCCAAATCCTCTTTTTTGAAATGCCAACTTCTTTCCTGGAAGTCCTTGGTGTCCTTGTGTTTATACTTCTCCCACCCCCCTCCCCTTCCCACGCCGCCTCCCCCCAAGCCCTCTCACTCCCAAACATACCCAATGTCCCTCACAAATGTTGTGTTTATGTGCATCCCCTTCTTTCCCCATTTTGTCTGGCGCTCCCCTTTTTATACACTTTGTTTGTTTGTCTGTTTGATTTGTTTGTGTGATAAATGTTAGCTCTTTCACGAGCCTCGATTCTGTATACAAAAAAACAAAAAAAACAAAAAAAACTCTTTTAACCTTTCCTGGCTCTGCAGTTGCATCTCCATTTTCCGGGGCTCCACATTTCCTTTTTCCTCGGGTAACCAATCCAAGGCTACCTCTTCCCATGTTCCTTGTCCCACTAGAGACTCCACCACCAATGTCTGCATCTCTGCTTTCTTCATACTAACTCGGACCTCCAAGTTAAAATATTTGGCCAATATCATGAGTTCCGATCTTTTAAACGCCTGGACCTGTGCCTCATTAGGGGACGCCGCAAACTTTTCTGCGTCAAACACCATGGTGACTATCAGTTAGCACCTGTTAACCTTCACACAAAAATTTTCAAATTTTTAGAAAAATTTGGGAATGTTAGAAAATTCCAAATTTGGGAATTTTGGGAATGTTAGGGAATTCTATCTCGGACGAGCCCCCAATTTCTGTTACGTGCTCCTCCCCAAACCCCGGTCACGTTGTACCTCCGAGCCCCGAGAGGATCCACCGCAGATAGATGCGTTATTCTGTTTGTCAAAGATCAATGGTGAAACCACACCAATTGTTACCAACAAACAAGTGTTGTATTACGGTCAAACAAGAATAACAGTACAATAACAACATTAATCAATTGAACAACCAATATATCATTCCTATGATGGTACCATCAGTTTCGTACAATATAACTCACTGTGCTCCAAGTGAGTGAAAATAACATTCCCAATGTCTCTATCCCGGCATCAAGCCAAAGTCGATCCACGCTCCAGTGATCGTCAGAACGATGTTGTATTGAGACCAGAATCCCGCTCGGTGCCAAACACTGCCAAAGATAGGCAAAAGTGTCCTCAAGAGGTGGCTGGGAAATCACACCTTCGGGTATGGACGTTTAACGGCTCTTAATCGGCGAACCGCAAATTCCCACTCAAAATCCACGTTACACACACACACCAGGTTACGTCTGGATGCGGTGAAATGGTTGAAGCGAGGTGAAAAACCTGGAGCGATGTGAAATCCGGCGCGAGGCAAAATGGCCAACGGTCTGTTCTCGAGACATAACGGCACTCCAATGATTCTCTTCGGAATCAACCGCACAACCGGTCACACAGGTTTAACTGTCACAGCGACAACAACTCTGTCGCAGGAATCCCTTTCCCAGGAAACTCAAAGTTCACTTGTGACCCCCGTTCACCAGCGTTTGCTCAAAACCTCAATGCAGCTCGGCTCCTTCTCCGACCTCACTCGCTCCGCCTCCTTTTTCTCCTCTTCTTCCTCTTCTTCTTCGTCCGGTTCCCGATCCGGTTTCCAGTTTCTTTTTAAAACATTAATTTTTTTTACCTTTTGAAAACAGTTATTTCCAATTCACTTAAACGATAACAATAATAGTACATGCACCCAAAAATGTTTACAGTGGATGAGAACCACAACAACGGAAGTGACGAATCTGTAACACATCCACCAAACAGTGATGACTCCATCTACATCTCGCTGTCTGATAACATGGACCAACTTCTATCCACTCATCCCAACTATCTTTTCCTCATATGTGGTGATTTAATTGTCATCATGCCAGCTGGCTGGGTTTGGGTATTGCTCTCACCAGCCACGGCTCCTCAGCAAAGGACTTCTTCAACTCATTGGGGCTGACACAATCTGTCAATTTCCCGACCTGGATCTCAGTCAACGGAGCATCTTCTCTTCTGGACTTGGTTATGACTAACTTCCCTGCAAATGTCTGCTGCTCTTCTTCTGCTCCAATCGGTTCATCTGACCATATGCTTGTTAAAGTGGACATCTCTCTGGCCATTCTCAGAGAGCCTCCTCAGCGTCGACGAGTCTGGCATTTAACTCGGGCCGACTGGCACAGTCTTAAAGCAACCATCAATCATCTTGATTGGTCTCCTATCTCTACTGCCTCTGACATCAACTCATCCAGGGAATTCTTCCAAAGTAAATTGCTCTCTTTCATGCACAGATTTATCCCATCTCGTCTTCACTTGTCATACCCTTCCTCCCGTCCATGGTACACGGAATCTTGTGGTGAGGCAGTTGCCCTGAAACAACTTGACTTCGCCTCCTGTAAGACAAATCCAAAGGAAGGAAATCTCATTTCCTTTCACAAATCCCGGAACAAGTGTGTGTCCACCCTCAGGAGAGCAAGGAAACAATATATCTCGACTCTCAAGAATGAACTCTCAAACCTGTCTCCCTCTTCCAAATGCTGTTGGGGTCTGGTCAAATCTGTTTCTGGTGTTTGTTCCCCTTCCATCCCCTCCCTTACCTCAAACGGATACACAGCTGACTCCGCACGTGAAAAAGCTGAATGCCTCAACTCTGTGTTTGCCTCAAAATATTGTGTCCCGAACCCATCTCTCTATGTACCTACCTTTCCCAGTCAAACCCAGCTGCTCCTGGACTCTGTGTCCTTCTCTCCTGACAAGGTGGATAAGTTTCTGTCAATCCTCGACGATGATTCTGCAACTGGACCAGACGGCATCAGACGAAGGGTCCTAAAATCCTGCTCTGCCGCTCTTTCACAGCCTCTGTCTGTTCTCTTCACCCTCTCTTTTGCTCAAGGTCATCTGCCACCAGCTTGGAAATCAGCCAACATGACATCTTCACACAAAAAAGGTGAAAAAACAGATCCTTTCAACAACAGACCAATCAGCCTGCTCCCAATAATCAGCAAGGTCATGGAATCAATTATCGCTTCTGACATCAAATCCTTCCTCTTCTCCAATGGCTTGATCTCGGATCATCAACTTGGTTTCAGACCAGGTCACTCCACTCTGGATATGATGCTTCTGCTGTCTCAAAAATGGATGGAGGTCCTCAATGTCAAACAGGAAATTAGAGCTGTCTCCTTTGACAGATCTCGTGCCTTCCATACGGTCTGGCACCCCGCTCTGCTCACCAAACTCTCCTCCAATGGAATCCATGGAAATCTCCAAAAATGGCTTGCGGACTTCCTTTCTGGTCGTAGTCAACATGTGGCCCTGAAAGGGTTTCTCTCATCTCCCCTTCCTGTTCAGGCTGGAGTTCCCCAAGGCAGTGTTCTGGGCCCTGTGCTTTTTCTGGTCTTCATCAATGATCTCTCCGACTCTCTGGAAAATCCTCTCTATCTCTTTGCTGATGACTCCACTGTCTGCCGCTCCATTCCTCATCCCTCAGATCGGCAGTCTGCAGCCTCCTCACTCTCTGCAGACCTGGACAAAATCAGACTGTTCAACAAGTGGAACATGTCTTGCAAACCTGACAAATCTCACAATCTCACTATGTCTGTCTGAAAAGACCGACTGGACAACCCTCCCATCTACTTTCTGAACAATCCTCTCCAAGAAGTTCTGTCAGTCAAGCGTTTGGGTCTCACTATCTGTCATGATCTTTCCTGAACAAACCACATTTCCAAGCTGGCCTCCAAAGCCAGTCGCCGACTAGGCATCCTCCATCGTGCAAAGTCCTTCCTTGGCACACCTGAGCTCCTCACCACATACAATGCTTTCATCCGCAGCTCAATGGAATACTGTTCTCCCCTCTGGGCTGGTGCTCCTGCCTCACACCCAGCTCGTCTTTACACTGTTGCAACCAAAGCTTTCAGAATTATTGGAATCTCCTGCGATGACGCTAACTCCGAGGGCCTTTGACTCACTCACCGCATGCAGGTAGGTGGTCTTTCTGTGTTCTACCAACTCCTATCCGGCCTAGCTCCCCCAGCTCTGTCCGTGCTCTGTCCCCAAAATATTCCGACATGTCGCACAAGATCTGCGAGCAACCCTCTTCTCGTGAAACTGCCAAAATCAAGACTCTCTATTCACCTTCACTCCTTCATTCGTCGCCTCCCACCTCTGGAATAAACTCCCTCACTCTCTTCAATCCCACTCCTCCCTCCAGGTCTTTAAAACAGCTGTTCACCACCATCTCTTATCTTCCCCCATACAAAACCTTGATCTTTTCTACCCTTGTTAGGCCCAAAAAAACAAACATGTTTAGCGTCCTGCCTTTTTGAAAAAAAAGGAGGAGGAGGCACCTTTTCTTTCTTTAAAAAAAAAAAATGGCCATCAGGCTCATTTTTCCCAAGATGGTCGCCTGCTTTTTTGTTTCTTTGGATTTGAAATACATGTAGAATGTTTGGGGCTTGATGACCTGTGTTGACAAAATACAACATGTACTGAGTAACATATAAATAAAAGACGAGTAAAAGAGACCATTTCATCTATTTGCATACTGTGCTTTGTTTTCTTTTGTGTCTTTATACAGGTATACAGAAAATTCAAGATGAGATTTGCAAACAATATTTTACCTATTTTATTATTACGATACAATAATGTATCTAAATGCATTTTACATTATATTTCATTATTTCTCAACCATATCTTCTTCCTAACATGGTAAAGCTACGTGTACTCTACTTTGCAAATAAACTACAGCACGCCAGCGCTAGCGCTAACATTCTATAGCACGCTCACACGTTTTACTAGACTACAACAACCAGCCGCATATTACTGCCGGACCTGCATGTACGTGTATCACAGACGGGATTGTTTTGTGTGAGCGGCCATTAAACAATTATGATGGAGACTATCAAATCGAGAGAGCGAGAAAATTGATTGCTCGCGATCAGTCGAACGATGTTTTAAAAAAAACAAGAAAAAGAAAAGAAAAAAGGAAGCGGGCGGGGACGCTAAACATGAATATTTTTTGTTTGGCCTTAATTCACCCCAGACCCACTTTTTTGAAATACCGACTTCTTTCCTGGAAGACCTAGCAGTGTCCATGTGTTTTTTATTACCTCTCCCACCCCCTCCCCCACCCCCTTCCCATGCCTCCTCCCCCCAAGCCCTCACCCTCCCACACATCTCCCGATATCCCTGCTCTCCATGTCGTCTCCTGCTCCCTTTATCATACGTTTTATGTGTCAGTTTGTCTTTTTGTGATCAATGTTAGCTCTTACACGAACCTCGATCTTGTATACAAAAATAATAACAATAAATAGTCAGGTGGAGGTATGTGTGCTCCACCTTGTGATGATCTCGTTTATTATTGTGATTTCATGACTGTTCGGATGAATATTCATCAGAAATGAATATTTGCTGCATCATTGAACAGACAATTGATTTAACCTTTCAAATGATATGCAACAATCAACGAAAGGTTTATTCAAATTGAGGCAGGAGGTTGCTGAGCAACCATATTCCCGAAATTTCAGAGTATGAAGTTCACTTCACGTGACTATGGGCACCTATCAACAAGGTACCTGAAGTACAAATTTCCAACCCAAGATATTTTATGTTAACATCGTATTACTCACGCAGGACATCCAAAGGAATCAAAAGGTGCCACCCAGGTATAGTACTGGGGGTGGGGTGCACGACCAGCCGGCGGACCATGTGGGCATCAATTCCCAGGGTGTGCCGTGAGCAAGCAACTCGCTTACCGCTCGCCAAGCGGCTCGCTTGATTCAAAGCGCTCAAGTGAGCACTCCAAGGTAACAGAGCTGAGTGTTCGACACCTGTTATCATCGATATTACAAGCGGCGAGCTGATGGAACACACCCCTGCTGCTCACCTCCTTCTTTCATCCTTCGCTCTTCTCCATCATTCCTTCGAAGATCTGTCTCAAAACCCGTTGCTCGGCAACGGAAGAGGCGGAAGTGGAGGGCAAACGATCAGGGGTGAAAGTGCAACTTGGTCAAAGAAGAAATGTGAATATTTCCGCAGACAGAGTGCAGAATGGCTGAATTATAAATAAAACATTGTTAAAACCAGGACGACTTTACTTCTCTACAACACAATAATTCACCTTTTGGGCGTGGTTAGCACTCCAAGCACCTGTGGATCGAGGATTACTCACCGGAGCTTTCAGATTAAATCATTTCAATTAATTTAACTCCTGCTTGCTCAAAAGACACGACCAGCGGCGGGAGAAGTTCAAGAGAAAACACACAACGGGCGGGAAATCTAAACGGTGTTTCCTACGACGTCCGCGTTTAGTTGTTAAATGTTGTACATTTCGCTTTTCACATCAGAATATAAGAATCTAGTTCAAGTGAACGGTCGCAGGCAGAGATGTAGCGTTTGTGTCAAGGACGAAATGATTAGATTTTGGTAAAGATCTGGATTCGGCAACTAGAATTTTTAAGTGATTCTTCACCATTGGGAGATGGGGCCAAAAACGATACATGGCAGGATATCTCAAAAAGTTGTGGACGGATTTGGACGAAACTTCGGGGACCGGTTGGGTGTCCGACAAGGTCAAATAGATTCGAAGCTAAACCTTGACTGATTATTCAGTTGAGGATTCTGTGTTTGGGGTTCACAGATCTGCGAACGTCCCCCATTACATGGATTGTTTATTTATTATTTTTAATACCTCAGCAGATGCCCCCTACTATACGCCCTGAACTTGGCCCTCGAGTGTCCATAGCGGTGTATAGTAGAGGATTGTGAAGCGCCAACCCATTGCTTTCAAGGGCATTATCTGCTTATTTGGGGCTTTTGTAATTCTTGTCAATAAAATGAACCCAAGATTTCTTCCCCATTCAAATCATATAATTTATAGGTCCAAGGGACGGTATTCATTACATCAACGATTTTAAAAGTTAATTAGTCCATTCATTCATTCATTTCAGTTTATTGAAATATTTAAACACTGGGCAAGGCAGTTCGAAGACTGAAATTTGTCAAGTTTACAATAATAAAACTGTTTCAAAAAACTTACAAATGTACATAAAAATAATATTAATCATATAAAATTACATTAATAAATTTAATAAATATAAAATTACGTCAATCAAAATATCAAAATAAGTCTATGGAATAAATAAACACGTGTTATATTGGTTGGGTCGGGCATATATAGATCCAGGTAGATCTTCATAGGTCGGTGCTTCGTCTGTCGGGAAAGGGAATCTCGATGTAATAAGTTCTGTAGCCCAAATGTCGGATTAAGTGTGCAGCTGTGATCATGCGAGGATGATCGGGTGATAGGTAGAAGAGGGATTAGGCTAACTCCCTGGCATGTCAAACCTCTGTGATCATTCGGTGTCCCTCATGGCAACACATCACATGTGTTGTTAGATCCATTAGTGCACACACTAATTAAATTCCCCTCCGGCACAAGACGATAAAACTGACCGGGAGAGCAGACAGCAACACATCACATACATTAGTTAGATCCATTCGTGCACACACTAATTAAATTCCCCTCCGGCACAAGACGATAAAACTGACCAGGAGAGCAGACAGCAACACATCATATACATTAGTTAGATCCATTAGTGCACACACTAATTAAATTCCCCTCCGACACTAGATGATAAAACTGACCGGGAGAGCAGACAGCAACACATCACATAAATTAGTTAGATCCAGTCGTGCACACTCTAATTAAATTCCCCTCCGACACTAGATGATAAAACTGACCGGGAGAGCAGACAGCAACACATCACATACATTAGTTAGTATTACGGGGTCCCCCCCCCCTTACCCCTGGTCTCGGTGGACCTCCGAACCCTGCGAGGGTCCCCGGCAGAAAGATGTGTTATCCTTGGTTGAAACCCAGCAAATAATGTCCCTCAATGGAACCAGCAAATGAAACAGTCGAATCAATAATGCAACCACACCAGGTAATAAACAAACCATAATATATTATAAATCACACCCAAAGAGCCATACAACAATGGGGGCAATCACCCCTACTTTCAAATCTTACGATAATATCCTTGTTAAGCCCCTTAACCCCACACTCACGGCACCTCCCCCAATGTATCTGCACCCCTCCAAGGCGAAGTCCCAATGTCTCTGAGCTGTGCGCTCCCGCAATCGGGGAGCCAAGGCCCGATGGTCAATTGAGGCATACACGAGCGAGACGACCCCGAGGTCACATGCTCAGCCCCCAGCAACACAGCGGTGGGGAGGAACCTCACAAAGACGCGCTCCGACATACACGTTGAATCAACCCGCGAGCCTCTGTATAATTCTCACGTGCCCCTTTCTGGCACAGCCGTCCCCGGCAAACCACCAGGGAATAATTCCCAGCCGACACGACAAAAGCCTGTCCACTGCAGGTTGCTCGCATGGCGAAGATGGCGGACGGCTTTCGCTCCAACCCGGACTTTGAGGCCCGGATCCTCCGGAACCTCAATGAGAATACCCGGCGACACAGGCTCCACGCACTCCGGTGATATTTCTCATCGCCCGAACTTCCCTTCAAGGACGCAAAGTTCACTCGCACTGTACGTCGAACGCTCGGGCCGGAGCTTCAACAAACACGTCTCTTTTCGATGCCCTCCCGCCTCTTTTTTCCTCGCTCCACCTCTTCCGGACACGATCCGGATTTCCGGCCACATTTTACCAGGAGCGCTGTTAAATCTTTTAACCACAACAACCCTTTCCCTTAAGTCACAATAAGCATAATATCTAGAACCAACAATGATAACAACAACCATAATGCGGGCCTAATCCGTAACAGTTAGATCCATTAGTGCACGCACTAATTAAATTCCCCTCCGACACAAGATGATAAAACTGACTGAAAGGGCATTAAACGTTTATTAAACATTAAACGTTCATTAAAGGATAACGAAACGAAAAACATTACGAAATTACGTTCACACTGTCACGTCAAACACTACCGTGAACACATACATCGTCACAATGAGAACATAATCACAATGGACGTGATGCGAACGTGAATGTTATGCGGGAGTCCAAACCTGAGAATACCGGAGACAAAAGCTGAAATTGGAAAAACGAAATAGCCTATTTTACTCCTGGAGATCCCAGGATTACCCACACAAAATATCGTTTCGATCGGTTGAGCCGTTTTTCCGGTACCTTCGAACAGACTGACGGACATTTGGTGAATTATAGTAAGATGAGAACATCGTCACAATGGACGTTATGCGAACGTGAATGTTATGCGGGAGTCCAAACCTGAGAATACTGGAGACAAAAGCTGAAATTGGAAAAACGAAATAGCCTATTTTACTCCTGGAGATCCCAGGATTACCCACACAAAATGTCGTTTCGATCGATTGAGCCGTTTTTGCGGTACCTTCGAACAGACGGACGGAGATTTGGTGAATTCTAGTAAGATCGTTTAAAATAAAAAAAATTCTGCCTTAAATTTCTGATATTTTACCTTTTCATTTCGGCTTCTCAATTGAAACCCCGCCCATAGGGCAGGTACAGTTGCTAGTTAAGCTTAATTAGCCATCCGTGGCGTACTCTCGGTGTTAACTGAGCCAGCCACAGGACACATGCATAATCAAACAACAACAAAAAATATAACAAATTATACCAACAAAATAACCTAAAATAGCAGAAAACTTAAGAAGATGAACAAACATATTATGCATATAATTGATTTTATGCACCTACATAACAGAATGAAGCATTTCAATCAAAAAAGGCATTGTTGAATTCTTGTATCTCTGGTAGGTCAATATATTGAGCATTCCTGAGTTGCATATTATATCGAGACACGGATTGTCGGGTCGGAGGAAGAATGTCACGGTGATGATCACATTTTAAAAGACCAAGACCAAAACGCAAGAGGTCAAGTACAGTTGGACGCCATTCCTGCGTTTGCTCAACAACTGTAAACCAAAATGACGAAGTTGTTGAGCATCGGCCTGAATAGATGGGTCCTCTTTTTACGAACCCTAACACTTTTACTAACAACCCTAACAACAACAACTCAACTTACCAACTATTAGACATCTTAATGAATTTGGAAGATTTTTATGGTTGTTAAATTTTATCTTATTTTCCCAAACGGGTAAAAAATCATTCATTTATATATTTGGAAAACAAGTCATATAATTTTTTATGACCTTTTTTAGAAACTCTATATTTTATCCTGAGTTCAGGTTTAATTTCAAGATAATTCATTCTTTTATTTATATGATATCTTGTGTTGATATTTCCCTCAAAATGACAATCGTGAATAGCAAATAACATTAAACCCATAAACAGTTCCTCAATACAAATAGTCTCTTCCCTTGTAAGAAATGGTGTATTATCATCATCATACTTAACATTCATTTCTCTTATTAATCTTGTAAAGTAATTCATTTTTGGTGTAATATAAAAATAGTGTTGCGGTTTTGCCATAAAGGCAAACCCCCTATGGTTAATTGCACGACAACATGTAGCCTGCAGTAGTTAGTTATTTCTTATTGAATGTAAAGATTAGCCCCTTCCCATTGTGTAATAATAGAGACCAAATATGCGTTGAGATTAGGCAGGATTTCAAACCTTAGTGTGGTTAAGGGAAGCCATTACTGATGAGCAGGAAGGCATGGCCAGAAGCACAGGCCCACGTGACCAATGACGGGTCGGAACACGTCGACACCAATGCGACAAACCTCAGCCAATGGGAGGCTGTGGAACATTTTGAAGGCGTGGGCGGGTGTGATAAAACCCCCGCCCATCGGATTTTGACTCCTCTTGCATTTCGCCTCGCCGAGGACACCCCTCTTGCATTTCGCCTCGCTGATGACACCCCTTTTTGGATTTTGCTGCGCCACGACCTCCTGCTCTGGACCCTCTTGCTTTTGGCTCCACCAGACGACACTGCTCTTGCCTTTGTGCTCTTGCCCGGACCTTTTGCCTTTGTCCTTCACCAACACTCCTCTTTTGCTTTTTGCGCTGACGCCCGACACCCATCGCTCTTCGCCGATCTCTTGCGCCATCTGGCTGACCTGCAAGCATTGGCTTCTTCCACGACTCACCTGAGCTGAAGCTCGTCTGCCTGCGTTGAAGTTCGTCGGACATTACCTTATCCAGGCTTCACATCGAGGATCGAACTGCGCACTGCGCACAGACGCAGCCACCTTTGAGGCAATCCCAGCACGTACATCGGTACGCCAATATCCAGTGTGTCTTTCCCTGTGCGAGTGTGTGAGTGTGAAGGCGCCAAGTCGTGTTTATTAGTAGATAAGAATTGATAAGCTGCATCTTTGTCTGTTTCTCTGTGCCTTCTAAAAAAAAAAAAAAGGCTGTACATTTCGTTGTTACATTCCAACCTGTTCGGGTACGTCTTTTCTCCATTGGCCTAGCATCATCCGAGACCGAATTTGGCTTGAATCAGGTTCGTAAATCAGGTCAGGTAACGCCGCTTTCCACACCATGCAAATCCGCTCGGCACGCAATTGAATAAGGTGTGTGAAAGCGAGGGTTCGATCCCCGGTTTCTTCGGTCACGTGTCTTGAAGGTATTTGGGATTTATTTATTTTTTTGTAGACAAGATTGAGGCTCGTGAAAGAGCTAACATTAATCACGCAAAAGGTCAAACCGACACATAAAACACAAAATAAGGGGAGCAGTAGACAAGATGGGGAGAAAGGAGGAAGGACACAAACACGACATTTGAGAGCAGGGACATCGAGAGAAATGTGGGAGGGGGAAGGCTTGGGGGGGAGGTGGGAGAGGTATAAAACATATGAGCACTGCAAGGACTTCCAGGAAAGAAGTTGGAATTACAAAAAGAGTGCATCTGGGGTGAATTAGCGGGGGTAGAAAAGATCAAGGCTTTGGATGGGGGAAGATAAGAGATGGTGGTGAACAGCTGTTTTAAAGACCTGGAGGGAGGAGTGGGATTGATTTGGATCAGCAAACTCTTCGGCGCGTGGCTGGGAGATTGGCGATTGGAATTGCCTAGCAATCCGTCAACCACGAGTTTAGTTGCTCGCGGTCAACGGCCTGTGTGGAAGCGGAGTTCGAGGGGGAACGGGGCATAAACCCCCCTTAGTACATCGACGAACCCAGGATCCGCAACAATAGTTATATTTATTTTTATATTTTTTATCATCATTTCTGTTACGTGCTCCTCCCCAAACCCCGGTCACGGTGTACCTCCGAGCCTCGAGAGGAGTCACGGCAGAAAGATGCGTTATTCTGTATGTCAAACATCAATGGTAAAACCACACCAATTGTTACCAACAAATAAGTATTGTATTAAGGTCACACAAGAATAACAGTACAATAACAATATTAATCAATTGTACAACCAATATATCATTCCTATGATGGTACCATCAGTTTCGTACAATATAACTCACTGTGCTCCAAGTGAGCGAAAAGAACATTCCCAATGTCTCTATCCCGGCATCAAGCCAAAGTTGGTTACGGCTTCAAGCCAAAGTCGATGTTGAAGCGATCGTCAGAACGATGCTGTATCGAGACCAGAATCCCGCTCGGTTGACAGTCACACTGCCAAAGATGGGCAAAAGTGTCCTCAAGAGGCGGCTGGGAAATCACACCTTCGGGTATGGATGTTCAACGGCTCACAAACGGCAAACCGCAAATTCCTACTCAAAATCCACGTTACACACACACACCAGGTTAACGTCTGGATGGTTGTGAAAATGGTTGAAGCGAGGTGAAGAACCTGGAGCGATGCGAAATCTGGCACGAGACAAAATGGCCAACAGTCCGTTCTCAAGACGTAACGGCACTCTAATGATTCTCTTCGGAATCAACCACAAAACCTGTCACACAGGTTTATCTGTCACAGCGATAACAACTCTGTCGCAGGAATCCCTTTCCCAGGAAACCCAAAGCTCACTCGTGACCCTCGTTCGCCAGCGTTTGCTCCAGACCTCCAAACAGCTCGGCTCCTTCTCCGACCTCACTCGCTCCACCTCTTCTTTTTCTTTTCTTCCTCTTCCTCTTCTTTTCGTCGTCCGGTTCCCGATCCGGTTTCCGGTTTCTTTTTAAAACATTAACTTTTTTTTACCTTTTGAAAACAGTTATCTCTATTTCACCTAAATGATATCAATAATAGTACAACCAACAACAACAACCAACAGGCATTTTAAGGCCATTTCCCCTGCAAGAGCGGGGGTTAGCCTTGCGGTCCCCATGA
Source organism: Myxine glutinosa (assembly GCF_964187855.1). Lineage (NCBI taxonomy): Eukaryota > Metazoa > Chordata > Myxini > Myxiniformes > Myxinidae > Myxine > Myxine glutinosa. The sequence continues at coordinate 7,862,103 of NC_136266.1, forward strand.
CAATCTTCTCCATTTTGCCCTATTTTCTGCATCTCCCCTTGTTAACCCCCTTGCCCGCATTTCTTCTTTGACCATCTTTAGCCAAGTCTTTCTCGGTCTTCCCCGTCCTCTACTTCCTTCTACATTCATTTCCATCACTCTTCTCAACCAGTCACTTTCATCCTTCCTCAACACATGACCAAACCAGCTCAACCTGTTTCTCTTCACAGCATCCATCACAGGCCCTATTCCCATCATCTTTCGCAATTCATCATTTGTCTTCCTCTCTCTCAACGATACTCCGCACATCCACTGAACCATTTGCATTTCCACCCTTTCCAGCCTTTGTTGCTGCTCTACGTTCATTACCCATGTCTCGCTCCCATAAATCATAACACTTCTCACACATGCAGCATACACCTTTCCCTTCAGCTTCAACGACACTCCCCTCCTCATCAGCACGCCACTCAGTTCTCGAAACTTCTTCCTTGCACATCTCATTCGAGCAACCGTTGCCGAGTCTGATCCACCTTCTCCATTCAGCATGTCTCCTAGGTAACAAAATGTTTTCACACCTTCCAGCTTCACGCCGTCTCCAAGATTCAACTCAACATTTCCTCCATCTGCAGCTCCCTATGTGCACACCTTACAAGTGAATGTAGCTGCCACACTGGTTAATGACCCTCTCAAACCACTACATTTTTGATGAACCCACTCGGCGCACATTGTATATTGAATGGAATTCACTCCGACACCCTTCCTGCACACAGCACACGGCCACTTCCCAGTTCTTTCCACCTCACCACATGCTTTACTACTTGCCATCACCTTTGTTTTTCCGATATTCTCCTTCAGACCTTTTGTCTCCATACATTCCTTCCACTTGTTCATCTTCTCCTTCCGTCCATCCATACTTTCTGCAATCAACACCAGATCATCTGCATACAACAACTCCCACGGTAAACCCTCCTTTACGTTCTGAGCCAGCACCTCCATCACAGCTAAAAATAGTAGTGGACTTAGTACCGACCCCTGATGCACTCCCACCTTCACCTCAAACTCACCACTGTTCCCGTCCTTCGTCCTTACAGCTCTGCACACTCTTTTGTATATTTCCATCACTACTCTGATCAACCATTCCTCCAGTCCTAACTTCCTCAATGCCCATGTCACTACTTCACGTGGAACCCTATCGAATGCTTTCTCCAGATCAACAAACCCAAGAAACAACCTCTTCCTCTTCTCCATGTACTTCTCCTGCAACTGCCTCACAATAAAAAGCGCATCTGTCGTTCCTCTTCCTGGCATAAATCCAAACTGCATTTCATCAATCTTCACTTTCTTCCTTATCCTCCTCTCCAACACCCTTTCCAATACCTTCATTCCATGCTCCAATAACTTTATCGCTCGGTACGAGCCACACACCAGAGGGTCACCTTTCCCCTTGTATAGAGGGACGAGGGTCCTCAGTGCCCAATCCACTGGAATGCGGCCTTCTTTCACCACCAGATTGCAGATCTCTGTCATTCTCTTCACACCCCAACTTCCCGCTGCCTTCAACATATCTCCCACAACTCCCGTCGATAATAATAATCGTACATGCATCCAAAAATGTTTACAGTGGATGAGAACCACAGCAACGGAAGTGATGAATCCGTAACAATTAATTAAAAGATAATCACAGAATAAACATTGTTTATGGGCTTTTGACTCTGTATTTAATCCCACTTAATCACAAGCCCGACAATTCTCTAATTTATCATAATAAGGAGAATCAGGGAATTTAAGAGGCTCAAGATCTGGTATGACATTTGGATTTATCATATTTATAACGTAAAAGAAATTACTTAAACTAAAAATCATCAGTATCTTTAGCATATAGTAGTATAAGTAGTCGTATAAGTCGTAGTATAAGTCGTAGTATAAGTCGTAGTATAAGTCGTAGTATAAGTCGTAGTATAAGTCATAGTATAAGTCGTAGTATAAGTCGTAGTATAAGTCGTAGTATAAGTCGTAGTATAAGTCGTAGTACAAGTCGTAGTATAAATCGTAGTATAAGTAGTAGTATAAGTAGTAGTATAAGTAGTAGTATAAGTAGTAGTATAAGTAGTAGTATAAGTAGTAGTATAAGTAGTAGTATAAGTAGTAGTGTTACATATTTATGTGAATGTATGTGAATTACCATCCAGGTCTTTGCTTATCCATGTGTAGTAGATTAAGGGTTGTAGTGGTTGGAGGGTCAGGAGCCCTTCTGAAAAGAGGCCGGAAACGGAAGAGGAAAAGACACGAGGGAGAGAAGCGACGAGTCTTCTTCTTCCTCGCCCCGCTCCGACGAAAGGTGGGATCGACCTTGCGCCACGGGGAAAAGCGGCGTTCCGAAGCCCGTCTGGCGAGAGGAGTTACCGGGACGTGTACCTACCCGGTGGAGACGTCAAGTTGACGTGGGGCCGTGCATCGACCCCGCGTCTGGCACCGTTCGCGGCACCGTCTAAAAAGACGCGTACGGGTCGCACGTTGGGGCCTAACACGCGTTGCAAGCGGCGTGGGGGCTTTTGGCTTGCTTGACCGTACCCGCTTCGCGTGGCCACGAGGGGCTGTAGCCGTGGTGCCTGATACGATACCTGCCCGGTGGGAACACGTCCACCCGGGGTTCGTTCAACCACCCGAGTGCGGCGACGCCGACCATCATCTTGGTTAGGAGGGGCCCAGAGACATTGTGAGGGGCAGAGACAAAAGGGGGTCGTGAGTACCAAAAGGGGACACACATATATAAGATGGCCATCTTAAACCTCTAGGGGATTGATTGATTGTTGAGTGTGAATTGTTGATGGTTGTTTGTTGTTGATTGCTCGGGGAATATATCCGTGATTGTATCCTTGAAATTGTATGATATCCTTACCCTGGAAATATATCATTGAACATCAGTTTCTCTTGGGTGGAATTCATAGGGATTGCGTTGCGAAAGCGCATATATAATACTACTTTCTGGCGAAGGTCCTCTCACGGTCCGGGGGTCACCGAGACCAGGTAGTCACCGAGGGGACCACGTAACAGTAGTATAAGTAGTAGTATTAGTAGTAGTATTAGTAGTAGTAGTAGTAGTAGTAGTAGTAGTAGTAGTAGTAGTATAATAATAATCATCATCTTCATTGGTATCTTTATCTTCATCAGCTACAAAACTACTTTCATCATTAGAACACAAACTCTCACTATCATAACTGTCTTCTGTTCCAATAGAGATACTATCATCACTATCATACTCCCCAAAGTCTTCACTTGAATAATGACTCATTTAATTAGCAGAAAAAAACATTACCATCTATATCCATATACTTTTTTTCATTAATAGATTCAACGACTATATCTCTAGTATTAAAGATAATTTTAAAATGGTTCCTAACGACTATTGAGCGAAATGACATTTCTCCTGTTATATTAACATCTTTCATTTCATCAAGATTGACATCATTAGGCTTATTAAAGAATATAGAAATTTCACCGTGTTTGGAGCTAATAGTTTTATCCTCCTTTTTGGTAACTTCACTAAAAAGAGTTATATTTTTTGATACTTTTCCATCTTTCATTACCTCCTCTAGTTTATTATAAATCTCCATAAATAGTGGTGAAACTTTTGTTTTGACGGCTTCCCAAAGACAGAGAATGCTCTTCCTTTAAAAGGTATTGAGTAACTCATATTAACTTTCATAATAGGTTTAATCCAAAAGTTATTGTAATCATCTTTGTTCAATTTTACATCAGTGCAATATATTTCAGTATCCTTTTAAAATGAGGAAATTGATTGAAATTTGTCTTTTGTGTTTTGAAACATTGTATTTATTCGGTAAAAAAAAGTCTTAAACCTTTAAACAGTCTCCTCCAAAATAAAAATTGAAAAATAAGGTTTAAAACCTCAAAACAGTCTCCTTCACAGAGACTAACTATTTTTGGAGCTGTGCCAAGAATTGATTTTTAAGTTTAAGCAAAGTTTTGTTATATAAATAGAGATGAAAACAACGTATTGCGACGTTTATAATCATGAGTACAAATATTACAAAAAACACCTCCAAACCCACCAACACACATTCAATCTTTTTCAGCTGATATCCCCGCTTGAACGAGAAACAAAACATTGTGATGTCTGTTCTAAGGATCTCTTGAAGAAGGGTTTTCCTAGACACCTTCAATCACAAAAACACAAGAAGAATGAATAGTCAGTTGGATACTCTATTAAAAACTCTGATTGAGCATTTAAGGGACATATTAAGATTAGGGTTTTTGAGTTTGAAACTCTTGGACCAAAATCAATAGCGAAGGCGATTGAGATGGTTAAACCTGCTGTTGAAACACTTGTAAAAGATTCGTTGACTGAGAAGAATACTTTAAAGTTTTATATGGGAGTGTTGTGGATTTTTTGGACAGTATGTAATTGATGAATCAATAATTCAATGTCCAAAACCTTTTGTCAGAAGAAGGACCACAGATTTTAATTCCCGAGGAGGATATCACTTTTTGTTTACAAGAAGTGCACAACAAGAAACAATAACCCTTATCAAACCAAGAAGAACATACTGCAAATCACGAAAAAGCACATTGCAAGATACACAACAAAATCCTAAGTCCTGGTACAGTAGAGATGTACATCAAAGAACCCATCATAAGGATACACCAAATACACAGTAGCATGCACAGTATACAATATCGACAGACAGTATCGACAGACCAAGTGAAAAATCCTAAGTGCAATATCAACGTACAATATTTACGAACCAGTGAAAATCCTATCAACATACAGTATTTACAAAATAAGTGAAATCCTAACATTTGAAGGTCTCCATGTCTTTTATACTGGCTGGAATTGGGAGGAGCAAGTGAAAAGGAGGAGCGAAGATGGGATTGGTCGCATGAAGAAAGGGGAGGAGAGTAGTTGGATTGGTTGAGCAAAGTGTAGGTGGGAGGGATATGGAAATATTGGGGTGGGAGGGATATCACGCTGAGTGGGGAGAGATTGAGGAATGCATATTAAAATATCCTTAATGAGGAAGATACAGTCACGTGAAAAAGTAAGTACACCCCATGTAAAGTTTTGACTTTTTCAACATATTTCAACTGTTACGTGCTCCTCCCCAAACCCCGGTCACGGTATACCTCCGAGCCCCTAGAGGATTCACAGCAGAAAGAAGTGTTATTCTGTATGTCAAAGATCAATGGTGAAACCACACCAATTGTTACCAACAAACAAGTATTGTATTAAGATCACACAAGAATAACAGTACAACAACAATAGTAATCAATTGTACAACCAATACATATTTCCTATGATGGTACCATCAGGTTTGTACAATATAACTCACTGTGCTCTCAGTGAGCGAAAAGAAGAACATTCCCAATGTCTCTATTACGGCATCAAGCCAAAGTCGATCCGCTCCAGCGATTTTCAGAACGATGTCTAATCGAGACCAGAATCCCGTTCGGATGACAGTCACAGTCACGCTGCCAAAGCTGCGCAAAGGCACCCTAAAGGCGACCGGGAAATCACACCCTCGGGTATGGACGTTCCACGGCTCCCAATCGGCGAACCGCAGATTTCCCACTCAAAAGCCACGTTACACACACACACACACCAGATTAACGTCTGAATGCGGTGAACATGGTTGAAGCGAAGTGAAAAACCTTGAGCGAAGCGCAAATCCTGCACGAGGTAAAAATGGCCGACGGCCCGTTCTCGTGTCGTAACGGCACTCCGATGATTCTCGTCGGAATCAACCGCAAAACCTGTCACGCAGGTTTATCTGTCACAGCGATAACAACTCTGTCGCAGGAATCCCTTTCCCAGGAAACCCAAAGTTCACACGTGACCCTCGTTCGTCAACGTTCGCTCAGGACCTTGAAGCAGCTCGGCTTCTTGTCCGACTCACTCGCTCAGCCTCCTCTCCCACCTCTTCCTCTTCGTCATCGTCCGGTTCCGGTTTCATTTAAAACATTAACTTTTTTACCTTTTGAAAATAGTAATCTCTATTTCCCTTAAACGACAACAATAATAGTACATGGAATCAAAAATGTTCACAGTGGATGAAAACCACAACAACGGAAGTGACGAATCCGTAACACAACATACAGCTATTTGATCTTCATTTCAACAATATTGATAGATAAAGGTGATATAATATAACAAATATCATGAAACATTTACATTTTGTAGTCCATTGTATAATTTAAATAAACATAAATGCAAATTTTGCATGTGGAAAAAGTAAGTACACCCCTACATTTATCACTACTTCAAATACCTAAAATTAGAATCAGGTGCACCAGCTCAGGTGCAAATGGTTATAACATCGTCAGAGAGTACCTTGGAGGAACCTGTCTTATTTAAACCTCAGACATTTAGTTTGGTTTGCTCTTTGTTGTTGAAGTGTGCGGTGTCACCATGCCTAGATCAAAAGAGCTCTCTGAGGCCTTCAGAAAGAAGTTTATAGATGCCTACGAGTCTGGGAAGGGATTTAAAAAGATCTCCAAACAATTTGAAATCAATCATTCAACTGTCTGGAAGATCATCTACAAGTGGAGAAGATTCCAAACAACTGCCAACTTGTTCAGGCCAGGCCGCCCCAGCAAGTTCAGCCCGAGCGCAGACCGCAAGCTGCTGAAAGAATTCTCGAAGAACCCCAGAATGTCATCACGGGACCTACAGGTAGCTCTTGCCACTGTTGATGTCAAAGTGCGCGAGTCTACCATTAGAAAGAAGCTGCACAAATTTGATCTACATGGGAGGTGTGCCAGGAGGAAACCTTTGCTGTCCAGAAAGAACATCAGGGCAAGACTAAAGTTTGCCAATGAACACCGAGGCAAAGACCAGCACTTCTGGAACAATGTGCTCTGGACAGATGAGTCAAAGGTAGAGCTATTTCGCCACAGTACCAGAAGACATGTTTGGTGAAAACCAAAGACAGCATTTGACCACAAGAACCTGATACCAACTGTAAAGCATGGTGGTGGAAATATTATGGTTTGGGGCAGCTTTGCTGCATCAGGGCCTGGGCAGCTCACCATCATAATATAATCCACTATGAATTCTTCATTGTGCCAGAGGGTGCTTGAGGATAATGTGAGGCCATCTGTCGGAGTGTTGAAGCTCAACCGCAGGTGGACCTTGCAACATGACAATGACCCTAAACATACCAGTAAATCCACCAAGGAATGGCTGAAAAGAAAGAAATGGAGGGTTCTGGAATGGCCAAGTCAAAGCCCGGATCTAAATCCCATCAAGATGTTGTGGGGGGATTTGAAACGAGCTGTGCATGCAAGAAACCACTCAAAATCTTAATTTGTTGTTGAATAAATTAATTATTGCAAAGTCAATTTTCATTGTTTTTTGTTCAATTCGATCACCTTTATCTGTAGATACTGTTTAAATGAAGATCAAATATTGATATGTCCACATATGTTAAAAAGATTTTAAAAAACATTTCATGGGGTGTACTTACTTTTTCCACATGCAAAATTTGCATTTATGTTTATCTAAATTATACAATGGACTACAAAATGTAAATGTTTCATGATCTATATTATAAATAGGCTATGGAGATTCTGTCTGTCTGTCTGTCTGTCTGTCTGTCTGTCTGTGGGTGTGGCTTCCTCCGTTTACAGAGTAGCTCCACCCATTCTTGGAGATGCTTCATGTAAACAAATATCCACCATTTTATTACCTCAAATAGCTTTGAGGCCTGTTTAGTTAGGCCCGTGTTGTCTTTCTCTCTCACACAGGTTTATTTCAACTCAAATTCGATATATCATTTCATTTTCAACAGTCGCTAACGTAGTTTTAGACTCGGTTGAAAAAAAACGGGAAGAAAATCCCATGAAAGTTTCCGTTTATAGAACGAAATGAATTCTCAAAGGCCTGTAAAATAAAGCCCATTCATTGAGTCACCCTCACGATTTTATCTCGAATTCACCATCTGATTTAATTTTTATCGATGGTTTTCGACTTGGTGTCAGAAATAATTGAGAACATTCACGCACACACGGGAAAATGCAGATATATTTATAAAAATCGCGCCACGATGATACACGAAAATACACCTCCTAAAATAACAGTCGGGTAAAATGTCGACATATATTAAAAATTCGCTTTTTCTTTTCCGTTAAGATACATTATTTACTTTTGATGACAGTCGTCACAAAAACGACATATATTTATTTATTCGTTCTTATTTCATTCAACATTATTATCCAGAAGTAAAATATGTTTCAGGAAATTACCGAGAGATATTTCTTGCTACAACAGGATGCTGCTGCAACAATGATGAGGAGGGTTGGAGAGGAGCGAGGAGTTCGAGAGGGGCGAGGGGCTGGAGAGTGAGGAGCTTGGGGTTGGAGAGTGAGGAGCTAGGGGTTGTGGAGTGAGGAGCTAGGGGTTGGAGAGCGAGGAGTGAGGGCTTGGAGAGGAGTTAGGGGTTGTGGAGTGAGGAGCGAGGAATTGGAGAGCGAGGAGCGAGGGCTTGGAGAGCGAGGAGTTGGAGAGTGAGGAGCTAAGGGTTGGAGAGTGAGGAGCTAGGGGTTGGAGAGTGAGGAGCTAGGGGTTGGAGAGTGAGGAGCTAGGGGTTGGAGAGTGAGGAGCTAGGGGTTGGAGAGTGAGGAGCTAGGGGTTGGAGAGGAGCGAGAAATTGGAGAGGGCGAGGGGTTGGAGAGTGAGGAGCAAGGAGTTGGAGAGTGAGGAGCGAGGAGTTGGAGAGTGAGGAGCGAGGAGTTGGAGTGAGGAGTGAAGGGGTTGGAGAGTGAGGGGCAAGGGGTTGGAGGGCGAGGAGCGAGGGGTTGGAGAGCCAGGAGCGAGGGGTTGGAGAGCGAGGAGCGAGGGGTTGGAGAGTGAGGAGATAGGTGTTGGAGAGTGAGGGCCGATTGGAGAGAGTGAGGAGTGATTGGAGAGGAGTGTGAGGAGCGATTGGAGAGGAGTGTGAGGGATTGGAGAGGAGTGTGAGGAAGTATTGGAGGGGAGTGTGAGGAGGTATTGCAGGGGAGTGTGAGGAGGCATTGGAGGGCAGTGTGAGGAGGTATTGGATAGGAGTGTGAGGAGGAGTGGGATTGGAGAGGTGTGAGGGTGGAGAGAGGAGAGTGGCAGGTGGAGAGGAGTGAGAGGTCACATATTATGTGAAATAAATAAATTGTGTTCATTACACCATTTCTGGAGCTGATGAATTGCCAGTAACCATTTTGTAAAATTTAATGTGCAGCATCGAAATCAAGATGTCGAAATGTCACAAACGCCCATGCCCGTGGGATTCCCACGGGTGACCCCACTCGTATATTATAGAACCTATGGATATATTGTGTAGTCAGGAAAAATATATAAACTTGTATATATGCCGTTACAAAAAGGAATTGCATGCACGTGGTAGTTATTTGGGATTGGCTTTTAGGATTTCTCTACACCTTGTTGAATGCAGACTAACTTTTGATCAAAACCCTAATAAACTATAAGCTTTCATTTATTCTCAACTCATTCATTTGGATTTATTTGATTCAGAGTGTTTAAATTATTGCTTTTGGAAAGATTTACTGAGTACGTCTTGTTTTTTTTAACTCAAAACAGCAGAGATAGCTCCCCTGCTTAAGCAAACTGGTATGCAATTGTATGAATTACAGGTATTTATTTCCGAATTGTTGCCTAGTTTTGTTTTTGTAAAACCCAAGACCACACAATTTTTTTTTATAGTTCCATACGCAATTTTTTCTCAAACCTAGTTACAAGGTTAACTTGTATATTGTCACCTTCACGCCATTCTTGCTCAAGTCGAAAAAAGCGTTTACGAGATAATCACAAAAAACGTTTTTTTTTTTCAGCCATCTGGATCAGTACTGAATTTAAATTCTGTTCAGTGAAGAAAACCTCGATTATCATTGCATGCAATTGTAGAGAAACATGTAACTAAGCTAAATTTATAAATAACAGAGATTATAAATCACCGTGAGCAATTTTGGCTTGGGCAAATCACCGTGAGCAATTTCGGCTTGGGCAAATCACCGTGAGCAATTTCGGCTTGGGCAAATCACCGTGAGCAATTTTGGCTTGGGCAAATCACCGTGAGCAATTTTGGCTTGGGCAAATCACCGTGAGCAATTTTGGCTTGGGCAAATCACCGTGAGCAATTTTGGCTTGGGCAAATCACCGTGAGCAATTTTGGCTTGGGCAAATCACCGTGAGCATTTTTGGCTTGGGCAAATCACCGTGAGCAATTTTGGCTTGGGCAAATCACCGTGAGCAATTTTGGCTTGGGCAAATCACCGTGAGCAATTTTGGCTTGGGCAAATCACCGTGAGCAATTTTGGCTTGGGCAAATCACCGTGAGCAATTTTGGCTTGGGCAAATCACCGTGAGCAATTTTGGCTTGGGCAAATCACCGTGAGCAATTTTGGCTTGGGCAAATCACCGTGAGCAATTTTGGCTTGGGCAAATCACCGTGAGCATTTTTGGCTTGGGCAAATCACCGTGAGCAATTTTGGCTTGGGCAAATCACCGTGAGCAATTTTGGCTTGGGCAAATCACCGTGAGCATTTTTGGCTTGGGCGAATCACCGTGAGCAATTTTGGCTTGGGCAATTATGGCACGGAGAAGTGCTAGAGACAATATTGCTCACGGTTCTACCTAAACGCTGACGACCCTTTGGAACGAATAATCAAGAAATTAATTTTTATGATACATTGACTTTGTTTTCATTTATACACTAGTTTTTTTAGGTCATCTCTAACTAGGGTTATCGAGATGGGTTCGGGTTCGTTGAATTTAATGGGAGGAGTCATTATTTCGGTGATATACAATGAGCGGAAATGGCACGGAGTAGAACAAACACATTTTTTTCGGCGAATAAAACGTGTATAGACATTGTATTACGAATTGACAGTAACTAGACACAATAACCAATCACCGGATAACAAAAAGGTCATTTTCGATAAAATTCGACTTGAGCAAGAATGGCACGAAGGTGACGATATGAAGAGCAAGTGGGAAGAAAGAAAGGTACATGTGAATTACCGTCCCCCAGAGGTCACCCAGAGGTCACGTAGGCAACCTCAGAGGTCATCCAAGTATGCAAGTGGGAGGGCATACACTCTTCCACCCTGCAAGATAATTTACAAGTATTTTGCATCTCACTTATCAAACAATGTTCATTGCATACTCCATACTGTACCGCCACCTTTTTAACTAATATATAAGTGATAGAACCAAGCAATGACCAAACCAAAAAGAGTGGAGAAAACAACAACCTTGGTATATAAATGGAAAACATCATGAATGTGAGAAATATCAAATAAGTATTATTGAAGAAATAACAGGGGTAAAGGTAAATAAAACAAATAAGCGGATACATTTAAATACGAATACGTTAGAGGCTCCAAGAGGCAACATCCTTGAGTGGACCGAAGACTTTAATGGTCGTCGAGAGATTGAGGGGAAAATAATTTACTATAATCTCAAAATGGTATGTGGTTCGGGAGGGGGTCGGATGAGGTCATCAAGAGAAGTTTATCATTTCATAATCGCTCAACATCTCGAGGCAGATTCTAATGTAATATTTATCACTATTTTAGATGGTGATTCTGCTTTTAAGAAAATTAAGCTTTTACCTAAAATTGAAACACAAATATTCGTTGGGTCTCTGTCCCAGTATAATGAAAAATGGGGAGAGATAATGAGTTAAAAGAGGGAGAAAAAGGGTGTCATTTTTCAAGAAAGGGGATTGAATCAATAAGTTTCCATACTTTTCCCCATTGACTTCAACGTTAAATTTAATGTGTCCCAGAACCCCCATTCTTCCTCTACATACATAGCAGGACATCTCAAAAAGTTGTGGATGCATTCGGACGAAATTTGGCGGAGACGTAGCGTTTGTGACAAGGACGACATGATTAGATTTTGGTGACGATCCGGATTCTGATCCGGCTGCTATAATTTTAAAAGTGATTCTTCACCATTGGGAGATCGGGCCAAAAACGATACATAGCGGGATATCTCAAAAAGTTGTGGACAGATTTGGACGAAACTCGGTGGACAGGTCGGGTGTCTGACAAGGACAAATAGGTTCGATTTTGGTGAAGATCTGAATATGGATTCGGATTCGGATTATTTAATTTTTAAGTGATTCTTCATCATTGGGAGATAGGGCCAAAAACGATACATAGCAGGATATCTCAAAAAGTTATGGACGGATTCGGACGAAATTTGGCAGAGACGGAGCGTTTGTGACAAGGACGACATGATTAGATTTTGGTGACGATCCGGATTCGGATCCGGCTACTATAATTTTTAAAGTGATTCTGCACCATTGGGAGATAGGGCCAAAACGATACATAGCAGGATATCTCAAAAAGTTGTGGACGGATTCCGACGAAATTTGGCGGAGACGTAGCGTTTGTGACAAGGACGACATGATTAGATTTTGGTGACGATCCGGATTCAGATCCGGCTGCTATAATTTTTTAAGTGATTCTTCACCATTGGGAGATAGGGCCAAAAACGATACATAGCGGGATATCTCAAAAAGTTGTGGACGGATGTGGACGAAACTCGGTGGACAGGTCGGGTGTCTGACAAGGACAAATAGGTTCGATTTTGGTGAAGATCAAAATATGGATTCGGATACGAGGATTCTTTAATTTTTAAGTGATTCTTCACCATGGGAGATAGGGCCAAAAATGATACATAGCAGGACATCTCAAAAAGTTATGGACGGATTCGGACGAAATTTGGCAGAGACGGAGCGTTTGTGACAAGGACGATTTGATTAGATTTTGGTGACGATCCGGATTCGGATCCGGCTACTAGAATTTTTAAAGTGATTCTTCATCATTGGGAGATAGGGCCAAAAATGATACATAGCAGGACATCTCAAAAAGTTATGGACGGATTCGGACGAAATTTGGCAGAGACGGAGCGTTTGTGACAAGGACGATTTGATTAGATTTTGGTGACGATCCGGATTCGGATCCGGCTACTAGAATTTTTAAAGTGATTCTTCATCATTGGGAGATAGGGCCAAAAATGATACATAGCAGGACATCTCAAAAAGTTATGGACGGATTCGGACGAAATTTGGCAGAGACGGAGCGTTTGTGACAAGGACGATTTGATTAGATTTTGGTGACGATCCGGATTCGGATACTAGAATTTTTAAAGTGATTCTGCACCATTGGGAGATAGGGCCAAAAACGATACATAGCGGGATATCTCAAAAAGTTGTGGACGGATTTGGACGAAACTCGGTGGACCAGTTGAGTGTCCGACAAGGTCAAATAGGTTCGATTTTGGTGAAGATCAAAATATGGATTCGGATACGAGGATTCTTTAATTTTTAAGTGATTCTTCACCATGGGAGATAGGGCCAAAAATGATACAGAAGCACGATATCTCAAAACGTTACGGACGGATGATTTTGATTAAATGCGATGCTGTATTGTGATTTTATGGTCTACTCTGGGATACAAAACGTAAACTGTTCACCTGGCGGAGGTATGCTCTCAACTCAGTGCCTTCGTAGTTCTAGATGTGGAGACGCACCTAGATGTGGAGGAGGTGTTTTTAATATGGTAATATTTCATGTCAATCGGACCAACAGTTACCGAGGACATGAATTTTTAAAATGTCCTCCCCCGGCAGACCGCCTTCGACCCAGATTTTTTTTAAATGCCCGCAACAAACGTTGGTACATCACTGCTGATGAACGGAACATTGTGGTCAAGTTTCATCGGAATTGTATGTGGTTTCTTAGAAGAAAGCAAATACCTTATTTTGGGGGGCAACACTCCCCGTAAACCACTTCAGAACCCGATTTTTTTTAATTCCGTCAACAAACCTTGGTACATCATGGGTGATGAAGGTTGTGGTCAAATTTCATCGAAATTGTGTGTGTAGTTTCTGAGAAAAAAGCAAATTCCTTTTTGGGGGGGGGGGGGTGGGACGGTGTGGGGGATCAAACCTGGATCCACTCTGACCCCTGGTAGACCCCCTTAAATCCAGATTTTTTTAAATGTCGTGAACATTAAAGCCTCCTCAGCGTCGAAGAGTCTGGCATTTCACTCAGGCCGACTGGGACAGGCTTCAAGCAGCCATCAATCGTCTGGATTGGTCTCCCATCTCCACTGCCTCTGACATCAATTCTTCCTGGGAATTCTTCCAAAGCAAACTGATCTCTCTCATGCACAGATTTATCCCATCTCGTCTTCAGTTGTCTTACCCTTCCTCCCGTCCATGGTACACCGAATCTTGTGGTGAGGCAGTTGCCCTGAAACAACTTGCCTTTGCCTCTTGGAAGGCAAATCCAACTGAAGGCAATCTCAGTTCCTTCCACCAAGCTCGGAACAAGTGTGTGTCTACCCTCAGGAGTGCCAGGAAGCACTATCTCTCCTCACTCAAGAACGAACTCTCAAACCTTTCTCCTTCCTCCAAATCCTGGTGGCGTCTGGTCAAATCCGTTTCTGGTGTTTGTTCGCCCTCCATCCCCTCCCTTACCTCAAATGGCCACACAGTTGACATCACACGTGACAAAGCCGAATGCCTCAACTCTGTGTTTGCCTCAAAATCTTTAGTCCCAAACCCATCTCTCTCTGTTCCCACCTTTCCCAGTCGAACCCAACTGCTCCTGGACTCTGTGTCCTTCTCTCCTGACAAGGTGGAGGAGTTTTTGTCAAACCTCGACTCTGATTCTGCAACTGGACCAGACGGCATCAGCCCACGGGTCCTAAAATCCTGCTCTGCCGCTCTATCTCACCCTCTCTCTGTTCTTTTCACCCTATCTTTTGCTCAAGGTCATCTGCCAGCATCCTGGAAATCAGCAAACATTACCGCTTTACACAAAAAAGGTGCAAAAACAGATCATTTTAACTACAGACCAATCAGCCTGCTCCCAATTATCAGCAAAGTCATGGAATCCATCATTACTTCGGATATGAAATCTTTCCTCTTCTCCAATGGCTTGATCTCTGATCATCAATTTGGATTCAGACCAGGTCACTCTACTCTGGACATGCTGCTTCTCCTGTCTCAACAATGGATGGAGGTCCTCAATGCGAAACAGGAAATCAGAGCTGTCTCCCTTGACATATCACGTGCCTTCGATACGGTCTGGCACCCAGCTCTGCTCACCAAACTCTACTCCTGTGGTATCCATGGAAATCTCCATGCATGGCTTGCGGACTTCCTCTCTGGTCATAGTCAACGTGTGGCCCTGAATGGGTTTCTCTCATCTCCTCTTCCTGTTCAGGCTGGAGTTCCCCAAGGTAGTGTTCTGGGCCCTGTGCTTTTTCTGGTCTTTATCAATGATCTCTCCGACTCTCTGGAAAATCCTCTCTATCTCTTTGCCGATGACTTCACTCTCTGCCGCTCCATTCCTCTTCCCTCAGATCGGCAGTCTGCAGCCTCCTCACTCTCTGAAGACCTGGACAAAATCACAGACTGGTCAAACAAGTGGAACATGTCTTTCAATCCTGACAAATCTCACACTCTTACTATGTCTCTCCGAAAAGATCGACTGGACAACCCTCCCATCTACTTTCTCAACAATCCTCTCCAAGAAGTTCTGTCGCTCAAGCTTTTGGGTCTCACTATCTGCCATGATCTTTCTTGGGAAAACCACATTTCCAAGCTGGCCTGCAAAGCCAGTCGCCGACTGGGCATCCTCCATCGTGCGAAGTCCTTCCTAGGCACACCTGAGCTCCTCACCACATACAAGGCTTTCATCCGCAGCTCAATGGAATACTGTTCTCCCCTATGGGCTGGTGCTCCTGCCTCACACCTAGCTCGGCTTCACGCTGTTGAAACCAAAGCTTTCAGAATCATTGGAATCTCCCGCGATGAAGCTATCTCTGAGGGCCTTTCACTCACTCACCGCAGGCAGGTAGGTGGTCTTTCTGTCTTCTACCGACTCCTCTCCGGCCTTGCTCCCCCAGCTCTCTCTGTGCTCTGTCCCCCAAATATTCCTACAGGTCGCACAAGATCTGCCAGCAAGCCTCTGATGGTTAAACTGCCGAAATCTCGGCTCTCTGCTCACCTTCACTCCTTCATTCCTCTTTTCTCCCGCCTCTGGAACAAACTCCCACACTCCCTTCAATCCCACTCCTCCCTACAGGTCTTTAAAACAGCTGTTCACCACCATCTCTTATCTTCCCCCATCCAAAACCTTGATCTTTTCTACCCCCACTAATTCACCCCAGATCCACCTTGTTTGTAATTCCAACTTCTTTCCTGGTAGTCCTGGCAGTGTCCATATGTTTTATGCCTCTCTCACCCCATTTCCCATGCCTCCCCCCCAAAGCCCTCTCCCTCCCACAGATCTCTCGATGTCTCTCGGTTCCTGCTCTCAAATGTTGTGTTTGTGTCCTTCCCCCTCTCTCCCCATCTTGTCTACCGCTCCCGATGTTATTTGTGTTATGTGTCGGTTTGTTGGTTTGTCTTTCTGTGTGATAAATGTTCGCTCTTTCACGAGCCTCGATCTTGTATACAAAAAAAAACAAAACAAAAAAACAACTTTTGTCACAACACAAGAAGCATCATTTGTGCCAAATTTGGTCGCAATCCCATCAGCGGTTTAAGAGAAGTTTGAAGTGTTTACGGACTGACAGACGATGCGCCATCACATAAGCTCCCCTGAACTTCGTTCCAGGTGAGCTAAAAAATACATATACTTTTTATGGCGTAGCCCATCGGGCAGAGCCGTCCAGAACAGTTTGTCTGTCTGTAGGTATGTATGTATGTATGTCCCCTCAAACGTATACCAATCAGAGCTAAGGAGCTGGTCACATGACAGGGTGAGGTGATTGCGTCTGACGTCATTACGGTGGTGCTGCAGCAAACTCTCCACGCACCGCCATTTTGTTTTATATGCCGTTCATGCCGAACATATTGTCGAACCTATCATATATCACAATCGCCATGGTCTACCTTGACGTTTTTCATTCAGTGTGAACCATAAACAAACCGATTGTCAAAACTAGCAACGGTACCCACCCTACGGGCAGGGCTTCAATTGGGAAGCCAAAATGAAAAGGCAAAATATCAGAAATTGAAGGCAGAAATTTTTTATTTTAAACGATTCATATAAACATCCGTCAAATCATATCACACGTAAATCATCAAAATCAAAACAGTATCTTTAGAATTTCAATAAAAGCCACATCACTGTTCATATCAGTAAATATTGTTGTGGTTTTTGAGAACCCTCCACTTTGTAAATATTGTAATATCCCTAATAAATAATCCCCTGTAAATACTCCCATTTTTGGTGTAAAGGTCAAAGGTCACACCCTAGTTAGGCCACGAGCAACACGTAGCACACCATAGGATCTTCTTTAGTTATTTCATTAGTATG
The DNA here is from genome assembly GCF_964187855.1 of Myxine glutinosa. Lineage (NCBI taxonomy): Eukaryota > Metazoa > Chordata > Myxini > Myxiniformes > Myxinidae > Myxine > Myxine glutinosa. The sequence continues at coordinate 7,879,439 of NC_136266.1, forward strand.
TGTTTCAGGTAAGGATTTGTTCCCAATAGTTGAATCTGCGTTGTATTAATTAAATAAGAGTAGGCCCCCTTTTCAAGTCATATTGCGGCGTAGCCTTCCTCCAAATTGGGCTCCCTTGCTTGCCAGTAGCGTTCGCTGCCTGGCTCAGCCACCATTACGCACGCGGTCAAGCTGGAGAGGAAGGGCGGAGCGCCAAGAACGAAGGCGTGGCCCCTCAACGCCCCATCAAGGGGCGGACCGGTGAGCGCTCGCGACCACTCAGAGCCGAGGCCAGCTCACCGGTAGGCGGATCCAAAAGGCAAACGGCTTGATATGCGAGTGGGCAATAAAAGCGGCTGCGTGGGACTACTTCGAGAGATTAGTGAGAGAAGAGAGGTGCCCGGGAGAACGATTTGAACCGATGCGAAAGGAGTCCTTGCTTGCCGTTTATGAACTATTGGAGGCGCACAACTGGCAAAAGGCTAAGGGACAATTTATTACGTACGCCGCAGCCCAGTCTCCCCCCCCCCATCCCCCCGCGATATAATTGTCCGCTCACGTTAAACGCCACGCGAAGCTGCCGGCAGCTTGCCGCGGTACGAGTGAACACCCAAAGCGTGGATCGGAGCGGAGCGTGAACCTGGGGCCGGACCTCGATGCCTACCATCTGCCTGGACCCTTCTCTTCCTTCCTTCCTACCATTACCAACTCCCGTGTAAGTCTGTCTGTATTGTCCTGGGCGTGTTAATTAAGTGTTTAAGGTTGCCCTGTGTCCTTTTATTTCCTCCTTTTGTATATTCTTACACTTTCGTTTCCTCTTCATTAATGTACAATAAATTCTGTGTTCTTCCTTCACCCATCTGATTTCTTCTCATCCGGTCGCCTTAGTCTTTTCCCTGATTGAATACCTGTGGCACGATTAGGAACCGCTTAGAATCGGGTTTAGACTGCCGCTAAACGGCTCAAGCTTCGGATTGCTAAACCGCTCGGCAATATTCCATCTTGTCCGTGGCTCGAGCAGAAGTATCGCCCTGCTTTGCGGAGAGGTTGGCAAAGGTATCTGGGAACCCGTTGACCAGTCACCCTGGTCAATCTCAACCCCGCAAAGGAGCGTGATATCTTCTAGGACTCGGACGGCCAGTGTAATAGACGAGGGGATTAACCCCCCCTCGGTAAGGGGAGCGCCGTAATCCGAGATCCGCAACAATATTATTCCATCGTGTTTCAAACTTCGTGGTGATCAAGAGCATCCATCAGGCCTTGGTACTTGTCTGCACGGATCGTCTTCTGGTTGTTCCTTGCCCACCGAAGTGTTGACGCTTCAGCCTTGGCATACTGATTGCATGCGAACTGTTGAGTAAGTCGTCGACACCTCATGACCTGATTGAAATTTTGATCTCTGATCTTAAGGCGGACCCTTGCGAACTCACTTGGGGATATAGTGCCTCGGCCTTTTGCATGAGGGATGTCGATCTTGAATCCTTCTTCACCATGGGTAAACATCAGCACATAGTGAAGAGGATCGTAGCTCTGGTGCAGCTCCGTGATGGTTTGAAGTCTACCTTCACGCTTATAGAGGATGACGTTCAAATGGTACACATGCTCGCCAGGTATGATGATGGATACCTCGCTTGCCTGCGGGAGGTTGTAACGTCGAGCATGCTCACCTGAAGGCCGCTTTCTTGTTGTCTGCTTCCATCAACTCAAGGGCAGATTTCAGAGACTGGATGTAGGGATTGTTCTGATGCCGCCAGTCTTGGAGAGTCTTCAGAATGTCAATATTACCGTTGAGCTGTTCATTAAATCGGTCGGTTTTCCAGTTCGTCACTGTCATGGAACCATATTTGAGCGAACGTTGGATGCGATTGATCACTTTCTGGCTGGAGTGGTTCAATGCGATGGTAGACTTTACCTTGAAGCTTCACCATGGGGCTGAATCCTGGCATGAAGTGCTCCTCGATTCCGATCGATGCCATGGCCAAGGCATTGTTGAACTGGCGTATCTTCTCAATGAACTCCTTTCGGTCGAACAGAACTTTGAAATCTTCAGGGTAGGTCTCGAGCAGATTGATTGCAATTTTGCCCTTCTCACAGCAGAATCCAGGTCGTTCGTCATTCCAACAGTGGGCCTTGCAGAAGGGGCACTTATGTCCTGTATCATGCAGACATGGCAGCTTGTGACCTTGCTGCTTTGCTGGATAGTCAGCTTCTTCAAAGTGCTGGACATCAAACACTGCTCCATTCCTCCTCTTTTGCGTTAGAGCCACTTTAAGCTGGACTTTCCTAGCGCTCTGGTGTGCAGCTGTGTCACGATCTTGTTCAGCAGATCTGTATTCCTCGGACTGCCTCCGAGACTGGTGTGCAGCTGTGTTACGTCCTTGTTCAGCAGATCTGTATTCCTCGGACTGCCTCCGAGACTGGTGTGCAGCTGTGTTACGTCCTTGTTCAGCAGATCTGTATTCCTCGGACTGCCTCCGAGACTGGTGTGCAGCTGTGTTACGATCTTGTTCACCAGATCTGTATTCCTCGGACTGCCTCCGAGACTGGTGTGCAGCTGTGTCACGTCCATGTTCACCAAATCTGTATTCCTCGGACTGCCTCCGAGATTGGTGTGCAGCTGTGTTACGATCTTGTTCACCAGATCTGTATTCCTCGGACTGCCCCCGAGACTGGTGGGCAGCTGTGTCACGTCCTTGTTCACCAGATCTGTATTCCTCGGACTGCCCCCGAGACTGGTGCGCAGCTGTGTCACGTCCTTGTTCACCAGATCTGTATTCCTCGGACTGCCCCCGAGACTGGTGTGCAGCTGTGTTGCGTACTTGTTCCTGCCTCCGATAGTCCTCGACTCCTCGTCTAGGCTAGCCTTCTTTCTTGCAACAGCTTCCTTGGACGTTTTCGTTAATGAGGCTTTCTGTTTGGGAGGCATTTTACCGGTTTATCTGAAACAGTACCCGCCCAGAAACATGTACCAGATAAAACAAATCGTTTTGGCAATGGCCTCTCCAATATTGTACCCGTTTGTGACGTTTGTCACATTGTCTCCAGTACCCGTTTGTGATGATGTTTTCATTGTGACGAAAAAATTCGAATTTCACGAATATGTGAATTGTGTGTGTTTCATTGTGATTTTGGTACAAAATCATTCCATTTTTTTTCCGAAAGAAAAGTGTGGTTTTTTTTTTGGTTTTTTTTGTATACTGAATCGAGGCTCGTGAAAGAGCTAAAGAGAGTTGATATCACGATTTGAAACACGATGGAATAATATAATAATAAAATAAAATAAAAGGTCTTTAATTTAAAAAAATTAATAAAAGGTCTAAAGGAATATTTAAATTTTTTAGTTTAAATTTAATAAAAGGTTTAAAGGAATAATAAAAGGTCTTTGTCCGAGGTCACCGAGTTCGATAGGTGCAGCTGTGCAGCGATCGGTGCAGCCGTTTGTGCAGCACCTGGGAAAACAACATCGTCACAATGAGAACAATTGACGTTATGCCAACGTGAATGTTATGCGGGAGTCCAAACCTGAGAATACTGGAGACCAAAGCTGAAATTGGAAAAACTAAATAGCCGATTTTACTCCTGGAGATCCCAGGATTACCAACACAAAATATCGTTTCGATCGGTTCAGCAGTTTTTGCGGTACCTTCGAACAGACAGACAGACATTTGGTGAATTATTGTCAAAATGACCATCACATATCGAAAGCATCGGCGTCTCTTCCAACAATACGGTACGTATAGGCCTTCGGCGTTATGAATCACCATCCGCTTCGGACAAATATATATGTGGTATATAGATTACAGTCTCTCTATGATCGGGTTTCAAGAACATTGGGTGTGTGTTCATTTACCAAGTTTCTTGTGGAGAGATCGCCAAGTGGTTTAAGCATTCGAACAAGCACTCCATTCAAAACTGTTAAGGAACGGCTGGCTTGGCAAGCACGAGCTAGCTGCTTGGTAAATGAGCACACCTCCAACCCTTGTGGGGTATAATCTAGATTACAGTAGATATTCGCTCAGTTCTGTAAATAAAACATACCTTGTGGCGGACACAAAAGCCCACTGGCGTGGTGACATCATTCCGCGCACCAAGTGGGCGGTGGCCACGCACCAGGGGTAGGCGTGGCCTCATGAGATACACCGGGCGCCCAGCCCGGGACAGTACAGTGTTACAGTGTAGTCTTACAATAAAGACGTTTATATGTTACCGCTTGTCCGCTTCCTCCTTGCTCACAAGCAGCGCGCGTAACGCCGCGCTTTACTGGTGACCCTCGACGTTGGATCTGCTGGAGCGATCCTTCCACACGCGACGCCATCGCCATGGCCGACTTCGTCAAACTTCCGGAATTTTGGGAGGCTCAGGCCGAAGTCTGGTTCGTCCAGGCCGAAGCCCAATTTCAGCTTCGGCGCCTCACCGGCGATGACACGCGCTATTGCCACGTCGTCGCCTCCCTCGGGCCCGGCACGGCCGCTCGAGTTGTGTCCGTCCTTCGCCACCCACCGAACGGCCACAAGTACGAGGCACTCAAGCGGCTACTCCTAGCCACGTTCGGCCTTACGGACGACGCACGGGCCGACCGCCTCCTGGATCTCCCCGAGCTCGGTGAGACGCGCCCGTCGGTCCGAATGGACCATATGCTGTCACTGCTGGGCGACGAAGCCCCCGGTTCGCTATTCCGGGCGCTTTTCCGGCGCCAACTTCCAGCGCAGGTCCGCCTCGCGTTGGCCGGGACCGAGCTAACGGAACCCCGACCCCGCCCCCCGGTCCTGCACCCATCCCAGGGGCAGCCAGGGGCATCCCACCTGGCATCCCTGCACCCCGGACGCCGCCGATCGCCAGGGGGCGCTTCGGCCGGGTCATTCGTCTGCCCCGCAAACTGGCCCTCCAGGTGCGCGGGAATTCTGGGGGGGCGCGTGTGGCGGACACAAGAGCCCACTGGCGTGGTGACATCATTCCGCGCACCAAGTGGGCGGTGGCCACGCACCAGGGGTAGGCGTGGCCTCATGAGATACACCGGGCGCCCAGCCCGGGACAGTACAGTGTTACAGTGTAGTCTTACAATAAAGACGTTTATATGTTACCGCTTGTCCGCTTCCTCCTTGCTCACAAGCAGCGCGCGTAACGCCGCGCTTTAACCTCATGGATGTCTGGATTCCTCCAAATTTCTTTGTTTAATGTTATATACAGCATTAGCGACTGTTTAAAAAGCTAATCATGTGTTTGTGGTTTATAATATTTTACAAGCCCGGCTACGCCGCTGTTAGACTTTTGGTCTCGTTTCTACAACAGTGCCATTCTGTGAAAGTGCAAAACGAATAACTATAAGTTCTCTGCTTTTTCTGCCCCCATACCCTTCGCCTTCTGCCACTCCTTGAACTTCTTCCTCTTCTCATCAATCCTCTTTCCAACTTCATCATCCCACCACCTTGTTTCCGAGTGCCTCGGTGGTCCTTTTGTCCATCCACATACCTCACCAACGGCTCCCAACAGACGATCTTTCATTGACATCCAACCACTTTCAAGCTCAACCACATCATCCTCTACCCGACTCAGCCTCTCTTTTAATGCCTCCCTTACTGTCACCTCTTTCAACCTCCCACACCTTCATTCTCGGTTGGTACTTCAACCGCCGAGCCCTCCTCGCACCTTTCACACTTATGTCGCAGACAACCAAGTGGTGCTGTGAAACAGCCTCCTCCCCCGCGATCACCTTTGTGTCCCGGAGGTGCCCCCTATCTCGCCTATGCACCATCAGGTAGTCAACGGTTGTCGTCGACCCACCTGACGTGTCTGTAACAAGCTTATTATCCTCTTTCTGGAACTGAGTATTACAAATCAACAAATCGGCTCCATCAGCAAACTCCAAAATCCTTTCACCTTCTCCATTTCTCACATCATATCCGTAACCCCCATGAACTCCCTTAAAACCGCCCATACTCCTTCCCACATGTCCATTTAGGTCTCCTCCAACCACAACAACTTCCTCATCTTTCACGTTTTCCATCAGCTTCTCTATCGCATACCAGAACTTGTCCTTCTCTTCATCGCTCCGACCAACCTGCGGAGCATATCCCGAGATGACGTTCACCAAAAGCTTTCCAATCATCATTTTTACCATCATCAACCTATCACTCACTCTAGTCACACTCACCACACTGTCGACAAACTCCTCAGAAAACAGGACACCAACACCATTCACGCCCTCCGGGCACCCTTGCCACACAAACTTGTATTTCTGTCCCTGCCTACCCTTCACCATTCTCACACCACTTCCCTTCCATCTCGTCTCTTGCACACAACATATGTCCACTCTTCTTCTGACCAATACTTTTTTTTTTTTTTGTATACAAGATCGAGGCTCGTGAAAAAGCGAACATTAATCACACAGAAAGGCAAACCGACACAAAAAACATATAACATCGGCGACTGGCTTTGGAGGCCAGCTTGGAAATGTGGTTTTCCCAAGAAAGATCACAGCAGATAGTGAGACCCAAAAGCTTGAGCGACAGAACTTCTTGGAGAGGATTGTTGAGAAAGTAGATGGGAGGGTTGTCGTCGATCTTTTCGGAGAGACATAGTAAGAGTGTGAGATTTGTCAGGATTGAAAGACATGTTCCACTTGTTTGACCAGTCTGTGATTTTGTCCAGGTCTTCAGAGGGAGGAGGCTGCAGACTGCCGATCTGAGGGAAGAGGAATGGAGCGGCAGAGAGTGGTCATCAGCAAAGAGATAGAGAGGATTTTCCAGAGAGTCGGAGAGATCATTGATAAAGACCAGAAAAAGCACAGGGCCCAGAACACTGCCTTGGGGAACTCCAGCCTGAACAGGAGGGGAGATGAGAGAAATCCATTCAGGGCCACACGTTGACTACGACCAGAGAGGAAGTCCACAAGCCATGCATAGAGATTTCCATGGATACCATAGGAGGAGAGTTTGGTGAGCAGAGCTGGGTGCCAGACCGTATCGAAGGCATGTGATATGTCGAGGGAGACAGCTCTGATTTGCTGTTTGGCATTGAGGACCTCCATCCATTGCTGAGACAGCAGAAGCAGCATGTCCAGAGTAGAGTGGCCTGGTCTGAAACCAAATTGATGATCAGAGATCAAGCCATTGGAGAAGAGGAAAGATTTCATATCCGAAGCAATGATGGATTCCATGACTTTGCTGATAATTGGGAGCAGGCTGATTGGTCTGTAGTTGCAAGGATCTGTTTTTGCACCATTTTTGTGTAAAACGGTAATGTTTGCTGATTTCCAGGATGCTGGCAGATGACCTTACCCAAAAGAGGGTGAAAAGAACAGAGAGAGGGTGAGACAGAGCGGCAGAGCAGGATTTTAGGACCCGTGGGCTGATGCCGTCTGGTCCAGTTGCAGAATCAGAGTCGAGGTTAGACAAAAACTCCTCCACCTTGTCAGGAGAGAAGGACACAGAGTCCAGGAGCAGTTGGGTTCGACTGGGAAAGGTGGGAACAGAGAGAGATGGGTTTGGGACTAAAGATTTTGAGGCAAACACAGAGTTGAGGCATTCGGCTTTGTCACGTGTGATGTCAACTGTGTAGCCATTTGAGGTAAGGGAGGGGATGGAGGGGGAACAAACACCAGAAACGGATTTGACCAGACGCCACCAGGATTTGGAGGAAGGAGACAGGTTTGAGAGTTCATTCTTGAGTGTGGAGAGATAGTGCTCGTGAGTGCTCGCGAGTACTTCTCGCATAGTGCTCGCATAGTGCTCGCGAGTACTTCCACCACTTCTCCTGATCTCCCTGTCATTGTCCCTCCATTCCATGTCCCAAGCCTCAGAAACCGATCTCCACTGCGGGCTGTACCCTGCCCATATGTAGTTGTAATTGTCATGGTTCTCTTTTTGAGGCAATGTTTTTATGGCCGGATGCCCTGCCTGACGCCAACCCTCTTAGTCGCCTCTTATGACACGCAGGGATACGGTGTACCTATTCTAAACCAGGGTACACACCGGGTGATGAACAGGTGATGATCGCACGATTAGTGATTCTACGCATTTCTTTCTAAATATGGCCGTTAAACTTCATGATGTACCTTGTTGGCATCAGAGCAGTTTAAACATTTAATCGATGGAATTGATATGAACAGATGTAAAGATGTCGTGCGTGTGGAGTTTCAATGAATCGTGAAACCAAATCGTAATGAAAAATGTACAGTGATTCGGTGTAATGTTCAAATCTTCTTTTATTAATACATTGCAGGCAAAGTACAAATCATAATCTCATGCTCAGAAACCACAATTTGATCAGAAGATGGAAATGCAGATCCTCTGGTGTTAGATTTTATTGAAGGCAGCGACATCCACAGACTGCACATGGTCTTCAAATGCAGTTATCAATTCTTCCAAAAGGTCTACACTCACCTGGAACAATGAAAACAAAAGCGGTGAAATAAATAAAATTTGATTGAGGCAAAACAATTAGCATGCTACTAATGTACAAATTAATCTGGTTTTCAGGTGTAAATCTTTCCATATTGAGGATGGAGGCACCAATGACGTCACATACTCCATCATGTGGTACGATGACAAAAAAAAAAATATATATATATATATAATTAATACACAATCGAAGCTCATGGAAGAGCAAGGTTACTGAGAGTATGAACTGACAGTAGGGGCAGCGGGGCAAATCTTGCACACAATAAGGGGAAAAATGAATGGGAAAATGGGGAGGTGGAGAGAGGGAAAGAGAGAGAGAAAGAGAGTGGAGGGGAGAAAACACAATAGCTAGCAAGTAAAAGGGTAGGGTTCATTCGGTAAGGTTAATGGGATAGAAAAGATAATGTGTTGAGATGAGGGATAACATGAGATGTCGGTGCACTGCCTGCTTGAAGCCTTGAGGAGAAGGTTTGAGATAGAACAGCTTTAGGAAGGCGTATACATATATTGGAGAAGCGAGGACCGAAGGAGTTGAGGGGTGCAGCAAACAAAGGTTTTGGGAGTTTAACCAGGAGCGGGTTTACTGGAAGTTGTACATCCTGGAGGAGCTGAGGATTGTCAGAGGATTGAGAAAGCAGAGGGAGTGAGACTGGAGGAGAAGTGGTAAAAAAACAAAAACGGAGAGGTAACCAATCTGTCCGCAATGTGTGGCACAGGAAGAGTCATGCCTGATGGGTGAGGCATAGAAGCTGAAACAACTGAACCTTTTCCAGTGGCCGAATGTGGAAATTTGCACATTTTGTAATGTATGGAAAGCCAATTCCCCCCAAAATAGAATTTCCTTCACTGAGAAAGTAGACCTAGTTGAAGGCCACTCGGTGACTAATGTTGGACCTTGCCAGCAGAAATTCCCTGGTTTGTGGTGCTTGGAACCATGCTGCACTCATTTCCTCCATTTGAAAAATAAATCAATGTTTCCCAGATAAACCTAGCTTCCCAGACCCTTGAGAAATGTCAATTTTCACCAACCATTTGGATGTGGTCCATTTTGGACCACATACAAATGTCAACATCTGAATTATAAGAAACAACGAATACCAACCTTATCGTCTTCTATTACACATTGCATCTGCAGCTTCTTGATTCCATAACCAACGGGGACGAGTTTAGCTGTGAAAAGAAAGAAGAGGAAAAAACGTTATAGAACAGCAGCTATAATATTTAATTGGGGCCAAACAACTCCTAAACACAGAAAAACAGGTTTACCTGCTACATATTTAAAAAAACAAAAAAAAACAACAATGATGCATTTTCATTTCATTTCATTGGAAGTTTCATTCAAATTCTTATATTATATGCCAATAGGCGAGAGATTAAAAAAATAAAATAATAATAATTTTAAAAAAGAAGAGCCGCGGACCCATGTGCACTTACATCCCCCCCAAATCAGACCATCCATGGCGACACTGCGGACATGCTTCTCCACCTCGGCCATGTCCGTCTCATCGTCCCAAGGCTTCACATCAAGGACAACGGACGATTTTGCGATCACTGTCGGTTCTACGAGCAACGGGGCATAAGTGGTTCATGTAAATCCATTCGTGCTTGTGGACAAGCAGAGACACAAGCTAAGCCCTTCATATTACGGAGAGGAGACCACATAAAAAAAACTAGAACGACACTCTTTACATCGACCGATATGTCTCTGCCCACATTATTACATCATCATACATACTTGCACCATTACCGACTTCGTCAGCAGAGGCATAAAAAACCCAGGAAGAAATAGTTTGTTAAAAATACACCATTGTCAAATGAGGTAAAAGTGCAATTTTAATCGGCAAAGAGGCACAAGCTTTGCAACAGAACTCACTGGTCGATTTCTTGGTTGCGTATTGAGAGAGTCGTTCCTCTCTGATCCTCTTGCTTTCCTCACTTTCCTGATAAGCGATACATGACAATTAGCAAAAAGCCTTTCCAATCTTTCTTGTAACCAACATTCAAAATGGATAGACAACTCCAATTGGGCAATTCCACAACGAGAGAGACATCACCTTAAATTTGTGAATTGTGTTTTTTGAGTAGAAATTGGCTTTACATGATAACATATACATCAAGGTGCCCTGGTGTTGGGCTAGCGGCTAGGGTGCCAGCTTAGGATCCTAGGATCCTGGGTTCGAATCCCGGTCGATCGCTGAATTAACGCCAGGGGGGTTGACTCAGCCTGTCATCCTTCCGAGGTCGGCTAATTGAGTACCAGTTCACTGGTAATTCCCTGCTTGTCGTAAAAGGCGACAAAAAGGGTTGGCGGCAGGAAGGGCATCCGGCCGTAAAACATTGCTTCAAAAAGGGGACCAAAAAACAACAACAACCACGGTCCCCGAAAAAGGCCAACCCCCGCTTGCGGGGAAAAGATGGCCTCTAAAGGTGGTTTTATATACATCAAGGTGTCTGAAAAAAAAGTTTTGCTTGCCAGGTCTTTAGAAAAATATGCCAAAATTCACATTTTGTACCAATGAAATTCACATTTTTCGCCACACGTACACCTCACCCTGCTTTTCGCTTCGTGAGCAAAAATGATTTTCAGGGTAACAAAATGATTTCACGTTAGATGTGCCACAAGTTGCCACCAATCATGGACACTTCAAAAAATTCAAGGATTGTATAGTATTACCGTACTGCATTTGATGCTCAAGACAAGGAGCTCAAGACAAGGATGCCCTGTTATGTGTTACATGCTGTACATGGAAGAGTGTTTGGAAGTGATTGGAAGTGATCCATACATATGCAGGTATGGAAGAGTCATTCTTTGGTATCTCTGCAAATGGGAAAAGGCAATTCCCCTCATCATTAATTCATTGTTCACAATAAGTTGGAATTGATGAGAAGAGTTGCAATGTTCAGCATGTTTACTAACAATAGTTTACATGTGTATGCAGTATTGCAAGAAACTCTCGTACAATTACACACATTTTGACAAAAGTTTGTAGATCATATTGTAGATGAAATTACATTTCTTCTAGTGAAAGAACAATAGAATAAAAGGATGAACAAGGCAGGAGCCGACGATGGTTCACGAGCGAGCGGTATTCAATGACAAAGGACGGACTATAACCGAAACAGGCCCAGACAGGCCAGGCCCGGAAATGTCAAAACGAAGGTTACTGACTTTGAAATGAGATAGAAAATAATGTATAATCAGTTATGAGGTAAGTTAGCTACACAATACCGAAAATTCGGTGAAAAATGGAATGAAAAAAAAAATAGATAAATAAATAAATAAATAAAAATAAAAATAATAAAATGAAAATCGAGCTCCGTGGGGCTAGACACATGACATTGGCCTAACCAAATATCGAAACCCCTGCCAGATTCCACCAAACCCCTCGGAGAAGATGTAGCTTGAACCCGATTACCCCCTAAAAAGACATCTTTTTCGGGCGTGGCTCCGCCCACAATGGGCGCAATACGCCCACTCTCGGCAGGACACAACTAGATCATGATATCAACCTCCCACCCAAGTTTCATCAAGATCGGATATCATATCATCGGGTAGTTATGCTGCGGACACACACACACACACACACACACACACACACACACACACACACACACACACACACACACACACACACACACACACACACACACACACACACACACACACACGACGAATATTGTGATCACTTGATAACTCGTGACCAATACGATGTGCTTTTTTCTGTTTTCTTCAAGCCAGCTACATTAATTCATTAAAAATGGCTGCACTCCACAGGTTCTTGGCAAGAGATTCTGATTTGATACATACAGTCTCATTTGTGATCTGAACATATATGACGATAGTCAAACAATCGTGATAATTAAAGAACTCCACATGCATTCAAGACATAACTCATGTCATACTCTTTCAATACATGTACAGTTTAGTGTATTGACCACTAAAATGTGAAGCTTGTTATCATGTATGACAAGCACAGTGAACATGTGAACTTTCCAGTGCCTCAACCTTCAAGAAAACCCGACATTGTATTTCAGTTCATATGTGGTTTAGGCAATGATCTATTTGACGATGCAAACTATTGTTACATTTGTGGGGGTAGAGGATGAAATGCCATTGTACAGGTAAGATTTTATAGTATTAGCATGGACCGTGGACGCGTAGGAGACATCTCGATGTATTTAAGTCGGGAAACTGGAGCTTAACGTTTTTTTTTACGTGTCACCACACAGGGGGTGGTGTTGTGTTAACCAGGTAGGGTCTAAGGCTAGTTTCTCCCAGTATGTGATTGCCCCCTGTGACCTTTTCCTACGTTTTTACAAATTGCAACAAGGCCATCCAATAAAACTCACGCTTGATTTAACAACTACAACAACCTTCCATTGACGAACCATAACCGACACCATGCCGAACGTTCTCGATAGACAATACCCACCAACTGAGTAAGGAAAAAGGCCACACCCCGAAGTTCGTCATTGGTCGAGCCCGTCCACGGGGCGATTCAGTGGAATTCGGCGATTGGTCGGGGGACATCACAAGGAAGGTTCGAGCAGGAGGAGAAGAAGAAGAATCACTGAGTCACTGAGTCCAAGAATCACTGAGTCCAGGTTTTGTGCTGGCCGAACAAGAAGCTCGCATTTTGTCAGAAGGCGGCACCATTTAGTGTGTGTGGACCTGGTGCTGAGACAGAGTGGTGTTGGCAATTACGATCGTGAGGAGGTGTTGGCGGCGGTTTGTGGGGCTCTTGGCGCTTTGGACAGAACGGAGAGCGAAAGAGGACTGCCCGCACGAATTGCCTCACGTTTGTGGCGCAGTGGAGAGCGACTCCGTGCCATCTTGTGCGCTTCCGGTGCAGTGGCTCAGTTATTACGACCATCAAGCTCCGAACATTCCTCAGAGACCAAAGCTGATTGCCAGCCTAATGGGGGGATTTTCTTTTATTTTATCTTTCCCCTCGTCTGTTTTTGAGTCTGCATGTGGAGGTTCCTCGATTAGAATTATAGGTTTACCTCAGCAGTCGTTTTTATTCCGTGCATTACTTTCATTAAATCATTATTGTGGAATTTTTTTTATTTGTTGTGTCGTATTTCTTTGTTCGTGGGTTTCTGGAATTAACCCATGTGTTTTGTGCAAGTAAGCACATTGGTTCCTTCCCACGCGCACGATGGACCAACCACCAGTTTCGGCTACACGCCTCAGAAATTAAGGACCGTTTCGGCTATTCGTCACCCGGTGGTGTTAACCGCAGGGGCTGCCAGGACACTATCTACTGTACATGTATTTACAAGAGTGGAAAGATTAGTTTTTTATTAATGTACGAAAGTTTGTTCGTGTTATGTACGCTAGCAGCGCAGATTTATTACGAACCTTGTGGGCAGGTTATCATTGTTCTGGAAAAAAAAAGAAAGACCGATGTCCTTCGAAATTGTGAGTAAAATAGGATCTTTTAGCGGGGCGGATATATGACTGAGGTGTGCACTTCTGGAAAGAAGCATGAAAATTTGCACATGGGGGTTTTTGAGTATGCCGATTTCAAAAATTGCGGGAACCACGATGTCGCTTCGTTTCCCACCAAAAAATTCAAAATGGCCACCACAAAACACATTTTGCCCATAAATCAGCTATAAGTGCCCCAATTACCATGATCTTGGTGTCTATACCTATGTTCTTGAGGTCGAGAAATGCAATAAACACGTGAAATATCATAATATGCATCTTCCCGCCAAACAGTTTGGACTTCTTCGGATCAAGCATGTGCACAAGGGCAGCGCCGTCAACAATTTTGACATCAACATTTGGAACAGATTCCGTTTGAGGTACCAATGACTCCAAGCATTCCATCAAGTCAGATTTGCTTGTTTGGTGCATGATGCCATTTGACGCCAACGATGGAGGCCAAGCATGATTTTCATGCCCGAAGAAGGCATCCATATCACTTTCTCTAGCTTGACACGATATATACATCCGTGAGAAGAGATGAACATCGTAATGCAGGTTGGAGATTTTGGAAGTGGACTTCGCAGGTTTCTTTCCTGAACTAGAATTTAACAGAGGTAGATTGTTCTTATGTATGGTGTCATTGAATGCAGTGATATTGTCATTGATACGCTCCGCAACAAATTTCTGGTACTGTGTTTTGCCTATGTCTTCTGCGGACCTTATAGTATGTACCACACTGTCGGACATTATCAGTTTGGTATTAAGTGTGTAGAGGTCTGTGCTTGTGTCAGCAAAGGGGTTGCCAAGTCCCTCCATCACATCAGTGATGCTCTTGACTTCAGATAGGAAAGTCTTCTGCACACTTGGTATTTGTTCATGGTGGCTTTCTATGTCCTTCCTTTTCATAGAAAGTTTGTCATCATACTCCATTGATAGTCTAGCTGTTTCTGGACCTGCCACCATCCACCGTCTCAGTGCTGCTTCATTTTCAGTGATACCTATTACGCCTCCATCTCCCTTCACCATTGCATTCAGCTGTTCATGAACCTGATCATGGGCTAGTGCTGAGAACTTGTGCCTGGTTTTCTGCGTAACGAAGTTGCCTTTGAGGAACTCTGCATGTGAGGTAGGGCAGTTAATCTCGAGGGTAAGTAGATCTCTTAAATGAACCGTCATTCAGCGAGCATAGTGATAATGGTCAAGAGTGAACATCCATGGAATAATCATTCCAAGTGACTCCACGTATGCGACATATCTTTGTTCATGCTGTGATCTAAGGAACTGTAGGAAGAGGAGTTCCAACTGCCACACTTTGTACCAGTAATCGAACTGAGGATGCTCTGACGCCATCTGCTTACAGCACTCATCATAGTGCATTTGTTCATCGTCTGGTGTGTTGATTTGATACTCAGCATATGTCCTGTGAAGAAGAATGAACAGAGCCGCTGCTGTTACTTGATGTGCCCATTGACCTCTGGATGTGTGTGAACCTTTCTGCAGACCAGCTGCACATTGACACGCTCCATTGATACGGTACTTCACAATTTTTTCCTGGATGGACAAATGGTGACGTTACTAACTGAAACGTGACTAACCAACATTTTTGGCACATGCTTAAAAATGATGATAATAATTGTGATAAGTTGTATGCCAAAATATTTGCCAGTAAACAAGCATTTATAGAAATACAGTGATCCCTCGTTTATCGCGGGGGTTACGTTCCAGAACCCCCCGCGATAGACGAAAATCCGCGAAGTAGCGACCATATTTTTATTTTATTATTTATATATATTTTAAAGCTTTATGACCCTCCCCACACTCTTATTAACCTTTCTCACACTCTTATTAACCTTTCCCATACTCTTATAAACACTTCCTATACTCTTAAACACTTTTTACACTCTTAAACATACGTAATTTTAACAACATATAAAATTCTAATGGGTACTCACGATTGAAGATACTGTAGCGACCCATGGGTTCCCCAAGCAAGACCAGCATCAGAATCTCCTTGCTCCAGCCGGTGACGTCACCGGCGGGGATCCCCGGTGCCAGAGTGGCTGGTCACGTGACCGCCAAAGCGTGCCGCGCGTGCGGGTATAATCAGCTACACCTGTTGATCACGTGACCGCCGAAGCACGCCACGCTTGAGAGGCGTGGCTTTCGGTTTCTGGTTGTGCTTTATAATGCAGCCCGATAAATGGGCTTTTCAGTGTTCCCGAGTTGGTTTTGAGAATAAATATCTTCTCGGACGAGTTTGTGTCTTGCCCGTCATTTCGTCCGTATCAAGCAAGAGCCCCGGCTCTTCAATACTACAACTTGCGTGATGAAGATGATGATGAATTAGCTGTGCAGTACTGATGACGATGAAGGTGATGACGATGATGAATGTACTGCACAGCCAGAAAGAGCATTACAGTTACCCATTACGTGGGTAACTAGCGCAAATGGAAGCTGCCGCATCTGCGTTTTCCATACGCACGACTCTTTGTCTCTTTGTCTACTGTTCTACTGTACACTATGTACAGTATTTTATTTCTTGTAATATGTTTTAATTACTGTATTTTTCTTATTTTTTTACGTTTTTAAATTTTTTAGGCTAGTAAATGCTTATTTTACCACAAAAATATTTAAAATAATAGTATATAAAAATACATTTATACATCAAAATCCCGCGATATAGCGAAAAATCGGCGATATAATTTTACATATACTAGCGAGAAAAACCCGCGATGTACCGAAGCCGCGAAAAGTGAACCGCGATATAGCGAGGGATGACTGTATTACACTTCGTTTCTGCTGTACCTTGTTTGAGAAAACTTTTTACGCAAAGATGTGCAAATTTTATCGACGTTTCTTTTTTGTAACGTTACTGAATGAATGAATGAATGATCGTTTTAAGGCCATTTTCCCCGCTAGAGCGGGGGTTAGCCTTGCGGGCCCCATGACAATCATGGTTCCCTGCTTGAGGCAATGTTTTTATGGCCGGATGCCCTTCCTGACGCCAACACTTAGTCGCCTCTTAGGATGCGCAGGGATACGGTGTACCTATTCTAAATAGGGATACACACCGTGATCATTCATCCCAGCAAGCTGGTACTCAATTTGCCGACCTCGGAAGGATGACAGGTTGAGTCAACCCCCCTGGCGTTAATTGAGCGATCGACCGGGATTCAAACCCAGGATCCTAGGATCCCAAGCCGGCACCCTAACCGCTAAGCCAACACTAGGCCAGGCTTTTGTGTAACGTTACTAAGCAACATTAAAGTTCCCATCACAAGTAACACGTGCAGGCCTCACTGTTTTTAATTCTTACTGTGTAATATGTCTGGACAAGATGTATTCATTGTACCATAGTGGAGAATTGAAAAGCTTACATCGTCATATTAGAGGCCAAATAGTTACTAACCATGGAATTGCGCAATTATTGGTAATGCAATGACACATATAGAAAATGAATTTTATTTGAAAATCAAATGCAGTGACAAGTAGTATTAAGAGTTTATAGGAACAAAAATATGCCCAAAGGATCAAATTTGTACCTCATCAGAACCAAAGAGGTCTAAGTCATCGTCGTCGTCGTCATCACTTTTTCTGCCCTTTGCATCGGTTGCTGCAGGCACCACGACACTCCCGGCCGGGCCGTACTGCTCGAGAGGTTTCCGCACTCCCGGTAAGCTGTGGGAGTGCATGCAATAAGTGATGATGGGTAAAACATGCCATCCACCATGACGCGTGTCCACAACAAAAATGTCTTTTCACACCGGTTTATGTGGGAGAAAACCGGTGCAAGCAGACAGGATGGGCAGTTTAGCATCCCTTCCCAAGGAGGAGAAGGTCACGTGCTCCATGATGGAGTTCCATGTTGGCTGGATGATTCTCCAATTTTTGATTCAAGCAATTCAAGCAAAATGGATGATTCTCCAAGCAATTTCAGGATATTACACCCCAAAGACAAAATTTAATCCAATCATGTAAGAAAGGCCTGGTGTTGGCTTAGCGGTTAGGGTGCCGGCTTGGGATCCTAGGATCCTGGGTTCGAATCCCGGTCGATCGCTGAATTAACGCCAGGGGGGTTGACTCAGCCTGTCATCCTTCCGAGGTCGGCAAATCGAGTACCAGTTCACTGGTAAGTGGTAATTCCCTGTGTCGCAAGAGGCGACTAACAGGGTTGGCGGCAGGAAGGGCATCCGGCCATAAAACATTGCTTCAAAAAGGGGACCACGGTGCTCGAAAAAGGCCAACCCCCATTCTCTGTGGGGGAAAAATGGCCTCTAAAGGTGGTCTGTCATGTAAGAAAGGATGTTGAAGCAAGAACAGCATTTTCACCAAGCTACAACCACAGTTGATTGGATCACATTATATCAGTAAGAAGAAGCAGGACCTCATGATCTTGAACCCTATTGATAACGTATTAAACTGTGTTTAAACCATTGCGTAAAATCTATACCATTCCAAAACTCGAGCGAAGTCGATGACGCACCATCACAAATCCCCACACTTCCCACCTAAAGCAAAGTTGGAAGATTGCAAAAAGTTCCACCAGGAAAGACTCGACATCAAATTTTGAGCTAAAACACAATTCGATGATGACACCTGTCACCACCCTTTGGGGCATGAAACGTTACACATTTAATATTGATTGCATATACAGTTTCATTTTTAAATGTTTTAAAATGTCAGGGCAGGGCTCGTACATCTCAACGTTTGTGCACACCTGGATGCCGATTTCTCGTACGATTTGATGTGTTTGTACCAACGAAGTGCATGGGAAAAACACGCGGCAGGCGGTCCATCGAGCGCCTGGAACACGACCACGTCCGCTTGAGATGGAACAAAGCTGTGGGACCAAAATGACGGGACACATTTTGAATTTCCGCCAAAATACACGGGGAAAGGCAGAATGACAATGAAGAAAATATCGGAACTTGTATTACCGATTCGGGAAATCAAGGGTCCAAGCACTCGGACAAAATGGTCAGTTGAATTGAATTAGTTTTTGCACAAACTGAAAACTGGAGTTGCAGGAAAACCTGGGACACTGCAGACTCTCGATTGTGAAAGGAAAGTTGCTATGGATGGAAAAAACATTACACTAATACCAAATCTGCACCAAGCAGTAGGGAACAGACTATTGCAATATGGAGAGAGAGAGAGACAGAGTAGAATGTATCAAAAAACAAAAGTATCGAGCCAGGGATGTGTGCTGTTAGTCTCTTCAATTTCTGGGATATTCTGATATTCAGGGAACTTGGAGAGACACAGAGATAGACGAGGCAAAGACTCACGGAAAGATGATTTAAAATTAACAAGAGAGGTGAGAAGGAAAACCGGATTCAAAAACATCGTGGTCATAAATAAAAAACATCGTGGTCACAAATCAAGAACATCGTGGTCACAAATCAAGAACATCGTGGTCACAAATCAAGAACATCGTGGTCACAAATCAAGAACATCGTGGTCACAAATCAAGAACATCATGGTCACAAATCAAGAACATCATGGTCACAAATCAAGAACATCGTGGTCACAAAACAAAAACATCGTGGTCACAAATCAAAAACATCGTGGTCACAAATCAAGAACATCGTGGTCACAAATCAAGAACATCATGGTCACAAATCAAGAACATCGTGGTCACAAATCAAGAACATCGTGGTCACAAATCAAGAACATCGTGGTCACAAATCAAGAACATCATGGTCACAAATCAAGAACATCATGGTCACAAA
This sequence comes from Myxine glutinosa, assembly GCF_964187855.1. Classification (NCBI taxonomy): domain Eukaryota; kingdom Metazoa; phylum Chordata; class Myxini; order Myxiniformes; family Myxinidae; genus Myxine; species Myxine glutinosa. The sequence goes on from NC_136266.1 coordinate 7,898,986, forward strand.
TCAAGAACATCGTGGTCACAAAACAAAAACATCGTGGTCACAAATCAAAAACATCGTGGTCACAAATCAAGAACATGGTGGTCACAAATCAAGAACATCGTGGTCACAAATCAAGAACATCATGATCACAAATCAAGAACATCGTGGTCACAAATCAAGAATATCGTGTTCACAAAACAAAAACCGTGGTCACAAACGAAGAACATCGTGGTCACAAATCAAGAACATCGTGGTCACAAATCAAGAACATCGTGGTCACAAATCAAGAACATCGTGGTCACAAATCAAGAACATCGTCACAAATCAAGAACATCGTGGTCACAGATCAAGAACATCGTGGTCACAAAACAAAAACATCGTGGTCACAAATCAAAAACATCGTGGTCATAAATAAAAAACATCGTGGTCACAAATCAAGAATACCGTGGTCACAAAACAAAAACATCGTGGTCACAAATCAAAAACATCGTGGTCATAAATCAAAAACATCGTGGTCACAAATCAAAAACATCTTGGTCACAAACGAAGAACATCGTGGTCACAAATCAAGAATATCATGGTCACAAATCAAGAACATCGTGGTCACAAATCAAGAACATCGTGGTCACAGATCAAGAACATCATGGTCGCAAATCAAGAACATCGTGGTCGCAAATCAAGAACATCGTGGTCGCAGATCAAGAACATCGTGGTCGCAAATCAAGAACATCGTGGTCGCAAATCAAGAACATCGTGGTCACAAATCAAGAACATCGTGGTCACAAATCAAGAACATCGTGGTCACAAATCAAGAACATCGTGGTCATAAATAAAAAACATCGTGGGCATAAATCAAAAACATCGTGGGCATAAATCAAAAACATCGTGGTCACAAATCAAAAACATCGTGGTCACAAATCAAGAACATCGTGGTCACAAATCAAGAACATCGTGGTCACAAATCAAGAACATCGTGGTCACAAATCAAGAATACCGTGGTCACAAAACAAAAACATCGTGGTCACAAATCCAAAACATCATGGTCACAAATCAAGAACATCATGGTCACAAATCAAGAACATCGTGGTCACAAATCAAGAACATCATGGTCACAAATCAAGAATACCGTGGTCACAAAACAAAAACATCGTGGTCACAAATCAAAAACATCGTGGTCATAAATCAAAAACATCGTGGTCACAAATCAAAAACATCTTGGTCACAAACGAAGAACATCGTGGTCACAAATCAAGAACATCATGGTCACAAATCAAGAACATCGTGGTCACAGATCAAGAACATCGTGGTCATAAATCAAGAACATCGTCACAAATCAAGAACATCGTGGTCACAAATCAAAAACATCTTTGTCACAAACGAAGAACATCGTGGTCACAAATCAAGAACATCGTGGTCACAAATCAAGAACATCGTGGTCACAAATCAAGAACATCGTGGTCACAAATCAAGAACATCGTCACAAATCAAGAACATCGTGGTCACAGATCAAGAACATCGTGGTCACAAAACAAAAACATCGTGGTCACAAATCAAAAACATCGTGGTCATAAATAAAAAACATCGTGGTCATAAATCAAAAACATCGTGGTCACAAATCAAAAACATCGTGGTCACAAATCAAAAACATCATGGTCACAAATCAAGAACATCGTGCTCACAAATCAAGAACATAGTGGTCACAAATCAAGAACATCGTGGTCACAAATCAAGAACATCGTGGTCACAAATCAAGAACATCGTGGTCACAAATCAAGAACATCGTGGTCACAAATCAAGAATACCGTGGTCACAAAACAAAAACATCGTGGTCACAAATCCAAAACATCATGGTCACAAATCAAGAACATCATGGTCACAAATCAAGAACATCGTGGTCACAAATCAAGAACATCATGGTCACAAATCAAGAATACCGTGGTCACAAAACAAAAACATCGTGGTCACAAATCAAAAACATCGTGGTCATAAATCAAAAACATCGTGGTCACAAATCAAAAACATCTTGGTCACAAACGAAGAACATCGTGGTCACAAATCAAGAACATCATGGTCACAAATCAAGAACATCGTGGTCACAGATCAAGAACATCGTGGTCATAAATCAAGAACATCGTCACAAATCAAGAACATCGTGGTCACAAATCAAAAACATCTTTGTCACAAACGAAGAACATCGTGGTCACAAATCAAGAACATCGTGGTCACAAATCAAGAACATCGTGGTCACAAATCAAGAACATCGTCACAAATCAAGAACATCGTGGTCACAGATCAAGAACATCGTGGTCACAAAACAAAAACATCGTGGTCACAAATCAAAAACATCGTGGTCATAAATAAAAAACATCGTGGTCATAAATCAAAAACATCGTGGTCACAAATCAAAAACATCGTGGTCACAAATCAAAAACATCATGGTCACAAATCAAGAACATCGTGCTCACAAATCAAGAACATAGTGGTCACAAATCAAGAACATCGTGGTCACAAATCAAGAACATCGTGGTCACAAAACAAAAACATCGTGGTCACAAATCAAAAACATCGTGGTCATAAATCAAAAACATCGTGGTCACAAATCAAAAACATCTTGGTCACAAACGAAGAACATCGTGGTCACAAATCAAGAACATCATGGTCACAAATCAAGAACATCGTGGTCACAAATCAAGAACATCGTGGTCACAGATCAAGAACATCGTGGTCGCAAATCAAGAACATCGTGGTCACAAATCAAGAACATCGTGGTCACAGATCAAGAACATCGTGGTCGCAAATCAAGAACATCGTGGTCACAAATCAAGAACATCGTGGTCACAAATCAAAAACATCGTGGTCACAAATCAAAAACATCGTGGTCACAAATCAAGAACATCGTGGTCACAAATCAAAAACATCGTGGTTGACAAATCAAGAACATCGTGTTCACAAATCAAGAACATCATGTTCACAAATCAAGAACATCGTGGTCACAAATCAAAAACATCGTGGTCACAAATCAAGAACATCGTGGTCACAAATCAAAAACATCGTGGTCACAAATCAAGAACATCGTGTTCACAAATCAAGAACATCATGTTCACAAATCAAGAACATCGTGGCCACAAATCAAGAACATCGTGGTCACAAATCAAGAACATCGTGAACACAAATCAAAAACCTCCAATGAACTCAGTTGGACGCATGATGGAGAGAACGGACAACCGATGGACAAGAATACACACAAGGACCGGGATTTGATCGGGAGATGTGTGTACAAACAAACAACCCGGGATGCACGGAAAGTAGAAAGAACCAAGTCACGTGATGTCACGTGATGTCACCAAGTCACGGAAAAAAGAAAGTAGAAAAACAAACCAAGTCACGTGATGCTGATGCTACAATACTTTTGGGTTAAAACGAGGATTCAGAACGTTGTTAACTTTGTCAAAGAAAAGAGCGACTAGTACGGCCTGAGAATAAACGAAAAGACAAATTCGTCATCAGAAGAAAAGTTTATAACACCACAACAACAGGTATTTTAAGGCCATTTTCCCTGCGAGAGCGGGAAAGGTTCATAAGAAGAGAAATAATGTAATTTAAAGGTGAAGACCTTGACAAAGTTTCCAACTTTGTTTATTCACAACACTTCATATCCACCAATAGAAAATGTGACACTGAGACCACAACGAGATCTCCAGGATCACATTCAGCACCACAAAATAATGAGGAACAAGTAATCCGAGTTGTGGTCATCAAAACCGCACACCTCTAGTGTTAACATCAACGCACACAATATTGTAACTGCACACCTAGTGTTAACATCAACGCACACAATATTGTAACTGCACACCTAGTGTTAACATCAACGCACACAATATTGTAACTGCACACCTAGTGTTGACATCAACGCACACAATATTGTAACTGCACACCTAGTGTTAACATCAACGCACACAATATTGTAACTGCACACCGTGTTAACATCAACACACACAATATTGTAACTGCACACCGTGTTAACATCAACACACACAATATTGTAACTGCACACCGTGTTAACATCAACACACACAATATTGTAACTGCACACCTAGTGTTAACATTAACGCACACAATATTGTAACTGCACACCTAGTGTTAACATCAACGCACACAATATTGTAACTGCACACCTAGTGTTAACATCAACGCACACAATATTGTAACTGCACACCTAGTGTTAACATTAACGCACACAATATTGTAACTGCACACCTAGTGTTAACATCAACGCACACAATATTGTAACTGCACACCGTGTTAACATCAACGCACACAATATTGTAACTGCACACCGTGTTAACATCAACGCACACAATATTGTAACTGCACACCGTGTTAACATCAACGCACACAATATTGTAACTGCACACCTAGTGTTAACATCAACGCACACAATATTGTAACTGCACACCTAGTGTTAACATCAACGCACACAATATTGTAACTGCACACCGTGTTAACATTAACGCACACAATATTGTAACTGCACACCGTGTTAACATCAACGCACACAATATTGTAACTGCACACCGTGTTAACATCAACGCACACAATATTGTAACTGCACACCTAGTGTTAACATCAACGCACACAATATTGTAACTGCACACCGTGTTAACATCAACGCACACAATATTGTAACTGCACACCTAGTGTTGACATCAACGCACACAATATTGTAACTGCACACCTAGTGTTGACATCAACGCACACAATATTGTAACTGCACACCTAGTGTTAACATTAACGCACACAATATTGTAACTGCACACCGTGTTAACATCAACACACACAATATTGTAACTGCACACCTAGTGTTAACATCAACGCACACAATATTGTAACTGCACACCTAGTGTTGACATCAACGCACACAATATTGTAACTGCACACCTAGTGTTAACATTAACGCACACAATATTGTAACTGCACACCGTGTTAACATCAACACACACAATATTGTAACTGCACAGTACACACCTAGTGTTAACATTAATGCACACAATATTGTAACTGCACACCTAGTGTTAACATCAACACACACAATATTGTAACTGCACACCTAGTGTTAACATTAACGCACACAATATTGTAACTGCACACCGTGTTAACATCAACACACACAATATTGTAACTGCACAGTACACACCTAGTGTTAACATCAACGCACACAATATTGTAACTGCACACCTAGTGTTAACATCAACGCACACAATATTGTAACTGCACACCTAGTGTTAACATTAACGCACACAATATTGTAACTGCACACCGTGTTAACATCAACACACACAATATTGTAACTGCACAGTACACACCTAGTGTTAACATTAATGCACACAATATTGTAACTGCGCGCCTAGTGTTAACATCAACGCACACAATATTGTAACTGCACACCTAGTGTTAACATTAACGCACACAATATTGTAACTGCACACCGTGTTAACATCAACACACACAATATTGTAACTGCACACCTAGTGTTAACATTAACGCACACAATATTGTAACTGCACACCTAGTGTAAACATCAACGCACACAATATTGTAACTGCACACCTAGTGTTAACATCAACGCACACAATATTGTAACTGCACACCTAGTGTTAACATCAACGCACACAATATTGTAACTGCACACCTAGTGTTAACATTAACGCACACAATATTGTAACTGCACACCTAGTGTTAACATCAACGCACACAATATTGTAACTGCACACCTAGTGTTAACATCAACGCACACAATATTGTAACTGCACACCTAGTGTTAACATCAACGCACACAATATTGTAACTGCACACCTAGTGTTAACATCAACGCACACAATATTGTAACTGCACACCTAGTGTTAACATTAACGCACACAATATTGTAACTGCACACCTAGTGTTAACATTAACGCACACAATATTGTAACTGCACACCTAGTGTTAACATCAACGCACACAATATTGCAACTGCACACCTAGTGTTAACATCAACGCACACAATATTGTAACTGCACACCTAGTGTTAACATTAACGCACACAATATTGTAACTGCACACCGTGTTAACATCAACACACACAATATTGTAACTGCACACCTAGTGTTAACATTAACGCACACAATATTGTAACTGCACACCTAGTGTTAACATCAACGCACACAATATTGTAACTGCACACCGTGTTAACATCAACACACACAATATTGTAACTGCACACCTAGTGTTAACATTAACGCACACAATATTGTAACTGCACACCTAGTGTTAACATCAACGCACACAATATTGTAACTGCACACCTAGTGTTAACATCAACGCACACAATATTGTAACTGCACACCTAGTGTTAACATTAACGCACACATATTGTAACTGCACACCTAGTGTTAACATCAACGCACACAATATTGTAACTGCACACCTAGTGTTAACATCAACGCACACAATATTGTAACTGCACACCTAGTGTTAACATCAACGCACACAATACTGTAACTGCACACCTAGTGTTAACATCAACGCACACAATATTGTAACTGCACACCTAGTGTTAACATCAACGCACACAATATTGTAACTGCACACCTAGTGTTAACATCAACGCGCACAATATTGTAACTGCACACCTAGTGTGCACACCTAGAGCTGGAGGAGGGGTGAGGTGGAGGAGGAGAGGTGGAGGAGGCGTGAGGTGGAGGAGGAGAGGTGGAGGAGGGGTGAGGTGGAGGAGGAGAGGTGGAGGGGGTGTGAGGTGGAGGAGGAGAGGTGGAGGAGGGGTGAGGTGGAGGAGGGGTGAGGTGGAGGAGGGGTGAGGTGCAGGAGGAGAGGTGGAGGAGGGGTGAGGTGGAGGAGGGGTGAGGTGGAGGAGGGGTGAGGTGGAGGAGGGGTGAGGTGGAGGAGGAGAGGTGTAGGAGGGGTGAGGTCGAGGAGGTGAGGTGGAGGAGGAGAGGTGTAGGAGGGGTGAGGTGGAGGAGAGGTGTAGGAGGGGAGGTGGAGGAGGAGAGGTGGAGGAGGAGAGGTGTAGGAGGGGAGGTGGAGGAGGAGAGGTGTAGGAGGAGAGGTGTAGGAGGAGAGGTGTAGGAGGAGAGGTGTAGGAGGAGAGGTGTAGGAGGAGAGGTGTAGGAGGAGAGGTGTAGGAGGGGAGGTGTAGGAGGAGAGGTGTAGATGGGGAGGTGTAGAGGAGGGGAGGTGTAGAGGAGGGGAGGTGGAGAGGAGGGGCGGTGGAGAGGAGGGGAGGTGGAGAGGAGAGAAAGTGGAGGGGGACGACATTTTTCAGTGGCTGATTACGAACCAGGAATGTTCAATTTAAGTTCCCAAGAGTGCGCAATGAAGGCTCGAATAAGATTAAGAAACTCCGCTGAAGGTCCACACGAATCGACCTCATGATGGGTCAATAGTCAATACTGATAGTGATAGTCATTAACTCTGCCCCATAACATAAGCATTTTCCCCTAGAATAGCCCTTCTTTTCTATACTTTGCCACATGGTAGTGGTACATACCATATAAAGGGGCCTTTGCCTCTTGACACAACACACACAACCTCCACCTACAAAGACAGATCGATCGATCCGAAGAATTCCTTTAGCTTTACTCAAGCGCATTCATTGATCGAATGGCCGATTCAAAATCAATGACCATCCGAACTATCACTATCAGGTACAGGACGTCACGATTTTACAATTATTTGCACTTTTAATATAAAAATGGTTCAGAGGAAAAAAAGCCGCGTGTACTGTACTGTACTGTACTGCCAAGCACGTGGTCCCTGTACGCCACGTATAACCACCACAAACCGATTACCTCTCGATGTAACTCTTATCCGCCATGTATTCGTTCAGCACCTTCACACCCTCCGTGGTCTTCATATCTCCGAATCCCATGTTTTTTCCGTTAAGCCAATAAAGCCGAGCGGCCACGCAAAGCCAAAAACGAAGAAGAAGAAGAAGAAGAAGAACGGGATTTATGACAGTGCCAAGTGCCAACCCGAACGTCGAAAATAATATAATTAAATCGAAAAAAATAACGCTGTAAAGTCATTAAAACGAGCTTTATGGATAACGATGCAGCAAATGATTAATTAATCGCGACATTAAAACAATCCAATTACAAGTCAATAAATAAACATGAGGAGAGCACTGATGTCTAATCACTGGGTAGTTCTTCCGGTTGACGCTGCGCGTCCACCATGTTACCACTCCCATCCGGAGCGATTAGCAGAGAGGAAACAGACACCTTCCATAACACATCAACGTATTAAAACCGAACACACACGTGATAGTATACGTCACAGGCGTTGTTTTATGTATTTACCGCGCATGTCATTCATTGTGACTCGACAAACCTGCCTCGTTCATTTACCATTTATATATCCAGTCAAATTGTATTCGGCCTCGGGAGAGCGTTATATGTCAGAGAAAGGACCACATAAAACCAAAAGGGTCGAACTTACAAAATGTGTTTAAGAGTTAGACGTGTGTAGAATCGCTAATCGTGCGATGATCGCCTATCGCCGAAGAGAGTTTATCTAATGCGGATCAAAGCCTAGGCCTGGTGTTCGCTTAACGGTTCAAGGGTGCTGGCTTGGGATTTTATATAGGGTCCTAAGTTCAAATCCCGGTCGGTCGTTGAATTAACACCAGGTGTGGTTCACTCAGCCTGTCATCCTTCCGAGGTCGCCGAAATGAGCACCAGCTTACTGGGATGAATGAGCCATTCGAGGATCCTGCGTAGGAGAGACGCCCTCACCTGGATTGGGCCCAATAGTAAAGAAACTACTTCAGCAGCCATATGCATATGAATATGGAGGAGTGGACATCATCATCATCATCATCATCATCATCATCATCATCATCATTTAGCCTTGAAGTGGAGAATGTGGTGAATTGTCTTCTTCGTCAAGTACGTGAATTCTTGTGAAAGTTATTAATTACTCTGTTCTGTAAAGTTGTATAATACGACACGTTTCTACCTCCACCACCAAAGGTGCATCGAGGTTATGTTTTCACCCTTGTCTGTCTGTCTGTCTGTCTGTGAACAAGAGATCTCAAAAGTCGTGGATGAAGAAGTAAAGAAGTCGATGAAGAATACGCTTGCATGAAGAAGTAAATGTATTTTATTTGCCAGATGGAGGGCGCCCCTTTATATGAACTTTTCCAGAGCATTACTTGGTTCCTCCTAAGAACACAAGGGTAGTCCAGCATGCACACGAGATTTTTTGAATGCCCCTTATTTTCTAAACTTTGCCACATGGTACATTCCATATAAAGGGGCCTTTTCTATGTCCCTGGCATTTTCCCCAAGAATGTCCCTTCTTTTCTATACTTTGCCACATGGAACATCCCAAATAAAGGGGCCTTTTCTATGTCCCTGGCATTTTCTCCAAGAATATTCCTTCTTTTCTATACTTTGCCACATGGCACATACCATATAAAGGGGCCTTTTCTATGTCCCTGGCATTTTACCCAAGAATATCCCTTCTTTTCTATACTTTGCCACATGGCACGTACCATATAAAGGGGCCTTTTCTATGTCCCTGGCATTTTACCCAAGAATATCCCTTCTTTTCTATACTTTGCCACATGGCACATACCATATAAAGGGGCCTTTTCTATGTCCCTGGCATTTTACCCAAGAATATTCCTTCTTTTCTATACTTTGCCACATGGCATGTACCATATAAAGGGGCCTTTTCTATGCCCCTGGCATTTTACCCAAGAATATCCCTTGTTTTCTATACTTTGCCACATGGCACGTACCATATAAAGGGGCCTTTTCTATGTCCCTGGCATTTTACCCAAGAATATCCCTTCTTTTCTATACTTTGCCACATGGCACGTACCATATAAAGGGGCCTTTTCTATGCCCCTGGAATTTTTCCCAAGAATATTCCTTCTTTTCTATACTTTGCCACATGGCACGTACCATATAAAGGGGCCTTTTCTATGCCCCTGGAATTTTTCCCAAGAATATTCCTTCTTTTCTATACTTTGCCACATGGCACATACCATAAAAGGGGCCTTTTCTATGTCCCTGGAATTTTTCCCAAGAATATTCCTTCTTTTCTATACTTTGCCACATGGCACATACCATATAAAGGGCCCTTTTCTATGCCCATGGCATTTTTCCCAAGAATATTCCTTCTTTTCTATACTTTGCCACATGGCACATACCATATAAAGGGGCCTTTTCTATGCCCATGGCATTTTCCCCAAGAATATTCCTTCTTTTCTATACTTTGCCACATGGCACATACCATATAAAGGGGCCTTTTCTATGTCCCTGGCATTTTTCCCAAGAATATTCCTTCTTTTCTATACTTTGCCACATGGCACGTACCATATAAAGGGGCCTTTTCTATGTCCCTGGAATTTTCCCCAAGAATATTCCTTCTTTTCTATACTTTGCCACATGGCACATACCATATAAAGGGGCCTTTTCTATGTCCCTGGAATTGTTCCCAAGAATATTCCTTCTTTTCTATACTTTGCCACATGGCACATACCATATAAAGGGGCCTTTTCTATGCCCATGGCATTTTCCCCAAGAATATTCCTTCTTTTCTATACTTTGCCACATGGCACATACCATATAAAGGGGCCTTTTCTATGCCCCTGGAATTTTCCCCAAGAATGTCCCTTCTTTTCGATACTTTGCCACATGGCACGTACCATATAAAGGGGCCTTTTCTATGTCCCTGGAATTGTTCCCAAGAATATTCCTTCTTTTCTATACTTTGCCACATGGCACATACCATATAAAGGGGCCTTTTCTATGCCCATGGCATTTTCCCCAAGAATATTCCTTCTTTTCTATACTTTGCCACATGGCACATACCATATAAAGGGGCCTTTTCTATGTCCCTGGCATTTTCCCCAAGAATGTCCCTTCTTTTCGATACTTTGCCACATGGCGCAAACCATATAAAGGGGCCTTTTCTATGCCCCTGGAATTTTCCCCAAGAATATTCCTTCTTTTCTATACTTTGCCACATGGCACGTACCATATAAAGGGGCCTTTTCTATGCCCCTGGAATTTTCCCCAAGAATATTCCTTCTTTTCTATACTTTGCCACATGGCACGTACCATATAAAGGGGCCTTTTCTATGTCCCTGGCATTTTTCCCAAGAATATTCCTTCTTTTCTATACTTTGCCACATGGCACATACCATATAAGGAGGCCTTTTCTATGTCCCTGGAATTTTTCCGAAGAATATTCCTTCTTTTCTATACTTTGCCACATGGCACATACCATATAAAGGGGCCTTTTCTATGCCCATGGCATTTTTCCCAAGAATATTCCTTCTTTTCTATACTTTGCCACATGGCACATACCATATAAAGGGGCCTTTTCTATGCCCCTGGAATTTTCCCCAAGCATATTCCTTCTTTTCTATACTTTGCCACATGGCACATACCATATAAGAGGCCTTTTCTATGGCCCTGGAATTTTCCCCAAGAATATTCCTTCTTTTCAATACTTTGCCACATGGCACGTACCATATAAAGGGGCCTTTTCTATGCCCCTGGAATTTTCCCCAAAAATATTCCTTCTTTTCTATACTTTGCCACATGGCACATACCATATAAAGGGGCCTTTTCTATGCCCCTGGAATTTTCTCCAAAAATATTCCTTCTTGTCTATACTTTGCGACATGGTACATACCATATAAAGTGGCCTTTTCTATGCCCATGGCATTTTTTCCAAGACTTACTACTGGTCAAAAAATTTTGATGTCCAAATATTTTGGAAATCATCCCTATTAGCCAAGCTAAAATAGGACTGCGGGTCCTGAAGCTCACCTGGATCAGGAGCAATGGTCACTCAAACGCCCCACAGACCCTCTCAGACCCTGATTTTTTTAATGCCGTGAACAAAACTTTGGTACATCACAGGCGATGAAGATTGTGATCACGTTTCATTGAAATTGCGTGTGTAGTTTCAGAGAAGAGAGCAAACACGTATTGTCGCGTCTGTAGCCAATTAATACCAGCCTTGGACGGATGAGCCGAACCAGCTTTAACTCCCGAGGCGTCCTCCCAATTATGGCAGTTATTGCGCACGCGCGAGATGGAAGAAACACGAAACATTTAACTAGATGAAAACACGGGTTTAATCCGAAACCCAAACCAAGGACGGACGATACGACTAAAATGCAACAAGAATCATTTATAAGAAAATAATGCGTGGACGAAAATAACGAAAATCAATGCTGAGGTAACGAAATTCTACTGTGAGGTACCTCAAGATAGACACAAACCACACATGGGGAAAAGTAATAAAGTAAAAAGCTCCCCCTCCGGCGCTTAGCTGTCACCGAAATGGGTCCTGTTGGTGAGGTCGGCAGTGGTGGTGTTTGGAGTCAGCAGAGCGGGAAGCTTGGGAAAAAATGGCGGCAACGCCTCGTTGAAGGCGCCGCGGACGTCCGGGAATGAGGCGAGAGGCAGGCACGTTGACGGCCTTCCTTGTTTTGTCCACCGTTTAGTAAAAGACAGCGCGGTCTCCAGCCCACCAAAGAGCCCAGCAGTTGAACGTCCTTCACAATCGCCACACCAAACGCTCTTCTCAGGAACACCAGAATGGCTTCTTGTTCGGCAAGAACCAACCGCTCCGCATTTGCAATGTTTGAAATCCTCTTATCTCGGTCATTGTGGGATTGCTTTGCAGGAGTGTCGGATTGAACACCTCGACTGGTCGGCACCCTTCGTGGTCTATAACCTCCTTTTGGGTCATTACTCATTACACATCATTGGCCCACTTGGTCTTTGGGATATTGGTTTTATGTGGTTTGCATCACATGGGAAAATATGCGGAAGGCTAGGGGTGGGCAGTTGCTCACACAGGTGGAGGTGTGGGCACTGCTTTGGGATCTGAAAATGCGGAGCCCTCTTGAGTCTTGGGTGGGAATTCCAAACCGCATCACCAGTGTCATGGATCACCCGGACAAATGCCTGAGGGTCTTAAAGACTTTTCACAACTTCACACCGACAGTTTTCGGGCAGGTAACCAGGTCGTTAAAACTTCGGTGTTAATTCTGGCTTGAGCATGTGACTTTGTTAGGTCCAGTATTGATTGGATGGTGCAGTTTTGAAAAGCCTGGTTTTACACTCTGTGAAGAACACTTGCAGGACTTGTTCACAGGAGCGTGATTAACATAAGTGATGTGGACTCGTTCCCTGTGATTGGAGTGGGGGGGGGGGGGGGGTGGGGGTGAGGATCCCTCGGAGGCGGGCTGGACGGGCAGGGCTGGACGGGCAAGGCTGGACCGGCAGGGCTGGACGGGCAGGGCTGGACTGGCAGGGCTGGACGGGCAGAGCTGGACGGGCAGGGCTGGACGGGCAGGGCTGGACGGGCAGAGCTGGACGGGCAGGGCTAGATGGGCAGGGCTGGACCGGCCGGGCTGGACGGGCAGGGCGACAGGGGCAGGGCTGGATGGGCAGGGCTGGACCGGCAGGGCTGGACGGGCAGGGCTGGATGGGCAGGGCTGGACGGGCAGGGCTAGAGGAGCAGGGCTGGATGGGCAGGGCTGGACCGGCAGGGCTGGACGGGCAGGGCTAGAGGGGCAGGGCTGGACGGGCAGGGCTGGACGGACAGGGCTGGACGGGCAGGGCTAGACGGGCAGGGCTGGACGGGCAGGGCTGGACAGGCAGGGCTGGACGGGCAGGGCTGGACGGGCAGGGCGAGAGGGACAGGGCTGGACGGGCAGGGCTGGATGGGCAGGGCTAGAGGGGCAAAGCTGGACTGGCAGGGCTGGACAGGCAGGGCTGGAGGGGCAAAGCTGGACCGGCAGGGCTAGAGGGGCAGAGCTGGACCGGCAGGGCTGGACGGGCAGGGCTGGACGGGCAGGGCTGGACCGGCAGGGCTGGACGGGCAGGGCTGGACCGGCAGGGCTAGAGGGGCAGGGCTGGACAGGCAGGGCTAGACAGGCAAGGCTAGAAGGGCAGGGCTGGATGGGCAGTGCTGGACCGGCAGGGCTGGATGGGCAGGGCTGGACAGGCAGGGCTGGATGGGCAAGGCTAGAGGGGCAGGGCTGGATGGGCAGGGCTGGACCGGCAGGGCTGGACGGGCAGGGCTGGACAGGCAGGGCTGGACGGGCAGGGCTGGACCGGCAGGGCTGGAGGGGCAGGGCTGGACGGGCAGGGCTGGACCGGCAGGGCTGGATGGGCAGGGCTGGACCGGCAGGGCTGGACGAGGATCCGTGAGACGAGGTGGGCTGGACGAGGATCCGTGAGACGAGGTGGGCTGGACGAGGATCCGTGAGACGAGGTGGGCTGGACGAGGATCCGTGAGACGAGGTGGGCTGGACGAGGACCCGTGAGACGAGGTGGGCTGGACGAGGATCCGTGAGACGAGGTGGGCTGGACGGGCAGGGCTGGACGAGGATCCGTGAGACGAGGTGGGCTGGACGGGCAGGGCTGGACGAGGATCCGTGAGACGAGGTGGGCTGGACGGGCAGGGCTGGACGGGGATCCGTGAGACGAGGTGGGCTGGACGGGCAGGGCTGGACGAGGATCCGTGAGACGAGGTGGGCTGGACGGGCAGGGCTGGACGGGGATCCGTGAGACGAGGTGGGCTGGACGGGCAGGGCTGGACGAGGATCCGTGAGACGAGGTGGGCTGGACGGGCAGGGCTGGACGGGGATCCGTGAGACGAGGTGGGCTGGACGGGCAGGGCTGGACGAGGATCCGTGAGACGAGGTGGGAATTGTCGGAGCTCTTGGACGGTTCGTCACCACCGGTGGATCTTTCTTCGCAGAGACGCCAAACGGTAAGTAGCTATAAACTACTATGGTCACCTGGTGTTTTTTCTTTGTGATGTTTAGTTTGTCCGATCACCTTGGACACCTCCGTTGGACATGATGCCCATGCTCGGTGCTCCCTCTATTCCTAAACGGCTTTTGGAGATGTTTGTCTGAGATCAGGAGGACCATTCCAAGGTGATGGCGCCGCTGCACGATCCGGCTGCGTTTCCCGAGTTTAAAGTTTTCCTTTTGTCCCAAATCCCATCCGGTGTCGATCCCGAACATGTCGTGTGACCGATTTCCCGCAGCCTCCCCAGTCAATACCTGCCAGGGTGCATTTCATCTGCTAATGCGTTCTCCACCGCTCGCTGATGACGTCACATAATGATCCTCTATGACGAGATGACCGCGGTGCGCACGCGGCTCCTGATGGTTAAAGCACCTGCCGTGTGCAGCAGGAAGGACCGACCTGCCCGGTGCAGATTGATTACGATTTAAATAAAGCGAGTTGTATGAACACAGCATTCATTGTGTGACGATCACATTCAAAACCCATGAGGTCAAGTACATTTTAACCTCGTTAGTTCTGCCTCTTTTGACAATAGTGATGCAGTTTAACATTTAAACTTGAAAATTTAAACTTGAAAATTTATACTTGAACATTTAAACTTGAACAACAACATTTAAACTTGAACATTTAAACTTGAACATTTAAACTTGAACATTTATTCTTTAAAATTTAAATTTGAAAATTTAAACTTGAACAACATTTAAACTTGAACGTTTAAACTTGAACGTTTAAACTTGAACGTTTAAACTTGAACATTTAAACTTGAACATTTAAACTTGAACATTTAAACTTGAACATTTAAACTTGAACATTTAAACTTGAACATTTAAACTTGAACATTTAAACTTGAACGTTTAAACTTGAACGTTTAAACTTGAACATTTAAACTTGAACATTTAAACTTGAACATTTAAACTTGAACATTTAAACTTGAACATTTAAACTTGAACAACATTTAAACTTGAACGTTTAAACTTGAACGTTTAAACTTGAACGTTTAAACTTGAACATTTAAACTTGAACATTTAAACTTGAACATTTAAACTTGAACATTTAAACTTGAACATTTAAACTTGAACATTTAAACTTGAACATTTAAACTTGAACGTTTAAACTTGAACATTTAAACTTGAACATTTAAACTTGAACGTTTAAACTTGAACATTTAAACTTGAACATTTAAACTTGAAAATTTAAACTTGAAAAACAACATTTAAACTTGAAAATTTAATCTCGAAAATTTAAACTTGAACATTTAAACTTGAACAACAACATTTAAACTTGAACATTTAAACTTGAACATTTATTCTTTAAAATTCAAACTTGAACATTTAAACTTGAACATTTAAACTTGAACGTTTAAACTTGAACATTTAAACTTGAACAACAACATTTAAACTTGAACATTTAAACTTGAACATTTAAACTTGAACGTTTAAACTTGAACATTTAAACTTGAACATTTAAACTTGAACGTTTAAACTTGAAAAACAACATTTAAACTTGAAAATTTAATCTCGAAAATTTAAACTTGAACATTTAAACTTGAACAACAACATTTAAACTTGAACATTTAAACTTGAACGTTTAAACTTGAACATTTAAACTTGAACAACAACATTTAAACTTGAACATTTAAACTTGAACATTTATTCTTTAAAATTCAAACTTGAACATTTAAACTTGAACATTTAAACTTGAACGTTTAAACTTGAACATTTAAAGTTGAACATTTAAACTTGAACATTTAAACTTGAACGTTTAAACTTGAACATTTAAAGTTGAACATTTAAACTTGAAAATTTAATCTCGAAAATTTAAACTTGAACATTTAAACTTGAACAACAACATTTAAACTTGAACGTTTAAATTTGAACATTTAAACTTGACACATGGTAACTTTAAAAAAGTTATACTTGCTTTGATTTTATTCAGTTGGAATTCATATGAGGTATGGGCAATGATGGTGGGGGTGAAGGGGGTGGTGATAGAGGGTGGGGGTGAAGGGGGTGGTGATAGAGGGTAGGGGTGAAGGGGGTGGTGATAGAGGGTAGGGGTGAAGGGGGTGGTGATAGAGGGTAGGGGTGAAGGGGGTGGTGATAGAGGGTGGGGGTGAAGGGGGTGGTGATAGAGGGTAGGGGTGAAGGGGGTGGTGATAGAGGGTAGGGGTGAAGGGGGTGGTGATAGAGGGTAGGGGTGAAGGGGGTGGTGATAGAGGGTAGGGGTGAAGGGGGTGGTGATAGAGGGTGGGGGTAAAGGGGGTGGTGATAGAGGGTGGGGGTGAAGGGGGTGGTGATAGAGGGTGGGGGTGAAGGGGGTGGTGATAGAGGGTGGGGGTGAAGGGGGTGGTGATAGAGGGTAGGGGTGAAGGGTGTGGTGATAGAGGGTAGGGGCGAAGGGGGTGGTGATAGAGGGTAGGGGTGAAGGGGGTGGTGATAGAGGGTAGGGGTGAAGGGGGTGGTGATAGAGGGTAGGGGTGAAGGGGGTGGTGATAGAGGGTAGGGGTGAAGGGGGTGGTGATAGAGTGTTGGGGTGAAGGGGGTGGTGATAGAGGGTAGGGGTGAAGGGGGTGGTGAAAGAGGGTAGGGGTGAAGGGGGTGGTGATAGAGGGTAGGGGTGAAGGGGGTGGTGATAGAGGGTAGGGGTGAAGGGAGTGGTGATAGAGGGTAGGGGTGAAGGGGGTGGTGATAGAGGGTAGGGGTGAAGGGGGTGGTGATAGAGGGTAGGGGTGAAGGGGGTGGTGAAAGAGGGTAGGGGTGAAGGGGGTGGTGATAGAGGGTATACTTCACTGATGGAATCACATGTGTGATCAATGTTACTGTATTTTATAAAACCTCGCCAAAATTATTGTTTTCATCACAAGCTCATACATCGTATAATACCTTAGGCCTATACCGTATGTAAACATGCATGATAAAAGTCCACATATATTGAAATATTTATATTAATTTTATTATTTTCCCTCTCATTTAGTTGGTTTAGGACTCAGGTGAACTCTCTGTAAGTGGCTCCAGATGAGAATATATTGTATACGTATTCTTCTTCCTCTTCTTAGTTCGTATGCAGCACATGATTGTGAGTCGCTCTTGGGTAGAGAAGGCTATTTGGACCATCAAACCTGTGCTGTCCCATATCAACCACCGGAGAGCTCTTCGTCTGTCCATCCGTCTGTCCCATCTGTGGGGTTTCAGACATTTTCCCAATACCCTTTAACATATTCAGCTGAAACTTGGTACACGGCTTTATTATAATAAGCCACAGAACAAGTTCGAGTTTGGGGGCATTTCGCCAATTTTTCACAGAGTTTTGCCCTTTTTGTACTTCGTAAATATCACATCGGGAAGGGACATGTATAATTGCAATTCTAGCTTTTGTTTATTACACCTCTACTGTCCGTTAGTTGTGTTTTCGGCGTGTCCGTCCGTTGTGTTTTCGGGTTGTCCGTCCGTTTTGTTTTCGGGTTGTCCATCCGTTGCGTTTTCGGGTTGTCCGTCCGTTGTGTTTTCGGCTTGTCCGTCCGTTGCGTTTTCGGCTTGTCCGTCCGTTGCGTTTTTGGCTTGTCCGGCCGTGGTCTTTTCGGCTTGTCCGTCCATTGCGTTTTCGGCTTGTCTGTCCGTTGCGTTTTCGGCTTGTCCACCCGTTGCGTTTTCGGCTTGTCCGTCCATTGCGTTTTCGGCTTGTCCATCCATTGTGTTTTGGGCTTGTCTGTCCGTTGTGTTTTTGGCTTGTCCGTCCATTGTGTTTTCAGGTTGTCTGTCCGTTGCGTTTTCGGCTTGTCCGTCCGTTGCGTTTTCGGCTTGTCCGTCCGTTGCGTTTTCGGCTTGTCCGTCCGTTGCGTTTTCGGCTTGTCCATCCGTTGCGTTTTCGGCTTGTCCGTCCGTTGCGTTTTCGGCTTGTCCGTCCGTTGCGTTTTCGGCTTGTCCGTCCGTTGCGTTTTCGGCTTGTCCGTCCGTTGCGTTTTCGGCTTGTCCGTCCGTTGCGTTTTCGGCTTGTCCGTCCGTTGCGTTTTCGGCTTGTCCGTCCGTTGCGTTTTCGGCTTGTCCGTCCGTTGCGTTTTCGGCTTGTCCGTCTGTTGCGTTTTCGGCTTGTCCGGCCGTTGCGTTTTCGGCTTGTCCATCCATTGCGTTTTCGGCTTGTCTGTCCGTTGCGTTTTCGGCTTGTCCGTCCATTGCGTTTTCGGCTTGTCCGTCCATTGTGTTTTGGGCTTGTCTGTCCGTTGTGTTTTTGGCTTGTCCGTCCATTGTGTTTTCAGGTTGTCTGTCCGTTGCGTTTTCGGCTTGTCCGTCCGTTGCGTTTTCGGCTTGTCCGTCCGTTGCGTTTTCGGCTTGTCCGTCCGTTGCGTTTTCGGCTTGTCCGTCCGTTGCGTTTTCGGCTTGTCCGTCCGTTGCGTTTTCGGCTTGTCCGTCCGTTGCGTTTTCGGCTTGTCCGTCCGTTGCGTTTTCGGCTTGTCCATCCGTTGCGTTTTCGGCTTGTCCGTCCGTTGCGTTTTCGGCTTGTCCGTCCGTTGCGTTTTCGGCTTGTCCGTCCGTTGCGTTTTCGGCTTGTCCGTCCGTTGCGTTTTCGGCTTGTCCGTCCGTTGCGTTTTCGGCTTGTCCGTCCGTTGCGTTTTCGGCTTGTCCGTCCGTTGCGTTTTCGGCTTGTCCGTCCGTTGCGTTTTCGGCTTGTCCGGCCGTTGCGTTTTCGGCTTGTCCATCCATTGCGTTTTCGGCTTGTCTGTCCGTTGCGTTTTCGGCTTGTCCGTCCATTGCGTTTTCGGCTTGTCCGTCCATTGTGTTTTGGGCTTGTCTGTCCGTTGTGTTTTTGGCTTGTCCGTCCATTGTGTTTTCAGGTTGTCTGTCCATTGCGTTTTCGGCTTGTCCGTCCGTTGCGTTTTCGGCTTGTCCGTCCGTTGCGTTTTCGGCTTGTCCGTCCGTTGCGTTTTCGGCTTGTCCGTCCGTTGCGTTTTCGGCTTGTCCGTCCGTTGTGTTTTCGGCTTGTCCGTCTGTTGCGTTTTTGGCTTGTCCGTCCGTTGCGTTTTCGGCTTGTCCGTCCGTTGCGTTTTCGGCTTGTCCGTCCGTTGCGTTTTCGGCTTGTCCGTCCGTTGCGTTTTCGGCTTGCTATGGGGAATGGTAAGACACGAATCAAAGGTTTTGAATTGCAAAATACTGTCTTTATATTCGCGATAAGTTGCATAATCAAATACATGTTATCATTTTGTACAGGCAGTTAATAACATCAAAATGTGTCACAATAATTCATATCACCAAACATACACAGGCAGTCAGCAAAATCATAGATACACATGCAGTCAGTATAACTTCACATCTACACAGGCAGTCAATGACAAAATATACACAGGCAGTCAATGGCATCAAACATACACGATTACAGAATATGCCATTTAGAGTTCGTCATCACTGTCCTGTGTGTCCTATCCGACAATATAGTCCGCATTGTTTTCACAGTCCGTTCCACACAAGCAAAGGTCGGTCAAATTGATTGGCAAGTCGAATTGGTCGAATGGTCAATCGAATCGAATTCGATGAATCGAATCGAATCGATCGAATTGGTCGAATGGTCGAATGGTCGATCGAAGCGATTGGTCGAATGGTCGAATTGGTCGAACGGAATTGGTCGATTGGTCGAATTGTCGAATGGTCGATCGAAGCGATTGGTCGAATGGTCGAATTGGTCGAATCGAATTGGTCGAATTGGTCGAATGGTCGATCGAAGCGATTGGTCGAATGGTCGAATTGGTCGAATCGAATTGGTCGAATTGGTCGAATCGAATTGGTCGGAATTGGCAAATGTAAACATTGATTTTCAGATTTTCCATGTAATAACGTTTCCAAAAATGTATAGGTTTGCTAATCTACCATGATTTTGAACGAAAAAACATAGTGAACCTGACTATTGGGATGTTATTGCTCATGGCCTATTGGGAGTGGTGGAGAGTGGTCTCCGTTAGGATGTTGGTAACCTTTCCTGTGGGATCACTCTCTTCGCCTGAGTGGTGGGTTTTTTGGTTCTCCTATCTTATCCCCACCCTCCACCCTCCAAATGTTGCCAAACCTTGTGCAAACACACACTACAAGTAGCATTATCAGTCGTACGTTCTGAGTTAAAGGCCTATCATTGTGAAACTGAGCGGGCATCACGGTCTGCGGAGAAACCATACCAAGGGTTTCGAGTAACTCTGGTGAGTATGGTGTGCTCGCCTCTGGCTCGCTGTGCGATGAAGACTATTAGAATGTTAAATGTCGTCAGTTGCAAGGGGATTGTTTCCGCCATTTTTTTTCCTTTCGACAAGTTGGCACCGACACATGAAACACGTCGGGGTCTTGACCTCTTCCTGCCGTGATCACACAAGCTCGGCCGACTCCTTGTACCATCTGGAAACATTTAGAATCAAAATCTCACTTTCCCCAAGCGACTTTAGCTCTTTGTGTCCAAACACCGCCGTCCATTATTTTCAACCTTTTGACCCCCACAGGCAGCCATTGCTAAGGAAACCAAGTAATGTCTGTTTGACAAAAGAAAGAGAGTCATCGGTGTGCATAAAGGAGTTATTCTTAAATGTTGTTGTTGGTGTTTCGTAAAGCATGTAGTTTACGTGAATTGTTTAAATCTGAACATTAAATTGGGATATAATTGAACATTTCCACTTGAGTATTCAGTTTGTAATGCGGGAGACGAGGTTCAAGGTGTATAATTACTGTTTCCTTTAATACAAATACAGAGGCTCGGGGAGGAGCAAGGCCACAGAAGGTGAGAGGTGGTACATGTACCATTGTACCAGCACATGAGAGACAGTGCAGAGGCAGAGACCTTTGACACGAAAAAAAAAAAAAATTAACACGCCATTATCAAATTTACAAAAAACACCCTTTACCCACCATCTTTGTGCAAAGGTTTGCAAATCATATTTCATTTGACAAAAATGAAACTCCATGCGTAACCTTGCCATGGACAAGAGCCTTAAAAACAATGACTACATCACATAACATGTCAGCATTTGCAAGGAGCTTTGCTTTCCTTGTTTTATAGATTGCCAATTTTTCAATTGAAATTGAGAAATTAACAAGAGCAGTCTCAGACCGTTTTTTTTGAAACTAAGCGGTATTTCAAAAAGAAAAAACCGCGTGGAGAAATAAAAGTTCATACGATGAAATAACGGTGATAAAAAAACAAAGAAGGGAGTGAGTCCAGCACAATGTACGTAAGCGTGAAAAAGGTCGTCAGAATTCGTACAAAAAGGTCTTCCATTAAATTAGCCATTCTAAAAAATGAGGGAAACCACCCCCCCCCCCCCCAAAAAAAAACCGGCTGTAACGAGGGAAACCGCAAAAAAACAACTGGCTGTAACGAGGGAAACCGCAAAAAAACAACTGGCTGTAACGAGGGAAACCCCAAAAAATCCGGCTGTAATGATGAACCCCCCCCCCCCCCAGAAAACTGGCTGTAATGAGGAAAACTCCAAAAAAACTGGTCTGGAACATGGAACCCCCCCCCCCAAACCAGGTGTAACGAGGCAAACCCCCCAAAAAACCTGGCTGTAACGAGGAAAAAACTCCCACGCTGTAATGAGGAAACCCCCTTAAAAAACTGGCTGTAATGAGGGAAACTCCAAAAAAACTGGGCTGTAACATGGAACCCCCCCCCCCCAAAACCAGGTGTAACGAGGCAAACCCCCCAAAAAAACCTGGCTGTAACGAGGAAAAAACTCCCAGGGTGTAACGAGGAACCCCCCCCCCAAAAACAGGCTGTAAAGGGAAACCCCCCCCTAAATACCAGCTTTAATGAGTGAAACCCCCCAAAAAACCGGTTGTAATGAAGAAAACCCCCCAAAAATCCTGGCTGCAACAAGGGAACCCCCCCCCAAAACCAGCTGTAATGAGGGAAACCCCCCAAAAATCCAGCTGTTATGAGGAACCCCCCCCCCCAAAAACTGGCTGTAAAGAGGCAAACCCCCCAAAAACCCGGCTGTAATGAGGAAAACCCCCCTGGCTGTAATGAGGAAAACCCCACAGAACCAGCTGTAACGAAGGAAACCCCCCCAAAAAACTGGTTGTAACGAAGAAACCCCCCCCCCCCCCAAAAACCAGCTGTAGCGAGGGAAACCCACAAAAAACCGGTTGTAATGACGACCCCTCCCCCCCCCCCCCCCCCATAAAACTGGCTGTAACGAGGGAAACCCCCTAAAAAACCGGCTGTAACGAGGGAACCCCCCCAAAAACCAGTTGTAATGAGGGAAACCCCCCAAAAAACCAGCTCTTACGAGGAAAACTCCAAAAAAAACTGGCTGTAATGTAAAAACCCCTTGAAAAAGATCTCGCGAGATCACGGCGAGGTCACGTCTTTTCGAAGCTGTTCCATGCGCTCACGCTTTCGAAGCTAAGTGATCTTTCTCAATTGTGTTTTTGTCGAGACTGTATCTATCTTTCGGTGTATGTACCTACAGCGTATCTTTTGGAAAATTTTTGCTGCTAATTTTTCGTACATGTATACACAATCGTCGGTGAATGCGTATCGAGTATTCTGAGGCCTAGTACTCGTAGGCTTGGCTACCGTACCGTCTCCGACCTTGTGGTTTTGTTTTTCTCTCAGCGATTCGTCGAAAAATCGAAGGCGCTGCAATTATTTTCGTTCTCTGTTTCGTCCCAGTCGTTCACCCCATACCTCCTTGTTTAATATCTCGACTCAAAAAAAAAAAAAAACCCCAAAAAAATATTTCCTTCCCAGGTCTTATTCGTTTATTTGTTGTTCTTATCTGTTCGTTCGTTCTTCGTTCGCGATCACGCGATCACGTGGTTAGAAATGTATAATCTCTCCCCTGAACAACTATTCTCATATATTATAACACCCTTTTCTTCTTTTCCTACAAAAGGATGCTTTCGTCTTGCTCACCAAATCTATTCATTCCAAAAAATATATATAATACCATCTCTTACAGTTCCTCCTTTCTACATTCCCTAAACTATCCAGAACTCCACCCCTCCTTCAGTGTCCTCAAACGTATTTTTGACTCGAAGGTCTCAAACTCATTTTGCAAAAAATGTTCGTTTCCCATGAATCGTACACTTTTCAAAATCCAATCTCACCCCTCCCCTCCAAATCCTCCCCATCACCCATCCCTTTCAAATCTCCCCCCTTGCCCCTTCCCTTCCCTCCCTCCTAAACTCCCCCCACACCCCTCCCCTCCGAGACTCTCCCTCGCTCCTCCCCTCCTAGACTCCCCTCTCACCCCTCCTCCTCAAAGCATCCTCCCTGCTTCTTCCCCCTTCCAACTTTCACCTTCATCTCCCCCAACCTTCTGCCTCGCTCTTCCCCTCCTCAAATAACACCTCACTGTGCCTCACCCAATCTCCATCAAACCTTTTGTCCACCCCATTCTTCCCTTTCTCCAAGCTATTCTGAAATCTCTGACACACCTTCAACAGCTCTCCCTACCTCTTCCTCCTCTTCCACATCTTACCCTACCCCTCCCCCCCCTGTTCTGGACCCGATGCTCCCCCTTCCTCTTCATTAACGGTATGGACCTCAAACATCCGGGGCCTCCGCTCAAACTTGACTGATCTCTCCATACAGGTTGCTTCTGACAAACCAGACGTGATCTGCTTAACAGAAACTTTCCTCCTTCATCATGTCTCTGATGCCTTGGTATCTCTCCCAGGTTACTCCCTCCTCCGGTATGATAGACCTGAGCCTCGTCCTGGAGGTGGGGTTGCTATCTTTATAAAAAAACTCTCTTCCTCACTCGCCCTCCACTGCCCTCTCTCCACCTCACCCCCAGGAATACCTTTGGCTACGGCTTCCCCTTCGCTCCCACCTTTTGTTCATATGTGTGTTGTACCGTCCACCAAACAGCGATGACTCCATCTACATCTCGCTGTCTGAAAATATGGACCAACTTCTATCTACCCATCCCAACTCTCTCTTCCTCATATGTGGTGATTTCAATTGTCACCATGCCAGTTGGCTGGGTGTGGGTACCTCTCTCACCAGCCATGGCTCTTCAGCAAAGGACTTCTGCGACTCACTGGGACTGACACAATCTGTCAATTTCCCGACCCGGATCTCAGTCAACGGAGCATCTTCTCTTCTGGATTTGGTTATGTCAAACTTCCCTGAAAATGTCTGCTGCTCTTCTTCTGCTCCAATCGGCTCATCTGATCATGTGCTTGTCAAAGTGGACATCTCTCTGACCATTCTCAGAGAGCCTCCTCAGCGTCGACGAGTCTGGCATTTCACTCAGGCCAACTGGCACGGTCTTCAAGCAGCCATCGATCATCTGGACTGGTCTCCCATTTCAACCGCCTCTGACATCAACTCATCCTGGGAATTCTTTCAAAGTAAATTGCTCTCTCTCATGCACAGATTTATCCCATCTCGTCTTCAGTTGTCATACCCGTCCTCCCGTCCATGGTACACGGAATCTTGTGGTGAGGCTGTTGCCCTGAAACAACTTGCTTTCGTCTCCTGGAAAGCAAATCCAACGGAAGGAAATCTCATTTCCTTTCACAAAGCCCGAAACAAGTGTGTGTCCACCCTCAGGAGAGCCAGGACACAATATCTCACCGTTCTCAAGACCGAACTCTCTTATCTGTCTCCCTCTTCCAAATCCTGGTGGCGTCTGGTCAAATCTGTTTCTGGTGTTTGTTCCCCCTCCATCCCCTCCCTCACCTCAAACGGCTTAACGGCTGACTCCGCACGTGAAAAAGCTGAATGCCTCAACTCTGTGTTTGCCTCTAAATCTTGTGTCCCAAACCCATCCCTCTCTGTACCCACCATACCCAGTCGTACCCAGCTGCTCCTGGACTCTGTGTCCTTTCCTCCTGACAAGGTGGAAAAGTTTCTGTCAACCCTCGACTCTGATTCTGCAACTGGTCCTGACGGCATCAGCCCACGGGTCCTAAAATCATGTTCTTCCGCTCTTTCACTCCCTCTTTCTGTTCTCTTCACCCTCTCTTTTGCTCAAGGTCATCTGCCATCTGCTTGGAAATCAGCCATCATCACCGCTTTGCACAAAAAAGGTGCAAAAACAGATCCCAGCAACTACAGACCAATCAGCCTTCTCCCAATTATCAGCAAAGTCATGGAATCCATCATTGCTTCAGATATGAAATCTTTCCTCTTCTCCAATGGCTTGATCTCTGATCATCAATTTGGTTTCAGACCTGGTCACTCTACTCTGGACATGCTGCTTCTGCTTTCTCAACAATGGATGGAGGTCCTCAACGCCAAACAGGAAATTAGAGCTGACTCCCTTGACATTTCACGTGCCTTCAATACGGTCTGGCACCCTGCTATGCTCACCAAACTCTCCTCCTTTGGTATCCATGGAAATCTCCACGCATGGCTGGCGGACTTCCTCTCTGGTCGTAGTCAACGTGTGGCCCTGAATGGGTTTCTCTCATCTCCTCTTCCTGTTCAGGCTGGAGTTCCCCAAGGTAGTGTTCTGGGCCCTGTGCTTTTTCTGGTCTTCATCAATGATCTCTCTGACTCTCTTGAAAATCCTCTCTATCTCTTTGCTGACGACTCTACTCTCTGTCGCTCCATTCCTCATCCCTCAGATCGGCAGTCTGCAGCCTCCTCACTCTCTACAGACCTGGACAAAATCACAGACTGGGCAAACAAATGGAACATGTCTTTCAATCCTGATAAATCTCACACTCTTACGATGTCTCTCCGAAAAGACTGACTGGAAAACCCACTTTCTGAATAATCCTCTCCAAGAAGTTCTGTCACTCCAGCTTTTGGGTCTCACTATTTGCCATGATCTTTCCTGGGAAAACCACATTTCAAATCTGGCCTCCAAAGCCAGTCGCCGACTGGGCATCCTCCGTCGTGCGAAGTCCTTCCTTGGCACACCTGAGCTCCTCACCACATACAAGGCTTTCATCCGCAGCTCTATGGAATACTGCTCTCCCCTCTGGTCTGGTGCTCCTGCCTCACACCTAGCCCGTCTTCACGCTGTTGAAACCAAAGCGTTCAGAATCATTGGAATCTCCCGCGATGAAGCTAACTCCAAGGGCCTTTCACTCACTCACCGCAGGCAGGTTGGTGGTCTTTCCGTCTTCTACCGACTCCTCTCTGGCCTTGCCCCCCCAGCCCTCTCTGGGCTCTGTCCCCCAAATATTGCTACAGGTCGCACAGGATCTGCCTGCAATCCTCTTATGGTTAAACTGCCAAAATCAAGACTTTCTGCTCACCTTCACTCCTTCATTCCTCTTTTCTCCCACCTCTGGAACAAACTCCCTCACTCTCTTCAATCCCACTCCACCCTCCAGGTCTTTAAAACAGCTGTTCGCCGCCATCTCTTATCCTCCCCCATTCAAAACCTTGATCTTTTCTACCCCCGCTAATTTCGGTCCCCTTGTGTTTTATACCTCTCCCCCCCCCCCCCCTCCCCTTCCCACGCCTCCTGCCCCCAAGCCCTCTCCCTCCCACACTTCTCCCTGCTCTCAAATGTTGTGGTTGTGTGCTTCCCCTTCTCTCCCAATCTTGTCTTCCGCTCCCTCGTTTTGTATATTTTGTTTGTCTGGTTGATTTGTTTGTGAAATAAATGTTAGCTCTTTCACGAGCCTCAATTCAGTATACAAAAAAAAAACAAAAAAAAAACCCCCCCGAAAAATCAGCTGTAGGAGGCAACCCCCAAAAAACCCGGCTGTACCGATCAAAAAAACCCCAGGCTGCAACGAGGAAAACCCCCCAAAACACCGGCTGTAATGAGGGAAACCCGTAAAAAAACCGGCTGGAACGAAGAACCCCTCTCCCCCCAAAACGGCTGTAACGAAGACCCCCCTCACCCCAAAACAGCTGTAACGAGGGAAACCCCCCCAAAAACCGGCTGTAATGAGGAAAACCGCAAAAAAACCTGGCTGCAATGAGGGAGACCCCCAAAAAACCCAGCTGCAATGACGAACCCCCCCCCCCCCCAAACCGGCTGTAACGAGGGAAACCCCAAAAACCCCGGCTGTAATGAGGAAAACCCCCCCCAAAAAACCGGCTGCAACAAGGGAAACCCCCCCCCAAAACCAGCTGTAACGAGAAAACCCCCTAAAAAACCGGCTGTAATGAGGGAAACCCCCAAAAACCGGTTGTAACGAAGAAAACTCCCCAAAAAACACCAGTTGTAACGAAGAAAACCCCCCCAAAAACTGGCTAACGAGGGAAACTCCAAAAAAACCAGCTGTAACGAGGCAAACCCAGCAAAAACCCGGCTGTAACGAGGAAAACCACCCCAGCTGTAACGAGGACCCCCCCCCACCCCCCAAAAAACTGGCTGTAACGAGGGAAACTCCAAAAAAAACTGGCTGTAACGTGGAACCCCCCCCCCCCCCCAAAACGGCTCTAATGAGGGAAACCTTAAATGTTTTTATGAAGTTTCTCTTTTTACAAACGAAAATATCTGTCTGGACATGGTCCAAATTTGGTAATCTGTTCTGTTCTTACTAAAATAGCCTGATATGAGGGAGCGAGCAAGGTGTAAAGCAAGATGCTGAGTGAGTGAGTGGTGTGTGAGTGGTGAGATGTTTCGTGTGAGAGCACAGTGTAAAGAAGGCCGTGAGGCGTTCCGGGTGAGTGAATGGTGTAAAGAAGGCCGTGAGATGTTTCGTGTGAGAGCACAGTGTAAAGAAGGCCGTGAGGCGTTCCGGGTGAGTGAATGGTGTAAAGAAGGCCGTGAGGCGTTCCGTGTGAGTGAATGGTGTAAAGAAGGCCGTGAGACGTTCCACTTGAGTGAATGGTGTAAAGAAGGCTGTGAGATGTTCCGAGTAAATGGTGTAAAGAAGGCCGTGAGCCGTTCCGTGTGAGTGAATGGTGTAAAGAAGGCAGTGAGATGTTCCACGTGAGTAAATGGTGTAAAGAATGCAGTGAGACGTTCCGTGTGAGTGAATGGTGTAAAGAAGGCTGTGAGACATTCGGTGTGAGTGAATGGTGTAAAGAAGGCCGTGGGACGTTCTGCGTGAGTGAATGGTGTAAAGAAAGCAGTGAGACGTTCCGTGTGAGTGAATAGTGTGAAGAAGGCAGTGAGACGTTCCATGTGAGCGAACAGTGTAAAGAAGGCCGTGAGACGTTCCGTGTGAGCGAAGTGTAAAGAAGGCCGTGAGACGTTCCGAGTAAATGGTGTAAAGAAGGCTGTGAGACGTTCCGTGTGAGTGAATAGTGTGCAGAAGGCCGTGAGACATTCCATGTGAGTGAATGGTTTGAAGAAGGCCATGAGACATTCCGTGTGAGCAAACAGTGTAAAGAAGGCCATGAGACGTTCCGAGTAAATGGTGTAAAGAAGGCTGTGAGACGTTCCGAGTAAATGTTGTAAAGAAGGCTGTGAGACGTTCCGTGTGAGTGAATGGTGTAAAGAAGGCTGTGAGACGTTCCGAGTAAATGGTGTAAAGAAGGCTGTGAGACGTTCCATGTGAGTGAATGGTGTGAGTTGTTCTGTGTGAGTAAACAGCGTAAGCAGGTCATGTGTTGTTCCAACTGAATGAACAGCGTAAGGGGGGCCGTGAGATGTTCTGTGTGAGTAAACAGTGTAAGGAGGGCTGTGAGTTGTTCTGAGTGAGTGAACGGTGTAAGGGGGGCCGTGAGATGCTCTGTGTGAGTAAACAGTATGTTTACCCCCCAGCCCTGGAACAGTTTGCCCCGAGCCCTGGCATGGCTTAATCCAGCACTGGTTGTTCATCTGAATTGCAGAAGGAATGGCGGGACAGAGAGATCCTAGGATGTTCGGGAAACTTCACCGAATGAGTGCAAAGCCCGTTTGGTTATTCCTCACCTTGTGCCACCTCGTGGGAGAAATGGCCATCTGGGCAGGTTTGTACCAATGATGAACTCGGGGCCATTTGTAAGATCTCACTTTATGGGTGCCGCTCTTTGTGAAGACTCCGTGACGCCATGTTTTATTTGTTCGTTCAGAGCTGCAGAATGAGTGCTTGTTGGCAAACGTGCGTTCCTGCGGTGACTGCATCCTTGCGGGAAGACGCTGCGCGTGGTGTACATTGCTGGTGGGTACGAGTCTCGCTCGGATCAGAAATTCAATGTTCATGCATGGAACCTGGTCTACACATCATAAAACATGTGACATTTAATAAATTGTAGGCGGGGAGGTCATGGACCTACACAGCAAGGATTCCTTATAACTCCAGTTACCGGTACTCTAGGGCCTAGGGCCTAGGCTGAAGCTGATAGAGTCTCGAGGTGGTTTGAATCATGGAGGAAGTTCATCATTATACCTGTGTGAATGCGATGACGTGAATGTTGACATCATTATAGCATCAGAATGAGATACTGGACACATTCGAGGTTGGGAAGTATCTCAGTAACAAGTGTTAGAATCTCTGGGGCTGTTCCAATAAATTGTCTTCTGCAGAAACATATAGGTGATGATCCTCAATGGTAAAAGTTGATTAGTTCCTGTACTTCCCCCATTTTGTTACCTGGCAATTGTTATTCCTCCTTGTATATGTGTATCTATCATACCCTTTAGTACTTTGGGAATCCGCTGCCCATTGTCATTTAGCTCCTCCGTGAGCTAAGACCCTCATATATATATATATATAAAAACCAGCAGCGAACAAAATACATCGGTGATGATGTGGTGTACAGTGTCGAAGATCATGGACCAACCGTTCTTGTGCCACCGCCATCAGAACTTTACGGGCCCGGGGGAGCCGACGTCGGTGCGTTGTGACCTGGAGGAGCGGCTTGGAGAACGCGGATGTCCCGAGTCGTTTCTGGAGAGGCCAAAGGGTCTGAGGCGGATCGACGTGGACCGGCCGCTGAGTCCGCGGGGACGCAAGTTGCGGCCCGAGCACATAGTCCAACTGGCTCCACAGCAAGTCACCCTCAAGCTGCGTGCTGGTACTGCTGGCACTGCTGGCATGAATGGGCTCATGTAAATGGATGCTAAAAGGCCTGTGGGATTTATTTTTTGTATACTAAGTCTAGGCTTGTATAAGAGCTAACACATAGAACATGCAGTCGTGGCCAAAAATATTGTAATTTCTTTTTCTAATATTGTACCATTTCTTCCAGAAAATTGTTGAAATTAAAAAATCTTTGGTATCCACAAACGTATTTATTTGGTTTGCAGTTGAACAAAACAAAAAAAGCTGAAAAAATTACTAAATCTCAGCTTATTCCACACAGAAATCCTAAAATGGCCTGTACAATATTATTGGCACCTTTTAGAAGTTGTTAGAAATAATGAGATTTCAAGCAGGTGATTCTCCTTTACCTTGGAATTCAACTCACCTGTGGTGAGTTGCAGGTGCCTGCAATATAAAAATCACTCATTCATCCAGTTTGAATAGAGAAAAGGAGACATTCTGCTTTTTTGTGTCACTGTGTATACCGTAATGAGCATGGAGAAAAGAAAGAAAACCAAAGAATTGTCTGAGGAGGTCAGACACAAGATTGTAGCCAAGCATGGACAATCTCAAGGCTACAGGTCCATCTCCAGAGACGTTGATGTTCCTGTGTCCAACGTACACAATGTTATCAGGAGGTTTAAGGCCCATGGCACTGTAGCTAACCTCCCTGGACGTGGCCGCAAGAGAAAACTTGATCGAAGATTGCAGCGAAGGATTGTTTGAATCGTGGAGAAAGCACCTCGATCAACTGCCAAACAGATTCAAGCTGAACTTCAGACACAAGGAACGACAGTTTCAACTCGCACCATTCGTCGCCAACTCAATGAAAGGGGGTTCCATGGTAGGAGACACAGGAGGACCCCACTGCTGACAAAACACAACTGGAGTTTTCCAAAACACACCTGAACAAGCCAAAATCCTTCGGGGAGAATGTCCTGTGGACAGATGAGACAAAATTAGAGCTTTTGGTAAAGCACATCATCTCTATGTTTACAGAAAACAAAATGAAGGCTTCAAAGAAAAGAACACCTTCCCTAAAATCAAAGATGGAGGAGGTTCAGTGATGTTTTGGGGTTGCTGTGCTGCCTCTGGTACTGGGTGCCTTGAATGTGTGCATGTCATCATGAAATCAGGAGATTACCAAGGCATTTTGGAGCGCAATGTTCAACCTAGTGTCAGAAAGCTGGGTCTCCGTCGAAGATCATGGGTGTTGCAGCAGGACAATGACCCCAAACACACTTCAAAAAGCACCCAGGAATGGTTCAAGACAAAACGCTGGACTGTTCTGAAGTGACCAGCAATGAGTCCAGATCTAAATCCCATTGAACACCTTTGGTGAGATCTGAAAACAGCAGTTGTGAGAAGGCACCCTTCAAATCTGGGGGAAATGAAGCAGTTTGCACAAGAAGAGTGGGCCAAACTGCCAGTAGAGAAGTGTAGGAAGCTCATTCGTGACTATAGGAAGCGCTTGACTGCAGTTATTTTGTCCAAAATCTGTGCTACCAATATTAAGTCTCGGGTGTCAATAATTTTGTCAATGCTATTTATTTTTATTTACAGATTTAAAATTATATTTTAAGTTCTGAATCAAAAATAAAGATTCTGTAATGTTAACAGTTAAATAAAGAATTGTGGAGAGCAAATACTTTTGTCAATTTCAACTTATTTTTAGAGAAAATTGCGAGTTATTTAAAAAAAGTGCAAGGGTACGTACCATGGCCATGACGTGGAATAAAGTGAGCGGGAGACAAGAGGGAAGAGAGAGGGAAGTACAATAACAGTGGAGAACAGAGACATCGGGAGATCTGTGGAAGGGAGAGGGCTGGGACGGGGTACACGGGATAAAACAAGATGGACACTACAGGGGCTTTCAGGAAAGAAAACAGGGAATTTGAAGCTGGATTTGGGGTGTTTTAACAGGGGTAGAAAATATCAAAGTTTTGGGTGGGGACAGATAAGAGATGGTGGTGAACAGCTGTTTTGAAGACCTGGGGGGAGTAGTGGGATTGAAGAGAGTGAGGAAGTTTCTTCCAGTGGTGGGAAAAGAGGAATGAAAGAGTGAAGGTGAGCAGAGAGTCTCGATTTTGGCAGTTTAACCAGAAGAGGGTTTCTGGCAGGTCTTGAGCGACCTGAAGGAATATTTGGGAGACAGAGCCCAGAGAGAGCTGGGGGAGCAAGGCCGGAGAGGAGTCGGTAGAAGACAGAAAGACCACCAACCTGCCTGCGGTGAGTGAGTGAAAGGCCCTTGGAGTTAGCTTCATCGTGGGAGATTCCAATAATTCTGAAAGCTTTGGTTTCAACAGCTTGAAGTCGAGCTAGGTGTGAGGCAGGAGCACCAGCCCAGAGGGGGGAACAGTATTCCATTGACCTGCGGATGAAAGCCTTGTATGTGGTGAGGAGCTCAGGTGTGCCAAGTAAGGACTTCGCACGACGGAGGATGCCCAGTCGGCGACTGGCTTTGGAAGCCATCTTGGAAATATGGTTTTCCGAGGAAAGATCATGGCAGATCATGAGACCCATGATGACCTTTTGCCATGTGTTTTCCACTTTGGTCTACATTACTAGGGGTGTGGATACCTCTATCTACCTCATCACTGAAAGACCTCAATCCAGGATTTGTCACCAGCACAAAGCATTGTATGGACAGTCGGACAGTAGATTGGTTAGCGTATGTTGGTTGTGTGGACAGACAGCATCAGATGCATCATGTTGGCATGAGATGTTGGCATGGGATGGTGGCATGACATGTTGGCATGACATGTTGGCATGACATGTTGGCATGGCAAGTTGGCATAAGATGTTGGCATGATATGTTAGCATGACGTGTTGGCATTACAAGTTGGCATGACATGTTGGCATGACATGTTTGCATGACATGTTGGCATGACATGTTTGCATGATATGTTGGCATGGCATGTTGGCATGACATGTTTGCATGATATGTTGGCATGACATGTTGGCATTACAAGTTGGCATGACATGTTGGCATGACAGTTTGCATGATATGTTGGCATGACATGTTGGCATGACATGTTGGCATGACATGTTGGCATGACATGTTGGCATGAGTGCATACTCTTGGTGGGATAATCCCTATCAATCTGTTAACACTCTCTGCCATATGATCCAAAATGAACAGGTTGCTCGTTTTGGCTGAATTTACTTTGTGGACCTGCCGGTGGACACTCCACTCGTATCTTGTCTCGTGTTTTCAGATTTATCCATGCTCATGTATAATAATGTCCCAATATCCTTGTGCTGCATGTAATA
Source organism: Myxine glutinosa (assembly GCF_964187855.1). Taxonomy (NCBI): domain Eukaryota; kingdom Metazoa; phylum Chordata; class Myxini; order Myxiniformes; family Myxinidae; genus Myxine; species Myxine glutinosa. The sequence continues at coordinate 7,932,938 of NC_136266.1, forward strand.
CATGTACAACCTCTTCCATGAGCCTTTAGACACCGGGAAAGGATGTGCTGCAAGACATGTGCTGCATGTATTTTTCTGACACAAGACGTATTCATGACATTTGAAATGCTCAACCAGTCAACGACTGAGTGTGGTGGTAATAATACCACATGACTGAGTACAGTTTGTACCGTATTGATGGTGCAGGTGAACCACAGACATTTGAAATTCGTTTTCGACGTGCCGAAGACTACCCCATCGACCTCTATTACCTCATGGACCTCTCGTACTCCATGAAGGATGACCTGGAGAATGTGAAGAAGTTGGGCACAGAGCTGCAGCGTCGCATGGAGGATGTGACAAGTGACTTCCGGATTGGTACGCGTGAGTTTGTCTAATTCGATGGAATTTAGGGGGGGAGGGGGTGATCCCTGGAGTTGCTCAGATGCCAGTCCGACAAGGTTGCCATACTGGGCTCACCCAATAATTTGAAACTCTAGCCAAAACACTCACTTGCCAATCTAGCAGCCAGCACCCAGGAATTATCCATCTCGCCAGGTGGTTACCTAATAATGAGCGAACCACCTGACTGGAAGGACAGTTTGTGAATGAAGAATTCTTACACGTCAGTTAGCTGAGCTGGACTTTTGTTGTTTGATTTGTGGCATCCTACTTTTGGCATTATAATCGTTATTATCAATGAATTATCGAATTGTTTCAATCCATGTGGTGTCACTCCTCGTGCTCTTTGTCAGCAAAATCTACAAAATACATAATCGTTGAAGACAAAAACTTTGAAATGTACATCCCAATTCAGAGAATTTCTGCCAAGACGACATTGTGAATCAAAAAGAACACTTAGACATAACGTGTCCATACCAGATATCTGTTGTAAAAACAATCGCATGAAAAATAGTGCTCTACCATATATTGTGCATGCACTCATTGATGTCTGAACATTGTAAATCATCGTCCAGAATCACACCGGTACCAACATTGACTATGATTATGTCTGAATATTGTAAATCATTGTCCAGAATCACACCAGTACCAACATTGACTATGATTATGTCTGAACATTGTAAATCATTGTCCAAAATCACAACAGTACCAACATTGACTATGATTATGTCTGAACATTGTAAATCATTGTCCAAAATCACACCAGTACCAACATTGACTATGATTATGTCTGAATATTGTAAATCATCATCCAAAATCACACCGGTACCAACATTGACTATGATTATGTCTGAATATTGTAAATCATCATCCAAAATCACACCGGTACCAACATTGACTATGATTATGTCTGAATATTGTAAATCATCGTCCAGAATCACACCGGTACCAACATTGACGGGTATTATGTCTGAACATTGTAAATCATTGTCCAGAATCACACCGGTACCAACATTGACGGGTATTATGTCTGAACATTGTAAATCATTGTCCAGAATCACACCGGTACCAACATTGACGGGTATTATGTCTGAACATTGTAAATCATTGTCCAGAATCACACCGGTACCAACATTGACGGGTATTATGTCTGAACATTGTAAATCATCATCCAAAATCACACCGGTACCACCATTGACGGGTATTATGTCTGAACATTGTAAATCATTGTCCAGAATCACACCGGTACCACCATTGACGGGTATTATGTCTGAACATTGTAAATCATCGTCCAGAATCACACAGGTACCAACATTGACGGGTATTATGTCTGAACATTGTAAATCATCGTCCAGAATCACACCGGTACCAACATTGACGGGTATTATGTCTGAACATTGTAAATCATCGTCCAGAATCACACCGGTACCAACATTGACGGGTATTATGTCTGAACATTGTAAATCATTGTCCAAAATCACACTGGTACCACCATTGATTATGATTATGTCTGAACATTATAAATCATCATCCAGAATCACACCGGTACCAACATTGACGGGTATTATGTCTGAATATTGTAAATCATCGTCCAGAATCACACCGGTACCAACATTGACGGGTATTATGTCTGAACATTGTAAATCATCGTCCAGAATCACACAGGTACCAACATTGACGGGTATTATGTCTGAACATTGTAAATCATCATCCAGAATCACACCGGTACCAACATTGACGGGTATTATGTCTGAACATTGTAAATCATCGTCCAGAATCACACCGGTACCAACATTGACGGGTATTATGTCTGAACATTGTAAATCATTGTCCAAAATCACACTGGTACCACCATTGATTATGATTATGTCTGAACATTATAAATCATCATCCAGAATCACACCGGAACCAACATTGACGGGTATTATGTCTGAATATTGTAAATCATCGTCCAGAATCACACCGGTACCAACATTGACGGGTATTATGTCTGAACATTGTAAATCATTGTCCAAAATCACACTGGTACCACCATTGATTATGATTATGTCTGAACATTATAAATCATTGTCCAAAATCACACCGGTACCAACATTGACGGGTATTATGTCTGAACATTGTAAATCATCGTCCAGAATCACACCGGTACCAACATTGACGGGTATTATGTCTGAACATTGTAAATCATTGTCCAAAATCACACTGGTACCACCATTGATTATGATTATGTCTGAACATTATAAATCATCATCCAGAATCACACCGGTACCAACATTGACTATGATTATGTCTGAACATTGTAAATCATCATCCAGAATCACACCGGTACCACCATTGACTATGATTATGTCTGAACATTATAAATCATCATCCAAAATCACACCGGTACCACCATTGACTATGATTATGTCTGAACATTGTAAATCATTGTCCAGAATCACACCGGCACCACCATTGACTATGATTATGTCTGAACATTATAAATCATCATCCAAAATCACACCGGTACCACCATTGACTATGATTATGTCTGAACATTGTAAATCATTGTCCAGAATCACACCGGCACCACCATTGACTATGATTATGTCTGAACATTATAAATCATCATCCAGAATCACACCGGTACCAACATTGACTATGATTATGTCTGAACATTATAAATCATCATCCAAAATCACACCGGTACCACCATTGACGGGTATTATGTCTGAACATTGTAAATCATTGTCCAGAATCACACCGGTACCACCATTGACGGGTATTATGTCTGAACATTGTAAATCATCGTCCAGAATCACACAGGTACCAACATTGACGGGTATTATGTCTGAACATTGTAAATCATCGTCCAGAATCACACCGGTACCAACATTGACGGGTATTATGTCTGAACATTGTAAATCATCGTCCAGAATCACACCGGTACCAACATTGACGGGTATTATGTCTGAACATTGTAAATCATTGTCCAAAATCACACTGGTACCACCATTGATTATGATTATGTCTGAACATTATAAATCATCATCCAGAATCACACCGGTACCAACATTGACGGGTATTATGTCTGAATATTGTAAATCATCGTCCAGAATCACACCGGTACCAACATTGACGGGTATTATGTCTGAACATTGTAAATCATCGTCCAGAATCACACAGGTACCAACATTGACGGGTATTATGTCTGAACATTGTAAATCATCGTCCAGAATCACACCGGTACCAACATTGACGGGTATTATGTCTGAACATTGTAAATCATTGTCCAAAATCACACTGGTACCACCATTGATTATGATTATGTCTGAACATTATAAATCATCATCCAGAATCACACCGGAACCAACATTGACGGGTATTATGTCTGAATATTGTAAATCATCGTCCAGAATCACACCGGTACCAACATTGACGGGTATTATGTCTGAACATTGTAAATCATTGTCCAAAATCACACTGGTACCACCATTGATTATGATTATGTCTGAACATTATAAATCATTGTCCAAAATCACACCGGTACCAACATTGACGGGTATTATGTCTGAACATTGTAAATCATCGTCCAGAATCACACCGGTACCAACATTGACGGGTATTATGTCTGAACATTGTAAATCATTGTCCAAAATCACACTGGTACCACCATTGATTATGATTATGTCTGAACATTATAAATCATCATCCAGAATCACACCGGTACCAACATTGACTATGATTATGTCTGAACATTGTAAATCATCATCCAGAATCACACCGGTACCACCATTGACTATGATTATGTCTGAACATTATAAATCATCATCCAAAATCACACCGGTACCACCATTGGCTATGATTATGTCTGAACATTGTAAATCATTGTCCAGAATCACACCGGTACCACCATTGACTATGATTATGTCTGAACATTATAAATCATCATCCAAAATCACACCGGTACCACCATTGACTATGATTATGTCTGAACATTGTAAATCATTGTCCAGAATCACACCGGCACCACCATTGACTATGATTATGTCTGAACATTATAAATCATCATCCAGAATCACACCGGTACCAACATTGACTATGATTATGTCTGAACATTATAAATCATTGTCCAAAATCACACCGGTACCACCATTGACTATGATTATGTCTGAACATTATAAATCATTGTCCAAAATCACACCGGTACCACCATTGACTATGATTATGTCTGAACATTATAAATCATTGTCCAGAATCACACCGGTACCACCATTGACGGGTATTATGTCTGAACATTGTAAATCATTGTCCAAAATCACACCGGTACCAACATTGACTATGATTATGTCTGAACATTATAAATCATCATCCAAAATCACACCGGTACCACCATTGACGGGTATTATGTCTGAACATTGTAAATCATTGTCCAAAATCACACCGGTACCAACATTGACTATGATTATGTCTGAACATTATAAATCATCATCCAAAATCACACCGGTACCAACATTGACTATGATTATGTCTGAACATTATAAATCATTGTCCAAAATCACACCGTTACTACCATTGACTATGATTATGTCTGAACATTGTAAATCATTGTCCAAAATCACACCGTTACCACCATTGACTATGATTATGTCTGAACATTGTAAATCATTGTCCAGAATCACACCGGTACCAACATTGACTATGATTATGTCTGAACATTGTAAATCATTGTCCAGAATCACACCGGTACCAACATTGACTATGATTATGTCTGAAAATTGTAAATCATCATCCAGAATCACACCGGTACCACCATTGACTATGATTATGTGTGAACATTGTAAATCATTGTCCAAAATCACACCGGTACCACCATTGACTATGATTATGTCTGAACATTGTAAATCATTGTCCAAAATCACACCGGTACCAACATTGACTATGATTATGTCTGAACATTGTAAATCATTGTCCAGAATCACACCGGTACCAACATTGACTATGATTATGTCTGAATATTGTAAGTCATCATCCAAAATCACACCGGTACCACCATTGACTGTGATTATGTCTGAAAATTGTAAATCATCATCCAAAATTAGACCAGTACCAACATTGACTATGATTATGTCTGAAAATTGTAAATCATTGTCCAAAATTACACCAGTACCAACATTGACTATGATTATGTCTGAATATTGTAAATCATCATCCAAAATCACACCAGTACCAACATTGACTATGATTAATGTCTGAATATTGTAAATCATCATCCAAAATTACACCGGTACCAACATTGACTATGATTATGTCTGAAAATTGTAAATCATCATCCAAAATCACACCGGTACCACCATTGACTATGATTATGTCTGAAAATTGTAAATCATCATCCAAAATTACACAAGTACCAACATTGACTATGATTATGTCTGAACATTGTAAATCATTGTCCAAAATCACACCGGTACCAACATTGACTACGATTATGTCTGAACATTTAAAATCATTGTCCAAAATCACACCGGTACCAACATTGACGAGTATTATTTCTGAATATTGTAAATAATCATCCAAAATCACACCGGCACCACAATTGACGATGATTATGTCTGAAAATTGTAAATCATTGTCCAAAATCACACCAGTACCAACATTGACGGGTATTATGTCTGAACATTGTAAATCATTCTCCAAAATCACACCGGTACCAACATTGACTATGATTATGTCTGAACATTGTAAATCATTGTCCAAAATTACACCGGTACCAACATTGACGAGTATTATGTCTGAACATTGTAAATCATTGTCCAAAATCACACCAGTACCAACATTGACGGGTATTATGTCTGAACATTGTAAATCATTCTCCAAAATCACACCGGTACCAACATTGACTATGATTATGTCTGAACATTGTAAATCATTGTCCAAAATTACACCGGTACCAACATTGACGAGTATTATGTCTGAACATTGTAAATCATTGTCCAAAATCACACCAGTACCAACATTGACGGGTATTATGTCTGAATATTGTAAATAATCATCCAAAATCACACCGGCACCACAATTGACGATGATTATGTCTGAAAATTGTAAATTATTGTCCAAAATCACACCGGTACCACCATTGACTATGATTATGTCTGAAAATTGTAAATTATTGCCCAAAATCACACCGGTACCACCATTGACTATGATTATGTCTGAACATTGTACATTATTGTCTAAAATCACACCGGTACCACCATTGACTGTGATTATGTCTGAACATTGTAAATTATTGTCCAAAATCACACCGGTACCACCATTGTGGCCGGTGCTCCTGCCTCACACCTAGCTCGGCTTCACGCTGTTGAAACCAAAGCTTTCAGAATTATTGGAATCTCCCGCGATGAAGCTATCTCTGAGGGCCTTTCACTCACTCACCGCAGGCAGGTAGGTGGTCTTTCTGTCTTCTACCGACTCCTCTCCGGCCTTGCACCCCCAGCTCTCTCTGTGCTCTGTCCCCCAAATATTCCTACAGGTCGCACAAGATCTGCCAGCAACCCTCTGATGGTTAAACTGCCGAAATCTCGGCTCTCTGCTCACCTTCACTCTTTCATTCCTCTTTTCTCCCGCCTCTGGAACAAACTCCCTCACTCCCTTCAATCCCACTCCTCCCTCCAGGTCTTTAAAACAGCTGTTCACCACCATCTCTTATCTTCCCCCATCCAAAACCTTGATCTTTTCTACCCCCGCTAATTCACCCCAGATCCACCTTGTTTGAAATTCCAACTTCTTTCCTGGAAGTCCTGGCAGTGTCCATATGTTTTATACCTCTCCCACCGTCCCCTTCCCATGCCCCCCCCCCCAAAGCCCTCGCCCTCTCTCAGATCTCTCGATGTCTCCATGTCTCTCGGTCCCTGCTCTCAAATGTTGTGTTTGTGTCCTTCCCCCTCTCTCCCCATCTTGTCTAACGCTCCCGATGTTATATGTTTTATGTGTCGGTTTGTCTTTCTGTGTGATTAATGTTCGCTCTTTCACGAGCCTCGATCTTGTATACAACAACAAAAAAAAAAAAAAAAAAAAAATATTGACTATGATTATGTCTGAACATTGTAAATTATTGTCCAAAATCACACCGGTACCACCATTGACTATGATTATGTCTGAACATTGTAAATTATTGTCTAAAATCACACCGGTACCACCATTGACTATGATTATGTCTGAACATTGTAAATTATTGTCTAAAATCACACCGGTACCACCATTGACTATGATTATGTCTGAACATTGTAAATTATTGTCCAAAATCACACCGGTATCACAATTGACGACGATTATGTCTGAAAATTGTAAATCATTGTCCAAAATCACACCGGTACCACCATTGACTATGATTATGTCTGAACATTGTAAATTATTGTCCAAAATCACACCGGTACCACAATTGACTATGATTATGTCTGAACATTGTAAATTATTGTCCAAAATCACACCGTTACCACCATTGACTATGATTATGTCTGAACATTGTAAATTATTGTCCAAAATCACACCGGTACCACCATTGACTCTGATTATGTCTGAACATTGTAAATTATTGTCCAAAATCACACCGGTACCACCATTGACTATGATTATGTCTGAACATTGTAAATTATTGTCCAAAATCACACCGGTACCACCATTGACAATGATTATGTCTGAACATTGTAAATTATTGTCCAAAATCACACCGGTACCACCATTGACAATGATTATGTCTGAAAATTGTAAATTATTGTCCAAAACCACAACGGTACCATCATTGACTATGATTATGTCTGAACATTGTAAATTATTGTCCAAAATCACACCGGTACCACCATTGACTATGATTATGTCTGAAAATTGTAAATCATTGTCCAAAATCACACCGGTACCACCATTGACTGTGATTATGGCTGAAAATTGAAAATTATTGTCCAAAATCACACCGGTACCAACATTGACTATGATTATGTCTGAACATTGTAAATCATCATCCAAAATCACACTGGTACCACCATTGACTATGATTATGTCTGAATATTGTAAATCATTGTCCAATATCACACCTGTACCAACATTGACTATGATTATGTCTGAAAATTGTAAATCATCATCCAAAATCACACCGGTACCACCATTGACTATGATTATGTCTGAACATTGTAAATTATTGTCCAAAATCACACCGGTACCACCATTGACTATGATTATGTATGAACATTGTAAATTATTGTCCAAAATCACACCGGTACCAACATTGACTATGATTATGTCTGAACATTGTAAATTATTGTCCAAAATCACACCGGTATCACCATTGACTATGATTATGTCTGAACATTGTAAATCATCATCCAAAATCACACCGGTACCACCATTGACTATGATTATGTCTGAATATTGTAAATCAGTGTCCAATATCACACCGGTACCACCATTGACTATGATTATGTCTGAAAATTGTAAATCATCATTCAAAATCACACCGGTACCACCATTGACTATGATTATGTCTGAACATTGTAAATTATCGTCCAAAATCACACCGGTACCACCATTGACTATGATTATGTATGAACATTGTAAATTATTGTCCAAAATCACACCGGGACCAACATTGACTATGATTATGTCTGAACATTGTAAATTATTGTCCAATATCACACCGGTATCACCATTGACTATGATTATGTCTGAAAATTGTAAATTATTGTCCAAAATCACACAGGTACCACCATTGACTATGATTATGTCTGAAAATTGTAAATCATTGTCCAAAATCACACCGGTACCACCACTGAATATGATTATGTCTGAACATTGTAAATCATTTCCCAAAATCACACCGGTACCACCATTGACTATGATTGTCTGAAAATTGTAAATCATTGTCCAAAATCACACCAGTACCAACATTGAATATGATTATGTCTGAACATTGTAAATTATTGTCCAAAATCACACCGGTACCACCATTGACTATGATTATGTCTGAAAATTGTAAATCATTGTCCAAAATCACACCGGTACCAACATTGATGAGTATTATGTCTGAACATTGTAAATCATTGTCCATAATCACACCGGTACCACCATTGATTATGATTATGTCTGAACATTGTAAATCATTGTCGAAAATCACACCGGTACCAACATTGACGGGTATTATGTCTGAACATTGTAAATCATCATCCAAAATCACACCGGTACCACAATTGACGATGATTATGTCTGAAAATTGTAAATTATTGTCCAAAATCACACCGGTACCACCATTGACGATGATTATGTCTGAACATTGTAAATCATTGTCCAAAATCACACCGGTACCACCATTGACTATGATTATGTCTGAACATTGTAAATTATTGTCCAAAATCACACCGGTACCACCATTGACTATGATTATGTCTGAACATTGTAAATTATTGTCCAAAATCGCACCGGTACCACCATTGACTATGATTATGTCTGAAAATTGTAAATTATTGTCCAAAATCACACCGGTACCATCATTGACGAGTATTATGTCTCAAAATTGTAAATTATTGTCCAAAATCACACCGGTACCACCATTGACTATGATTATGTCTGAAAATTGTTAATCATTGTCCAAAATCACACCGGTACCACCATTGACTGTGATTATGTCTGAAAATTGAAAATTATTGTCCAAAATTACACCGGTACCACCATTGACTATGATTATGTCTGAAAATTGTAAATCATCATCCAAAATCACGCCGGTACCACCATTGACTATGATTATGTCTGAATATTGTAAATCATTGTCCAAAATCACACCGGTACCACCATTGACTATGATTATGTCTGAAAATTGTAAAACATCATCCAACATCACACCGGTACCACAATTGACGATGATTATGTCTGAAAATTGTAAATCATTGTCCAAAATCACACCGGTACAACCATTGACGATGATTATGTCTGAACATTGTAAATTATTGTCCAAAATCACACCGGTACCACCATTGATTATATGATTATGTCTGAACATTGTAAATTATTGTCCAAAATCACACCAGTACCACCATTGATTATGATTATGTCTGAACATTGTAAATCATTGTCGAAAATCACACCGGTACCACCATTGACGATGATTATGTCTGAACATTGTATATTATTGTCCAAAATCACACCGGTACCACCATTGACTATGATTATGTCTGAACATTGTAAATTATTGTCCAAAATCACACCGGTACCACCATTGACTATGATTATGTCTGAACATTGTAAATCATTGTCCAAAATCACACCGGTACCACCATTGATTATGATTATGTCTGAAAATTGTAAATCATCATCCAAAATCACACCGGTACCACCATTGACTATGATTATGTCTGAACATTGTAAATTATTGTCCAAAATCACACCGGTACCACCATTGACTATGATTATGTCTGAAAATTGTAAATCATTGTCCAAAATCACACAGGTACCACCATTGACTATGATTATGTCTGAAAATTGTAAATCATTGTCCAAAATCACACCGGTACCACCACTGACTATGATTATGTCTGAACATTGTAAATCATTTCCCAAAATCACACCGGTACCACCATTGACAATGATTATGTCTGAACATTGTAAATTATTGTCCAAAATCACACCGGTACCACCATTGACAATGATTATGTCTGAAAATTGTAAATTATTGTCCAAAACCACAACGGTACCATCATTGACTATGATTATGTCTGAACATTGTAAATCATTGTCCAAAATCACACCGGTACCACCATTGATTATGATTATGTCTGAAAATTGTAAATCATCATCCAAAATCACACCGGTACCACCATTGACTATGATTATGTCTGAACATTGTAAATTATTGTCCAAAATCACACCGGTACCACCATTGACTATGATTATGTCTGAAAATTGTAAATCATTGTCCAAAATCACACAGGTACCACCATTGACTATGATTATGTCTGAAAATTGTAAATTATTGTCCAAAATCACACCGGTACCACCATTGACTATGATTATGTCTGAACATTGTAAATTATTGTCCAAAATCACACCGGTACCACCATTGACAATGATTATGTCTGAACATTGTAAATTATTGTCCAAAATCACACCGGTACCACCATTGACAATGATTATGTCTGAAAATTGTAAATTATTGTCCAAAACCACAACGGTACCATCATTGACTATGATTATGTCTGAACATTGTAAATTATTGTCCAAAATCACACCGGTACCACCATTGACTATGATTATGTCTGAAAATTGTAAATCATTGTCCAAAATCACACCGGTACCACCATTGACTGTGATTATGTCTGAAAATTGAAAATTATTGTCCAAAATCACACCGGTACCAACATTGACTTTGATTATGTCTGAACATTGTAAATCATCATCCAAAATCACACTGGTACCACCATTGACTATGATTATGTCTGAATATTGTAAATCATTGTCCAATATCACACCGGTACCAACATTGACTATGATTATGTCTGAAAATTGTAAATCATCATCCAAAATCACACCGGTACCACCATTGACTATGATTATGTCTGAACATTGTAAATTATTGTCCAAAATCACACCGGTACCACCATTGACTATGATTATGTATGAACATTGTAAATTATTGTCCAAAATCACACCGGTACCAACATTGACTATGATTATGTCTGAACATTGTAAATTATTGTCCAAAATCACACCGGTACCACCATTGACTATGATTATGTCTGAAAATTGTAAATCATCATTCAAAATCACACCGGTACCACCATTGACTATGATTATGTCTGAACATTGTAAATTATTGTCCAAAATCACACCGGTACCACCATTGACTATGATTATGTATGAACATTGTAAATTATTGTCCAAAATCACACCGGGACCAACATTGACTATGATTATGTCTGAACATTGTAAATTATTGTCCAATATCACACCGGTATCACCATTGACTATGATTATGTCTGAAAATTGTAAATTATTGTCCAAAATCACACAGGTACAACCATTGACTATGATTATGTCTGAAAATTGTAAATCATTGTCCAAAATCACACCGGTACCACCACTGAATATGATTATGTCTGAACATTGTAAATCATTTCCCAAAATCACACCGGTACCACCATTGACTATGATTGTCTGAAAATTGTAAATCATTGTCCAAAATCACACCAGTACCAACATTGAATATGATTATGTCTGAACATTGTAAATTATTGTCCAAAATCACACCGGTACCACCATTGACTATGATTATGTCTGAAAATTGTAAATCATTGTCCAAAATCACACCGGTACCAACATTGATGAGTATTATGTCTGAACATTGTAAATCATTGTCCATAATCACACCGGTACCACCATTGATTATGATTATGTCTGAACATTGTAAATCATTGTCGAAAATCACACCGGTACCAACATTGACGGGTATTATATCTGAACATTGTAAATCATCATCCAAAATCACACCGGTACCACAATTGACGATGATTATGTCTGAAAATTGTAAATTATTGTCCAAAATCACACCGGTACCACCATTGACGATGATTATGTCTGAACATTGTAAATCATTGTCCAAAATCACACCGGTACCACCATTGACTATGATTATGTCTGAACATTGTAAATTATTGTCCAAAATCACACCGGTACCACCATTGACTATGATTATGTCTGAACATTGTAAATTATTGTCCAAAATCACACCGGTACCACCATTGAGTATGATTATGTCTGAAAATTGTAAATTATTGTCCAAAATCACACCGGTACCATCATTGACGAGTATTATGTCTCAAAATGGTAAATTATTGTCCAAAATCACACCGGTACCACCATTGACTATGATTATGTCTGAAAATTGTTAATCATTGTCCAAAATCACACCGGTAGCACCATTGACTGTGATTATGTCTGAAAATTGAAAATTATTGTCCAAAATTACACCGGTACCACCATTGACTATGATTATGTCTGAAAATTGTAAATCATCATCCAAAATCACGCCGGTACCACCATTGACTATGATTATGTCTGAATATTGTAAATCATTGTCCAAAATCACACCGGTACCACCATTGACTATGATTATGTCTGAAAATTGTAAAACATCATCCAACATCACACCGGTACCACAATTGACGATGATTATGTCTGAAAATTGTAAATCATTGTCCAAAATCACACCGGTACAACCATTGACGATGATTATGTCTGAACATTGTAAATTATTGTCCAAAATCACACCGGTACCACCATTGACTATGATTATGTCTGAACATTGTAAATTATTGTCCAAAATCACACCGGTACCACCATTGATTATGATTATGTCTGAACATTGTAAATCATTGTCGAAAATCACACCGGTACCACCATTGACGATGATTATGTCTGAACATTGTATATTATTGTCCAAAATCACACCGGTACCACCATTGACTATGATTATGTCTGAACATTGTAAATTATTGTCCAAAATCACACCGGTACCACCATTGACTATGATTATGTCTGAAAATTGTAAATCATCATCCAAAATCACACCGGTACCACCATTGACTATGATTATGTCTGAACATTGTAAATTATTGTCCAAAATCACACCGGTACCACCATTGACTATGATTATGTCTGAAAATTGTAAATCATTGTCCAAAATCACACAGGTACCACCATTGACTATGATTATGTCTGAAAATTGTAAATCATTGTCCAAAATCACACCGGTACCACCACTGACTATGATTATGTCTGAACATTGTAAATCATTTCCCAAAATCACAACGGTACCACCATTGACTATGATTATGTCTGAAAATTGTAAATCATTGTCCAAAATCACACCGGTACCAACATTGACTATGATTATGTCTGAACATTGTAAATTATTGTCCAAAATCACACCGGTACCATCATTGACTATGATTATGTCTGAAAATTGTAAATCATCATCCAAAATCACACCGGTACCACCATTGATTATGATTATGTCTGAACATTGTAAATCATTGTCAAAAATCACACCGGTACCACCAATGATTATGATTATGTCTGAACATTGTAAATCATTGTCCAAAATCACACTGGTACCAACATTGTCGAGTATTATGTCTGAACATTGTAAATCATCATCCAGAATCACACCGGTACCACCATTGACTATGATTATCTCAGAAAATTGTAAATCATCATCCAAAATCACACCGGTACCACCATTGATTATGATTATGTCTGAACATTGTAAATCATCATCCAAAATCACACCGGTACCACCATTGACTATGATTATGTCTGAACATTGTAAATCATCATCCAAAATCACACCGGTACCACCATTGACTGTGATTATGTCTGAACATTGTAAATCATCATCCAAAATCACACGGGTACCACAATTGACAATCATTATGTCTGAGTATTGTCAATCTTTGTCCAAAATCACACCGGTACCACCACTCACTATGATTATGTCTGAATATTGTAAATCATCATCCAGAATCACACCGGTACCACCATTGATTATGATTATGTCTGAAGATTGTAAATTATTGTCCAAAATCACACCGGTACCACCATTGATTATGATTATGTCTGAACATTGTAAATTATTGTCCAAAATCACACCGGTACCACCATTGATTATGATTATGTCTGAACATTGTAAATCATTGTCGAAAATCACACCGGTACCACCATTGACGATGATTATGTCTGAACATTGTATATTATTGTCCAAAATCACACCGGTACCACCATTGACTATGATTATGTCTGAACATTGTAAGTTATTGTCCAAAATCACACCGGTACCACCATTGACTATGATTATGTCTGAACATTGTAAATCATTGTCCAAAATCACACCGGTACCACCATTGACTATGATTATGTCTGAAAATTGTAAATCATCATCCAAAATCACACCGGTACCACCATTGACTATGATTATGTCTGAAAATTGTAAATTATTGTCCAAAATCACACAGGTACCACCATTGACTATGATTATGTCTGAAAATTGTAAATCATTGTCCAAAATCACACCGGTACCACCACTGAATATGATTATGTCTGAACATTGTAAATCATTTCCCAAAATCACACCGGTACCACCATTGACTATGATTGTCTGAAAATTGTAAATCATTGTCCAAAATCACACCAGTACCAACATTGAATATGATTATGTCTGAACATTGTAAATTATTGTCCAAAATCACACCGGTACCACCATTGACTATGATTATGTCTGAAAATTGTAAATCATTGTCCAAAATCACACCGGTACCAACATTGATGAGTATTATGTCTGAACATTGTAAATCATTGTCCATAATCACACCGGTACCACCATTGATTGTGATTATGTCTGAACATTGTAAATCATTGTCGAAAATCACACCGGTACCAACATTGACGGGTATTATGTCTGAACATTGTAAATCATTATCCAAAATCACACCGGTACCACAATTGACGATGATTATGTCAGAAAATTGTAAATTATTGTCCAAAATCACACCGGTACCACCATTGACGATGATTATGTCTGAACATTGTAAATCATTGTCCAAAATCACACCGGTACCACCATTGACTATGATTATGTCTGAACATTGTAAATTATTGTCCAAAATCACACCGGTACCACCATTGACTATGATTATGTCTGAACATTGTAAATTATTGTCCAAAATCACACCGGTACCACCATTGACTATGATTATGTCTGAAAATTGTAAATTATTGTCCAAAATCACACCGGTACCATCATTGACGAGTATTATGTCTCAAAATTGTAAATTATTGTCCAAAATCACACCGGTACCACCATTGACTATGATTATGTCTGAAAATTGTTAATCATTGTCCAAAATCACACCGGTACCACCATTGACTGTGATTATGTCTGAAAATTGAAAATTATTGTCCAAAATTACACCGGTACCACCATTGACTATGATTATGTCTGAAAATTGTAAATCATCATCCAAAATCACGCCGGTACCACCATTGACTATGATTATGTCTGAATATTGTAAATCATTGTCCAAAATCACACCGGTACCACCATTGACTATGATTATGTCTGAAAATTGTAAAACATCATCCAACATCACACCGGTACCACAATTGACGATGATTATGTCTGAAAATTGTAAATCATTGTCCAAAATCACACCGGTACAACTATTGACAATGATTATGTCTGAACATTGTAAATTATTGTCCAAAATCACACCGGTACCACCATTGATTATGATTATGTCTGAACATTGTAAATCATTGTCGAAAATCACACCGGTACCACCATTGACGATGATTATGTCTGAACATTGTATATTATTGTCCAAAATCACACCGGTACCACCATTGACTATGATTATGTCTGAACATTGTAAATTATTGTCCAAAATCACACCGGTACCACCATTGACTATGATTATGTCTGAACATTGTAAATCATTGTCCAAAATCACACCGGTACCACCATTGACTATGATTATGTCTGAAAATTGTAAATCATCATCCAAAATCACACCGGTACCACCATTGACTATGATTATGTCTGAACATTGTAAATTATTGTCCAAAATCACACCGGTACCACCATTGACTATGATTATGTCTGAAAATTGTAAATCATTGTCCAAAATCACACAGGTACCACCATTGACTATGATTATGTCTGAAAATTGTAAATCATTGTCCAAAATCACACCGGTACCACCACTGACTATGATTATGTCTGAACATTGTAAATCATTTCCCAAAATCACAACGGTACCACCATTGACTATGATTATGTCTGAAAATTGTAAATCATTGTCCAAAATCACACCGGTACCAACATTGACTATGATTATGTCTGAACATTGTAAATTATTGTCCAAAATCACACCGGTACCACCACTCACTATGATTATGTCTGAAAATTGCAAATCATCATCCAAAATCACACCGGTACCACCATTGACTATGATTATGTCTGAAGATTGTAAATTATTGTCCAAAATCACACCGGTACCACCATTGACTATGATTATGTCTGAAAATTGTAAATCATCATCCAAAATCACACCGGTACCACCATTGACTATGATTATGTCTGAAAATTGTAAATCGTCATCCAAAATCACACCGGTACCAACTTGGACTATGATTATGTCTGAAAATTGTAAATCGTTATCCAAAATCATACAGGCACCACCATTGATTATGATTATGTCTGAAAATTGTAAATCATCATCCAAAATCACACCGGTACCACCATTGACTATGATTATGTCTGAAAATTGTAAATCATCATCCAAAATCACACCGGTACCACCATTGACGATGATTATGTCTGAACATTGTAAATTATTGTCCAAAATCACACCGGTACCACCATTGACTATGATTATGTCTGAAAATTGTAAATCATTGTCCAAAATCACACCGGTACCACCATTGACTATGATTATGTCTGAAAATTGTAAATTATTGTCCAAAATCACACCGGTACCACCATTGACTATGATTATGTCTGAAAATTGTGAATTATTGTCCAAAATCACACCGGTACCACCATTGACTATGATTATGTCTGAAAAATTTGAACTATTGTCCAAAATCACACCGGTATCACCATTGACTATGATTATGTCTGAACATTGTAAATTATTGTCCAAAATCACACCGGTACCACTATTGACTATGATTATGTCTGAAAATTGTAAATTATTGTCCAAAATCACACCGGTACCACCATTGACTATGGTTATGTCTGAAAATTGTAAATCATTGTCCTAATTCACACCGGTACCACCATTGACTATGATTATGTCTGAAAATTGTAAATCATTGTCCAAAATCACACCGGTACCACCATTGACTATGATTATGTCTGAAAATTGTAAATCATTGTCCAAAATCACACCGGTACCACCATTGACGATGATTTGTAGATAATTTCCACCTCTTGTTGATCCATTATTATTTTCTACTTTTTTGTTTCGTTTCCCACTTCTCTCCAAACCTGATTTCTACTGGTCCTCCTTTTTCTTCCTTCACTTTTCCATTTCGATTTTCCCCTCTTTTTTCATTTCCTTCTGATGATGTGCATGGAGGGTAGAGCACCGATTTCTTACATACACATTATATATTATTTTTAAAGTCGAGACCTCTTTGTGAGTGTTCTCTATTTGATGCTGATATTGTTAAATTTGTGCATTCTTTGGCAACGTTGTTGCTAATTGTTCTTGTAATCAACGTAACCTGTTCTTCTTTTTATTATTATCTTTTACTTCTGATCTCATTTCCATTGTTTGTATTCATGGTGTTCCTCATAACGTTGAAGTTTCATTTTGTGACTTGTGAAAATCGAATATTTTAAAAGTATTGTTATGTTTGTGGGGGGTAGACAATGATTACCTTAGAGCCAGGTACAAGTGTATAAAGTACCATGCTCCATATGTCGCGATGAAGAAGAGGGACCCCTTTGTACATAAGTAGGTGTCCGGTAGACCGTATGTTGTGTAAGTGTATAAGTGTCCCCATGAGAGGGGTGGGGTTATGTTAATTAGTTAGGGATTATGGGTAATGAATCCCCTGTATGCAATTGCCTCTGTTATTTCCCCTCTGTTCCTTATGACAATGCAGCACACACACAAAGCCAGGCAATAGCGCATTAAAAGACACTAAATAAAAGCTAACCGGAAACAGGCCTTTGAGCACTAACGATGATACCACCGACGTGTGATAACATCAAGCAGGCAGGTCCGGGAGACCACACCGGAGCAGTGATTGGTGAGATTTGTCGAGCAATAAGGAGATGGACTGGCTGATAGGAGCGGGCACAGGCGGCCTCAGATGATGCCAGAGCCTTGAGTACAAAGGAGTTGGAGGGGGCCGACATTTCCTCTCTTGGTTTCTGAATCTGGAGGTAAACGGTCGCCAATAAGCTCTTTTGCTGTGGGACAGTCTCAACGAACTGTTGAAGGTTACGAGCTCTTGGATGTGGGGTTTGGTGGCGAACGGTCATGTTCCGACATCATCATCGTGATCGTGAGAAGGGGCGAACTGCGGGCGGAGGCCTGCGGTTTCCCGCGCATGGACTGCATACCGAGGCCTGCGTTTCCCGTGAGTGAACTGTGCATGAAGGCCTGTGCTGTTCCCACCAAAGACGCGGGGGTTTTGACGATTCCCGAGGGGGTTCAGGAGACTCTCAGAGCTAAGTACCGAACAACACATACGTATTTATTTTCACTTTATTGTTCCCTTTGTCTGTATACGAGTCTGTGTGGGGACGTCCCATTTAGGAATCTTAGTTTTGCCATGTGTTATTTTGTTACCTGCATTTCTTCAATAACGCCGGTATTTTTGTACATTTTAAATCTTGTGTCGGCTTGAAATTATCATCGCAGGTTCGAAGACGTCTGGTGGGACCCGTGAAGGTAAGTTCGTCACTATCCTTTCCCTCGCGTGTAAAGAACACCGTCATTTTTGACTGAACGCCTCGGAGTGTAAGCTCGTTCGGCTATCCGTTTCCTTGGAGGATTTTAATCCTTAGGAACAGGACAGTATATTGGTCTCGTGTGTTATTCTGTCTGTTTGTCTGTCTGTCTGTATGTCAGTCACCTACAGGTCAAAATTTTCAACAGATCTTCACGAAACTTCAGCAAATGGTAGAGTTGGTCATAAGCAAGAGGCCTATTGTTTTTGGGGTCAAAAGGTGAATAGGTCAACATAGGCCAAAGGTTACCAACTTTGTTAAATTTTTTTAATCCTCAATTTTCATTCAATTCAATTGAAATTTGAAGGGAATTTGCATATCTGGTCACTGAATTCAACCACCCAGTATTTTTGAGGTCAACATAGGCCAGCTTTCTAAAATCCTCAATTTTCATCCGATTGACTTGAATTTTTTTGAAGATTTGTATACCAGGTCACTGAATTCAACCACCAAGTATTTTTGAGGTCATTATAGGCCAACAACCTATTTTAGGGATTTCGCAAGTATCGTGCTGTGCATGACATATTTCTTGTTTTATTTGTTTTTGTAAATGTGATGGACATATTGTTACAGACGTGGCTTAGATGTTAGTTTACCGAGCGGTTTTGGTATGACCACGTCTGCACAAGTTACCGATTATACTCGACGTTGACGAAGCCGCGCTACGCTGGATCAATAAGGAAAAAGAAGACACCCGGCTGGGTTATAATGACAGACACCAATGTTTCGATTCTCAATTATATTCGTACGGAAAAGGTTAGATTACAGGGGCTAGAGGTATATCACAGGAAGACAGGCACTTAGACACACTTATATTAACCCCGGACAGACGACAGGTAAACGGGACAAGGCTGACTCACACGGGGGTGGATGGCAGGAAAGGCAGATAGCGATGGCTCAAGGTGCACTCTTGGCTCAAAGCAGGGTACAGTCCGGTCCAAAGATGCGGGGAGGTCACAGCGCTCGGAGGGGACGTTCTTTCTCAGGCGGGTCTTTCTCTCTCAGCGATCGCAGGCAACGTTCTTTCTCAGGCGGGGCGCATCTGACTCAGCGCTCGCAGGTACCTCTTTCTCCAGCTGGGGGCGCATCTCTCCTCACGTCCGCTAAGTCGCCACGTATATCCGGCGGGGAGTGACACGCCCTCGGCTCGTTAGCTCCGCCCCAGATGGAATCGGTCCGCCCTTCTGATTGGGTGCGGGGGGGTTACCAGGCTCCGCCCTTGACGAGGAGCTGACAGCCAGCCCCTCTGGTAACCCCGTGGAGCGCCGAGCCGGTGTGAGGACGCATCCTCCCCCGCGCCGCCGCGCCGCCCCCATCTCCTCTGTTGTTGTAGTTATAGTTGTGGAAGAAGATGGAAGGAGGTATGGAAGATGGAAGGAGGTATGGGGAAGGTCCTAAACTCACTACTGATGCCATATAATCACATTCTGGTGCAACGAAGAGTCATAATTAATGGAAACGAGGCCTTAACTGACATAGACTAAGAATAACTAGCAAGATGTCCGAAAGTTGTCTACGTGTGGTGCGGTGGACCTGGGCACGACATTTAATGGGGGAATAAGGGGAAGGTCGGCTCTACTGATTGTTGTTTACAGACAATGGGACTAGGGAATGGGGGATTGGGGATAGTTGGGGAGTATTGGGGAAAATAGGGGAATATTTACAAGCGGATATGGAGGCCAAATTCCATATTCGCAACATTGCACCCTTCTCTACCCTCGGGGCGTCCCGACCCGATAAATTTTTACCTACTTTAGTGTGGCACGCAATGTAGTTCCCTCTACTATTAACTCTACCCTGAGTGCGACAGTTTTACAGATATTCACAAATGAGTAAATATGTCCCCCTGCGACGTTGCACCCTTCTCCTCACAGAAACACACCCACTGGATAACCGAATCCGGAAAGAATTCGCAAACTAAACATACAGCCGGTAGGGAGCATTATTTACACGACTACGCTGCTATTTACACTACGATCCAGGACCTGTTTTTGGAGGAACACATGCAGATGTTATGCATAGAGAGAGCGCGCTTGCCAGCATCTCCAGCATCTTGCCAGGGACTGTACCCTGCTTTGAGCCATGCCAGCATCTTGGCATCATCTTTGACCAAACCCTCTCCTTCGACAAATACACTAAACAGATCACAAAGACAGCCTTCTTCCACCTGAAAAACATCGCCCGTCTCCGTCCATCCCTCTCCTCTGTGGCTGCAGAAACCCTCATCCACGCCTTCATCACTTCCCGTCTGGACTACTGCAATAGCCTCCTTTATGGTTCACCCTCAACAATCACCAATAAACTCCAATACATTCAGAACTCCGCTGCCCGTCTACTCACCCATTCCCGGACCCGTGACCACATCACCCCCGTCCTTTACAAGCTTCACTGGCTCCCCATCTCCCAGAGAATCCAGTACAAAATCCTCCTCTTGACCTACAAAGCCCTCCATAACCTGGCCCCATCCTACCTGGCTGACCTCCTCTCCAGACACACTCCCACCCGCAACCTCCGCTCTGCTGGTACCAACCTCCTGACCCCCCCCATCCGGACCAAATTTAGATCCTGGGGGGACAGGGCCTTCTCCATCGCTGCTCCCACCCTCTGGAACTCGCTACCTCACACCATCAGAGACTCCTCCTCACTCACCACATTCAAAACATCACTCAAGACCCACCTGTTCAACACTGCATTCAACATTTAACCCACAGCATCTAACCCCTGACTATCTCCTCTCCTTCTCCCTCCTTTGTGCTTTGAATATTTCCCTATTGATTCTTCTTTTTTTGCAATTGTCTTTATGTTTTGCTATGCGTTATGTTTTGCACTCTGTCAAAGCGTCTTTGGGCTTCCTGAAAAGCGCTATATAAAATAAATGCATTATTATTATTATTATTATCTCTCTCTCCTCTCTCTCTACCCCAAAGCCAGATCCTCGGAGGTGGGAGACAAAAGAAGCAGACAAGTGAGTAAGGTGGTAAGGGCGCAAAAGTGCACGCAATGTAAGGTGATGCACACTGGGGGCACATGGGAACCAGGTGAGACAGGTACGTTCCTATCGTACGCCCCCCCCCCCCACCAGGTAACCTACATGGCCCCTCCCTTACCCCTTACTGTATCCACAAAACACAACACTACCCATAAACATCTACTTTACAAATCAACAAACATCCCTACTGTCTTCCCTGTTCCTCCCATAAACCAAATTCGTCTTCTCTCCCTCCTAACCAATCAAATTTGCCATTTTCAACTCTCATCAAAATTTGCCATCTCCAACTGAACATCAAAATTTGCCATTACCAATTCATCATCAGTCCCTCCTAGGGAGGGAGAGATGGAATCACCCCAATGTCTCATCCACGTCGTGATGCGTCTCACCAATCCACACCGCAATTCTCATTTCCTGCACAAAACAAAGAAAACACAGGTGTGGAGTCATCATCATCACCACAGGTAAGTGGCTGCGTATGGTGCGACAGGTTCTTCAATCCTAACTATTTCCTAAATGACTTTAACAACTTTACACTACCCGGGGTCTTCCTCCGGCCAAACCATTGGCCCTCTTACACTATGGGTTCTAAAAACCAATTCCCATTGGCCAAACTGTGGTGCGCTTCAATTTGGGGTCTCACTCCCCCGATTCATCTCCCGGTGCCCTCGCACAATTTCTGGGCTGCGGCGTGTACCTCTCCCAGTGGGTCTACCCACCTGCACACCTCCACCACTGCAGTTGCCTCCGAGCTTACCTGCTCCTTACCCTAACCTAACTACCTGGGGAAGGCCCTCTGGCGCTCTCCCCACTCGGTGCCCTCTCTGGCACTGGGCTACCCGGGTCCATCCTCCGGATCCTCGGGCCCCATCCACAACTCTACCGGCTCCCAGAGCCCACCTGCGGCCTCACCTGGCCGACATCCTCACAGTGGTGGAGTGCCCAACCAACTACACACACTAACAGGCTACACGCCCAGCCATTTCCACAACACTAATGCACCCATTCACAACACCATTCTGCAACCGCACCACAGATGCCAATATCCAACCACAATTTACCTATACCCTCTGCCTAACACTTACACTACCCGCCCCGGGTACTCGTGAAAGGGGTCCACTCTTCCCCCATCCACACCTTCGCACCATGCACACCACTCCGTACCACTTACTCCAACTCTCTCCACACACCTGTACTTGCACACCTGTGCTCTCACACCTGGTGCCACCTGCACCCTTCTCTCCCCAAGCGCATTCGCGCTGATCCACAACACTCACTACTCATACACTGCTCCACACACCTGTCCAGTTGCACACCTGTGCAATCACACCTGTTCAATCCTCACACACACAGCATCATCTCAGCTAACTACTCCCTTCTGAAACTTGCGCTTCCCAGTCGTCCCTTTAACTATTGCGCTCCCTCGTCATTATCAACCACACTAAACTACCTGCGTCCCCACTACAGGTATCAGTCACTAACTAAACTTAACGTTACCTAATGTCATCTTCTAGATCCCTACACACAATATCCTAACCCACCCGGGCTAGTTTTCACTGCCATACACCCCATAAGCTATTGCTCCTTTGCCCCCACACATGGGAAGGGTGGCAGGGATGCCAGCCTTACCCACCGGGCCCATTGCTCACTACCAATTTTGCACATCAAATTTCAACAAATTAAAAATTTGCCAATCACTGCCCATCATCTGCCAATCACTACTGCCAATCCTTTGCCAATCATCAAATTTTGTTTTTCTCTAATTTGGGGTCCAAAACACTAACCTCATCACCCAGTCGACTCACTAATACCTCTCGGTGCGCCAATCCCTGTCCAAAGCCCGGCTTCGTAAAGCCAAGCAATGGATGCTGGTTGTTTTGTGCCAGCGGCTGGATACATCCCGCATTCGGTGCAGGGAAGGAGGTTTACCCGGGCCGAGATCCCACGCATCACCTCGGCGTGGAGCCATCCAATGTCCCGATCTCGACCTGCCGGCACGTCTCAACAAAACGTGGTCGCCATAACGACCCTTCCTATCGGGCTGCCAGCTCCGCCTAGTGGAGCCTGGACGCGGCCGTTCAAAGCGAGGCCCAGCACGCACCGAGGGCCCGATTCGGCTATAAGTCGTTCTAAACTCTATCCCGTCTAACGTCGATGCTTCACCTGGACGCTTACACCCCGCAGCCCGTTCCTTGCTCACACATCCAGCCGTGCCCATGCTCCTCGTACCTTTCCTTACACACCCAGGTACACCCATTCCTCTCACAGCCTTGGTCACACACCTGACCACCAAACACTTTGGCACACATTCGTTGCTCGCACACCTCACCAATACACCGCTTCGCACCCCCTCCTCGGTCACCTCCTCTGTGACAATCACAGGTGTGCCCTCATTCGCACACCCAACCACGTGCCTCACCACCAACTCCAGCGTGCATTCCCACTCACGCTCTACCATTCCAGGTGTGCATCCTTCCATCCCAGGTGTACATCCTCGCTCACCTGTCACAACCAACTCACTCTCCTTGTCACTCTCAATACTCTCACCTCCATTCTTGCCAGCGCACTCACCCTTACTCTTGACAGCACACTCTTTCCCCATGCACCTGTCCGTCACACACCTTTCTCGCGCACACTCTCCCGTTACACCCTCTGTAACACTCACCACAGGTGGACACTCTTCCTTACTTCTGACAGCGCACTCTTTCCTCATGCATCTGTCCGTTACACACCTTTCTCGCGCACACTCTCCCGTCACACCCTCTGTAACACTCACCACACCGCGCTTCCATGTGCTCCCTCGCACACGCGCTACGACCGACTCACTCTCGCCAGCACCCTCACTCCTTGGCACGCACTTTTTCCTCACACACCCCAGAGTCGGACTTTCTCGCACACCTCCTCTTTCGCACACCAGACCTGTCGCACACTTCACCAACGGCCTCTCACGAACACCCGGGTCCATCTCGACCCCCAAGCTTCTTAAATCCCCTGGCGCATCATACGCACGACCATATTGGTCACCACTTACACCGGGTCCTCTTCCTCTTCGCTTCTCCTCCATCACCTGCGAATCCCTCATCCGGTTAATGAGCACATCATCACGATCCAAACACAGACTTTGGACCAATTCTTTTATCTCCTCTTTTATCTCTTTCTCATCTATATTATAATAGCCATAGATGATTCTGTCTGTCTGTCTGTCTGTCTATCTGTTGGGTGTCTGTCCGGGGTGTGGCTTACTCGGTTTGCAGAGTAGCTCCACCCATTGTGGGAGAGGCTTCATATAATTATAAACAAATATCCACCATTTTATTAACTCGCATAGCTTTGAGGCCTGTTTTGTAGACCCGTGGTGTCTTGCTCTCTCTCCCAGTTTTATTTCAAATCAAATTCGATATAATATTTCATTTTTCACAGTCGCTAACATAGTTTTAGACTCGGTTGAAAAAAAACGGGAAGAAAATCCAATGAAAGTTGCCCTTTATAGAACGAAATGAATTCTCAAACGCCTGTAACTTCAAGGCCATTGAGTCTCTCTCACGCCTTTATCTCCAATCTAACTCACCATATGATTTCATTTTTATCGATGGTTTTAGACTCGGTGTCAGCAATAATTGAGAACATTCCACACACGCGGGAAAATGCAGAGATATATTTTTAAAAATCGCGTCATGGTGTATCATACACCGCCCAACATGACACCGACGGCAACGTGTCGATACATATTAAAAATTCGCTTTTGCTTTTCCGTTAAGATATATTACTATTTCGTTTGATGACAGTCGTCACAAAAACGTCAACAATGATGCCGACATATATTTCTTCGTTTTTATTTCATTCAACATTAGCCGGAAGTAAAATATGTTTCAGGAAATTACCGAGAGATATTTCTTCGTTTTTTAAAATTAGTTATGTGCGAATACACTTTAAATAGGTTTATTTGAAATCTTTAATTTTCCACAATATAATTTACTTGCCATTTATCATTTGATGATTACGAGACAAATTCCTCTTGAGGATCGTGACAATTCATGCGCTGCGTGGAAACTTCTATTTCCAAAATGAATGAGACGATCGATGAAGAACGCAGACTTGAACAGGATGCAGCAAGAAAACGAATGAGACGGGCGAACGAGTCCATCGACGAACGTCAATGCAAACTTGCGGGGTCACCCGTGGGAATCCCACGGGCATGGATGTGTGTGACATTTCGACATATTGAGTTAGATGCTGCACATTCATTTTTACAAAATGGTTACTGGCAAGTCATCAGATCCAGAAATGGTGGAATGAACACAATTTATTTACGCGCAAGCAAGAAAGCAAGACGGGCCGATTCCGACGGGCCGACGGGCGAGACGGGCCGATTTGGAGCAAGAAAAAGAACGAGACGGGAGAAAAACGAGAGAAACGAGACGGGGAAAGCCGATTGGAGAGGCGAGTGAGGAGCGATTGGAGAGGTGAGTGAGGAGCGATTGGAGGGGAGTGTGAGGTGTGATTGGAGAGGAGTGTGAGGCGCGATTGGAGAGGAGTGTGAGGCACGATTGGAGAGGAGTGTGAGGCGCGATTGGAGAGGAGTGTGAGGCGCGATTGGAGAGGAGTGTGAGGCGCGATTGGAGAGGAGTGTGAGGCGCGATTGGAGAGGAGTGTGAGGCGCGATTGGAGAGGTGTGTGAGGCGCGATTGGAGAGGTGTGTGAGGAGCGATTGGAGAGGAGTGTGAGGCGCGATTGGAGAGGAGTGTGAGGCGCGATTGGAGAGGAGTGTGAGGCGCGATTGGAGAGGAGTGTGAGGCGCGATTGGAGAGGAGTGTGAGGCGCGATTGGAGAGGAGTGTGAGGCGCGATTGGAGAGGCGTGTGAGGGATTGGAGAGGAGTGGAGTGTGAGGGATTGGAGAGGTGAGGGATTGGAAAGGAGAGGAATGTGAGGGATTGGAGAGGAGAGGAGTGCTAGGTGGAGAGAGGAGAGTGTCAGGTGGAGACAGGAGAGTGTCAGGTGGAGAGGAGTGAGGGGTCACATATTATGTGAAATAAATAAATTGTGTTCATCACACCATTTCTGGATCTGATGACTTGCCAGTAACCATTTTGTAAAAAGGAATGTGCAGCATCTAACTCAATATGTCGAAATGTCACACACATCCATGCCCGTGGGATTCCCACGGGTGACCCCGCTAGTCCCCTCTCCGTCGCTTCTTAATTTCGCTCATCCCTTCTTCCACTTCTTCTAGTTTCTGCTTCACCTCCTTTATTCCCCGGTACGTCTCCTCAAGCTCATCCTCTAAGGCTACCTTGACCGTTTCCATGTGCGTCCTCACCTGTCGGTCCTTCGTCTCCATTACCTCTATCACCTCGTCCAACCTCGTTGTCAGTCCCTCACGTACCATCTGACATTCCCTCTTCGTCGCCACCAAGTCATCTTTTAGTTCTCTCTGTGTCGCTTTTAAACCTTCTATTACCGCAGTGTTCCTTTGAACCTGCTCCACTAACTCCGTCTGTCCCACCGTCAGCTGCTCCACCTCCTGCGTCAGGTCCTCTATGCCCCCTTGTAACTTTACAGTCCCCTTTCTCACCTCCTTCTCCATGTGCTCCCTACAGTGCCTCACCTCCTCGCGCACTCCTCCGACCTCCTCACTCACTCCTCTTCTGATCTGCTCTCCCATTACTTGCATCTCCTGCCCAGATGCCATCCTCATCTGCTCCATTTCCTCCCTGTGAGCATCCAGTTTGGTTTCTACCCCCATTCTGACCCCCTCTATCTGCTGCCCCATTTGGTTAACTTCCCTTTCCGCTTGGTCCCTCATGTCCCTCAATTTGCCTTCCATGGTGTTTTCTAACCCCTCTTTCTAACCCTTTTTGCATCCCTTCCATTTGATTCTCTTGAGCGGCCATTCTGTTTTCTACCCCCGTTAACCCCTCCTGTATTTCCCCTAATCTATCGTCTAATTTCCCAAATTTCATGTCTAATCCCTTAAAATTATTGTCTAATCCCTCTATTCTACTCCCTAACCCTCCGATCTGCGCCCCCATGTCCTCCCTCAATTTCTCGCTATTGGACCCCATTCTTTGTTCTAACCGTTGGCTATTGGCCCCCATTTGGCCCTCCAATCGCTCACCCTGAGCATCCATCCGGTTCCCCATTCTGTTTGCCATTTCTTCATTATTCTGGGCCATAAGGGCCTTCATTTGTATAAAAAACAAGTTCCAATCCACCGGGGGCGCTGCCACGATCGCCGGCACGGTGACCAGCGAGGCGCCATTTTGCGTGCTTGCTACCCTCGCTGTTTCGCTCTCCTCACGTGTCTCAATTTGGTCCTGGACCGACCCTGCTTCACTCTCCCCTACCGGACCCCAGCCGTCTTGATCCGCCATAGCGCGACTTGCAAAATTCGAGGTTCGTAACACAAATCCAAATTTTGCTGTTATAATTTCGTCGAGCGCAGTAACCGCGGGACCGCGCTCCGGATCGATTTTGTCGAGCGCAGTACGCGCTCCGAATCGATTTTCCCTCCCAAAATTTGGGCCTAACTAATTTAGTCCCGGGTCCGAATCTCACTCCTCGACACCAATTGTTACAGACGTGGCTTAGATGTTAGTTTACCGAGCGGTTTTGGTATGACCACGTCTGCACAAGTTACCGATTATACTCGACGTTGACGGAGCCGCGCTACGCTGGATCAATAAGGAAAAAGAAGACACCCGGCTGGGTTATAATGACAGACACCAATGTTTCGATTCTCAATTATATTCGTACGGAAAAGGTTAGATTACAGGGGCTAGAGGTATATCACAGGAAGACAGGCACTTAGACACACTTATATTAACCCCGGACAGACGACAGGTAAACGGGACAAGGCTGACTCACACGGGGGTGGATGGCAGGAAAGGCAGATAGCGATGGCTCAAGGTGCACTCTTGGCTCAAAGCAGGGTACAGTCCGGTCCAAAGATGCGGGGAGGTCACAGCGCTCGGAGGGGACGTTCTTTCTCAGGCGGGTCTTTCTCTCTCAGCGATCGCAGGCAACGTTCTTTCTCAGGCGGGGCGCATCTGACTCAGCGCTCGCAGGTACCTCTTTCTCCAGCTGGGGGCGCATCTCTCCTCACGTCCGCTAAGTCGCCACGTATATCCGGCGGGGAGTGACACGCCCTCGGCTCGTTAGCTCCGCCCCAGATGGAATCGGTCCGCCCTTCTGATTGGGTGCGGGGGGGTTACCAGGCTCCGCCCTTGACGAGGAGCTGACAGCCAGCCCCTCTGGTAACCCCGTGGAGCGCCGAGCCGGTGTGAGGATGCATCCTCCCCCGCGCCGCCGCGCCGCCCCCATCTCCTCTGTTGTTGTAGTTATAGTTGTGGAAGAAGATGGAAGGAGGTATGGAAGATGGAAGGAGGTATGGGGAAGGTCCTAAACTCACTACTGATGCCATATAATCACATTCTGGTGCAACGAAGAGTCATAATTAATGGAAACGAGGCCTTAACTGACATAGACTAAGAATAACTAGCAAGATGTCCGAAAGTTGTCTACGTGTGGTGCGGTGGACCTGGGCACGACATTTAATGGGGGAATAAGGGGAAGGTCGGCTCTACTGATTGTTGTTTACAGACAATGGGACTAGGGAATGGGGGATTGGGGATAGTTGGGGAGTATTGGGGAAAATAGGGGAATATTTACAAGCGGATATGGAGGCCAAATTCCATATTCGCAACAATATGTTGTAATAATTTATTTTGGTGTTGAATTATCATGGTTCTTGTTATATTTAAATTTGATTATTTATATTGATAACAAGATGCAATTTTTACTTTTTTTAATGGTACTCTATACACTATACACATGGTACTCTATACACTTATACCTGGCTCTAAGAATACACGAATACGTTTTTACTTTTTCACTAATTTGTATGCACATTTCAGATTTTGGACCTTTTTATTCTCTGCATGTTCATTTTATGTAAACCATGGGCAATTCTGCTTATTGCCTCAATACATTGGAGGAAATAAAACCGTTTTTGGATTTGATTTGTGATTTGGTCTGATTGGGTTGTTCGAACTTGGTTAGTTCTGATCACGTCTGGTTCGGACATCACAACTCGGTTAGACCTGATCACGTCTGGTTCGGACATCACAACTCGGTTAGACCTGATCACGTCTGGTTCGGACATCCGAACTCGGTTAGCTCTTTGATCGTGTTTGGTTCGAAAATCCGAACTTGGTTACCCCTATGATCACGTCTGGTTCGGACATCACAACTCGGTTAGACCTGATCACGTCTGGTTCGGACATCCGAACTCGGTTAGCTCTTTGATCATGTTTGGTTCGAAAATCCGAACTTGGTTACCCCAATGATCACGTCTGGTTCAGACATCTCAACTCTGTTTGCTCTAATCACATCTGGTGCAGACATCCCAACTTGGTTAGCTGGGTGATTCTGTATGGTTCGGACATCCGAGCTCGGATAGCTTAGTGATCGGGTGTGGTTAGGCCATCAGAGTTGGTAGAACAAGGTGATTTCTTACTTTGTCTCATGTTTTTTTTTGTGTCCAAAACCCTTCCTTTTCTTTCCCATCATCCACCCCAAGATTTCCCAAGTTACATTATGACCACTCTGCGTGCGCAGGTTTTGGAGCCTTTGTCGACAAAACCGTGATGCCTTATGTAAGCACTGTACCTGGAAAATTGCGTAACCCTTGTGGAGTTCAAGAGGAGATCTGCTCAAGACCTTTTGGCTTTCGTAATGTGCTTCCTCTGACGGCACGGAGTGACCGTTTTAACCGGTTGGTCGGTCGGCAGCGCGTTTCCGGCAACCTGGACTCCCCAGAGGGTGGCTTTGATGCCATCATGCAGGTTGCTGCATGCAAGGTATACCATGGTTGTGATGTCGTGAAACTTGGGGATAGTTATTAGGGGTAGAAAAGATCATGGTTATGGAGGAATGATGACCTGAGATGGTGTTGAACAGTTGTTTTAAAGCCCTGAAGGAAGTTGGTTCCCCTGGTGGGAAACAAAGGAACATATGAGTGGAGGTGAGCATTGAGTCTGGATTTTGAGTTTCCCCAGACAGGGGTTGATGGACGACAAAGCACAGAAAGGGCAGAGTAAGCAAGACAGAAAGTAGGTGGTAGACCATAGAGACCACTGACCTGACTGTGATGTGAATGTGAAAGTTATTGGTCCAGACACTCAGCTTCATTGCAGGAGACTCAGCTTAAATGTTTGAGTGAATGAACTTTGTGAAGAGGAAGGTTAGATAGTCCTTCCTGAGAGAGTGAGAGTGTGAGATTTCTCAGGATTTAAAGACAGTAGGTGTTTTTTCTTTGGCATACTAAGTTGAGGCTCGTGTAAGAACTAACACATAGAACATATAATAAAGGGAGCGGGAGACAAGGGGGAGGGTGGGGAGAGGGAAGCACAACAACGGTAGAGAACAGGGACATCAGGAGGTCTGTGGAAGGGAGAGGGCTGGGCCGGGTACACGGAAATTTCGAAAATTGTTTGACGAACTCGTGATTTATCTTTTTTTCAGAGAAGAGGATGCAGTCTGTCTATCTGAAGGATGAGGGACGTCACGACACAGGGTGGAGTCATCAGAAAATAGATAAAGAAGATTGTTCCAGAGAGTCAGAGGGGTCATTGATAAGGACTAGGACTGGAGGACCCAGAACACTGCCTTGGGCACTCTAGTCTTGACAGGTAGAGGAGATGAAAGGATTCCGTTGAAAGCCGCACTTTGGCTCGGAGCGTAGAGGAAGTCAGTAAGCCAGGTGTGGAGTTGGCATTGGATACCATAGGTGGAGAGTTTGAAGAGCAAGGCGGGATGCCAGAGATTTTACACTTTTGCAAGAGCCCTCTCACCCTCTCGACCTTCTCATGCACATCTCACTCTTACGAGGAGGTAAGTGGACCAAGTACAATCTGTATCAGCTCAGCGAAACAAGATAAGAATTCCACTGTTTTTATTTAAAACTGGCTTGGTACCCGTGCTACGCACAGGTGGGAGGCCTGAGTCTGAAAATAACGTTTTGAGAAATTTTATGAAAACTCCCACCCACTTTAGGACATGTGCAGGGACCCCAAAAGATGCACTGAAAATTTGATGGGGCTGCTCCCAAAACTGTAGCAGTAGTACTGTATAAAATCAATCTACTAATTGGCGAAACTGCGAATCCCGAACCCGTGAATGAGTTTACATGCGGAGAGAGCAGTTTCGTACGAGTGGAAACTCCAAATCCTAATTGTATTGAGAAGTTGATGACACCTCGCACCCACATTAGGACATCCGCTGGGACCCCAAAAGTTTCCACAGAAGGTTTGGCGGGGCTAGTCGCAAAACTGAGGGGGTCGTTTGGGGACGGAAGTACGGACGGACAGACCTGTTTTGTTATATAGATGAGATGCACACCCATACCCAGGTATTCTGTGATGTTCTTTGTCATATAATGTTCTTACCTTATCTTATGTTCCTGCAATACGTCACAATGGCTGGTCACTTAAGGTACTGTGGAATGGTCTCAAATTAGGATGAGGAGATGATGATGATGATGATGATGATGATGATGATGATGATGATGATGATGATGACGACGACGACGACGACGACGACGACGACGACGATGATGACGATGATGATGATGGTGATGATTTGGATAAATGAAATACAACTGACAATCAAAGATTTGTTGAGCACAAGAAATTGGCATTTGGTGATGCCAACCTGAATCAGTGGTGTAATGGTTCGAACATCCACCCTGAGTCTGGAAGGTCGATGGTTCGATCCCCATCCCAACCACACCAAAGACTAACATTGGTACGTGCTGCTTCCTTGCTTGGCGTGTTCAGCACGAAGGGGATAGCGTATGGATGGACCGTAACCACGTGGTGCAGACTCCACACCTGTAGACGTCATCATTGTGCCACGTACTCCATTGAGGATTTGGTGTAAACGTCACACTTTGTTTGTGCAGATTATTCCCATTTATACAAACCATGGAGGTGTTTAAAGTAGATGTCCATCCCAAAATAGCTTTATGTTCGTGACGTCACGATTCGCTCCATCGTCACTTCATCACTTTGTGACATTTGATGAGAGTTTGTGCCATTTTGCATGGTAACTGAACCTTTGCTGGCATCGTTTCCATCTCCATGAACCAAATTGTACAAAAATAAACCACGTGACTATATTTTGAAGCAGCCTGAGGAAGGCAACTCCAAAAGGTTGGTAGGATGTGATCAACAGGTGTACCGCAGTATCCTGGATGGATGGTTCTCGGTAAATGATACAGGTAACCTTCGTGAGCACCTTCTCGGTTGACCATTGCTTTGGAATTCTGTGCCAAGTTTCCTCTTGTGTGACCCAAGTGTGAACTCGTTGACGTCATCATTTGTTAGCAACTTCTTGAGGAACGACAAGGACCTCAGGTGGATGACGCCCTGTTTTCTGCACGTGACGCTTCAGGAGAAGATTGGTTGGAGGAACGTGACTCGACTCCTGGTGTTTTCCACCGACGCGGAATTCCATTCGGCCGGCGATGGGAAGCTGGGTGGCATCGTGGTGCCCAACGATGGACGATGCCACTTGAACTCTGGAGGGGTGTACACACGCAGCCATCTTTACGTAAGATGGTCTACCACATGGCTAAAGGGAAGTAGCTTACAAGGTTGATGTACACCTGGAGACATAACATTGATACGTTAAGAAAACAATGATAAAAGCAAAGTGAGACCCCCACACTCAGGGGGGCACTCGTAATCTCACCCCTCATCCCCCATGAAATTGCATCGCCTCTGCCCGGACCCCATGTTGAGCCCCTGGGTACATGTCCGTACATTAATCCTCTACTGGTCTCAGGGGGTGGGGGACATGGGGTCACCGGGGTCAAAACGGGGAAACAAATTTAAACAACATTGGATAGGCCCCATCAGGTCATACCTGGGAGAACGTTTTGTCATCTTTCAACCTTCCTTCAGGTGGGAAGAGTGGCGACTCGACTCTTGTCGTTATTATCAACTTGCAATGTTCCACAAAATAACGAAATCTTATAAACAAAGACGGAGGTTTTATAAACCATTAGTCACAGATTCCTGTAAACATCAAAGTTTAAACATGTTTGGTGATGACCTAGGTATGGCATTCTGATTGGTTGTTCACGCTCATCATGGAGAATGTCATTCTGGCCTGACTTGCAGGACTACCCCTCTGTGGGACAACTTGCACAGCAGCTCGGAGACAGAAACATCCAGTCCATCTTCGCTGTCAGCCATGAGTTTCAGCATATCTACGAGGTACCGAGATCTCCTCACAATGATACATGCTCATGGGAAATTTGGGTACAGGGTTAGTTGGTGTTGGTATAAACCGAGCTCTTAGTGGTAGACAGACTCCTAAACCGAGCTCTTAGTGGCAGACGGACTCCTAAACCGAGCTCTTAGTGGTAGACAGACTCCTAAACCGAGCTCTTAGTGGTAGACAGACTCCTAAACCGAGCTCTTAGTGGCAGACGGACTCCTAAACCGAGCTCTTAGTGGCAGACGGACTCCTAAACCGAGCTCTTAGTGGTAGACAGACTCCTAAACCGAGCTCTTAGTGGTAGACAGACTCCTAAACCAAGCTCTTAGTGGTAGACAGACTCCTAAATGGAGCTCTTAGTGGTAGACAGACTCCTAAACCGAGCTCTTAGTGGTAGACAGACTCCTAAACCAAGCTCTTAGTGGTAGACAGACTCCTAAATGGAGATCTTAGTGGTAGACAGACTCCTAAACCGAGCTCTTAGTGGTAGACAGACTCCTAAACCGAGCTCTTAGTGGTAGACAGACTCCTAAACCAAGCTCTTAGTGGTAGACAGACTCCTAAACCAAGCTCTTAGTGGTAGACAGACTCCTAAATGGAGCTCTTAGTGGTAGACAGACTCCTAAACCAAGCTCTTAATGGTAGACAGACTCCTAAACCGAGCTCTTAGTGGTAGACAGACTCCTAAACCGAGCTCTTAGTGAAAGACAGACTCCTCAACCGAGCTCTTAGTGGTAGACAGGCTCCTCAACCGAGCTCTTAGTGGTAGATAGACTCCTAAACCGAGCTCTTAGTGGGAGACAGACTCCTAAACGGAGCTCTTAGTGGTAGACAGACTCCTAAATGGAGCTCTTAGTGGTAGACAGACTCCTAAACCGAGCTCTTAGTGGTAGACAGACTCCTAAACCAAGCTCTTAGTGGTAGACAGACTCCTAAACCAAGCTCTTAGTGGTAGACAGACTCCTAAATGGAGCTCTTAGTGGTAGACAGACTCCTAAACCAAGCTCTTAATGGTAGACAGACTCCTAAACCGAGCTCTTAGTGGTAGACAGACTCCTAAACCGAGCTCTTAGTGAAAGACAGACTCCTCAACCGAGCTCTTAGTGGTAGACAGGCTCCTCAACCGAGCTCTTAGTGGTAGATAGACTCCTAAACCGAGCTCTTAGTGGTAGACAGACTCCTAAACGGAGCTCTTAGTGGTAGACAGACTCCTAAATGGAGCTCTTAGTGGTAGACAGACTCCTCAACCGAGCTCTTAGTGGTAGACAGACTCCTCAACCGAGCTCTTAGTGGTAGACAGATTCCTAAACCGAGCTCTTAGTGTTAGACAGACTCGTAAATGGAGCTCTTCGTGGTAGACAGACTCCTAAACTGAGCTCTTCATGGTAGACAGTCTCCTAAACCAAGGTCTTAGTGGTAGACAGACTACTCAACCGAGCTCTTAGTGGTAGACAGATTCCTAAACCGAGCTCTTCGTGGTAGACAGCGTCCTAAACCGAGCTCTTCGTGGCAGACAGTCTTCTAAACCAAGCTCTTAGTGGTAGACAGACTACTCAACCAAGCTCTTAGTGGTAGACCGACTCCTAAACTGAGCTCTTCATGGGAGACAGTCTCCTAAACCAAGCTCTTAGTGGTAGACAGACTACTCAACCGAGCTCTTAGTGGTAGACAGATTCCTAAACCGAGCTCTTCGTGGTAGACAGCCTCCTAAACCGAGCTCTTCGTGGTAGACAGTCTTCTAAACCAAGCTCTTAGTGGTAGACAGACTACTCAACCGAGCTCTTAGTGGTAGACAGACTCCAAAACTGAGCTCTTCATGGTAGACAGTCTCCTAAACCAAGCTCTTAGTGGTAGACAGACTACTCAACCGCGCTCTTAGTGGTAGACAGACTCCTAAACCGAGCTCTTAGTGTTAGACAGACTCCTAAACGGAGCTCGTAGTGGAAGACAGACTCCTAAACCGAGCTCTTAGTGGTAGACAGACTCCTAAACTGAGCTCGTAGTGGTTGACAGACTCCTAAACCGAGCTCTTAGTGGTTGACAGACTCCTAAACCGAGCTCTTCATGGTAGACAGACTCCTAAACCGAGCTCTTAGTGGTAGACTGACTCCTAAACCAAGCTCTTAGTGGTAGACAGACTCCTAAACCGAGCTCTTCGTGGTAGACAGACGCCTAAACCGAGCTCTTCGTGGTAGACAGACTCCTAAACCAAGCTCTTAGTGGTAGACTGACTCCTAAACCGAGCTCTTAGTGGTAGACTGACTCCTAAACCGAGCTCTTAGTGGTAGACTGACTCCTAAACCGAGCTCTTAGTGGTAGACAGACTCCTAAACCGAGCTCTTAGTGGTAGACAGACTCCTAAACCGAGCTCTTAGTGGTAGACAGACTCGTAAATGGAGCTCTTCGTGGTAGACAGACTCCTAAACTGAGCTCTTCAGGGTAGACAGTCTCCTAAACCAAGCTCTTAGTGGTAGACCGACTACTCAACCGAGCTCTTAGTGGTAGACAGATTCCTGAACCGAGCTCTTCGTGGTAGACAGCCTCCTAAACCGAGCTCTTCATGGTAGACAGTCTTCTAAACCAAGCTCTTAGTGGTAGACAGACGACTCAACCGAGCTCTTAGTGGGAGACAGACTCCTAAACTGAGCTCTTCATGGTAGACAGTCTTCTAAACCAAGCTCTTAGTGGTAGACAGACGACTCAACCGAGCTCGTAGTGGTTGACAGACTCCTAAACTGAGCTCTTAGTGGTAGACAGACTACTCAACCGAGCTCTTAGTGGTAGACAGACTCCTAAACCGAGCTCTTAGTGGTAGACAGACTCCTAAACCGAGCTCTTCGTGGTAGACAGCCTCCTAAACCGAACTCTTCGTGGTAGACAGTCTTCTAAACCAAGCTCTTAGTGGTAGACAGACTACTCAACCGAGCTCTTAGTGGTAGACAGACTCCTAAACCGAGCTCTTCGTGGTAGACAGACTCCTAAACCGAGCTCTTCGTGGTAGACAGCCTCCTAAACCGAACTCTTCGTGGTAGACAGACTCCTAAACCAAGCTCTTAGTGGTAGACAGACTACTCAACCGAGCTCTTAGTGGTAGGCAGACTCCTAAACCGAGCTCGTAGTGGTTGACAGACTCCTAAACCGAGCTCTTAGTGGTTGACAGACTCCTAAAGCGAGCTCTTCGTGGTAGACAGACTCCTAAACCGAGCTCTTAGTGGTAGACTGACTCCTAAACCAAGCTCTTAGTGGTAGACAGACTCCTAAACCGAGCTCTTTGTGGTAGACAGACTCCTAAACCGAGCTCTTCATGGTAGACAGACTCCTAAACCGAGCTCTTAGTGGTAGACTGACTCCTAAATCGAGCTCTTAGTGGTGGACAGACTCCTAAACCGAGCTCTTAGTGGTGGACAGACTCCTAAACCGAGCTCTTAGTGGTAGACAGACTCCTAAACCGAGCTCTTAGTGGTAGACAGACTCCTAAACCGAGCTCTTAGTGGTAGACAG
Organism: Myxine glutinosa; assembly: GCF_964187855.1. Classification (NCBI taxonomy): domain Eukaryota; kingdom Metazoa; phylum Chordata; class Myxini; order Myxiniformes; family Myxinidae; genus Myxine; species Myxine glutinosa. Next base: position 7,971,632 of record NC_136266.1, read on the forward strand.
TCTCCTAAACCGAGCTCTTAGTGGTAGACAGACTCCTAAACCGAGCTCTTCGTGGTAGACAGACTCCTAAAGCGAGCTCTTAGTGGTGGACAGACTCCTAAACCGAGCTCTTAGTGGTAGACAGACTCCTAAACCGAGCTCTTAGTGGTAGACAGACTCCTAAACCGAGCTCTTAGTGGTAGACAGTCTCCTAAACCGAGCTCTTAGTGGTAGACAGACTCCTAAACCGAGCTCTTCATGGTAGACAGACTCCTAAAGTGAGGTCTTAGTGGTCGACAGACTCCTAAACCGAGCTCTTAGTGGTGGACAGACTCCTAAACCGAGCTCTTAGTGGTAGACAGACTCCTAAATGGAGCTCTTAGTGGTAGACAGACTCCTAAACCGAGCTCTTAGTGGTAGACAGACTCCTAAACCGAGCTCTTCGTGGTAGACAGACTCCTAAACCGAGCTCTTAGTGGTTGACAGACTCCTAAACCGAGCTCTTAGTGGTGGACAGACTCCTAAACCGAGCTCTTAGTGGTAGACAGACTCCTAAATGGAGCTCTTAGTGGTAGACAGACTCCTAAACCGAGCTCTTAGTGGTAGACAGACTCCTATACCGAGCTCTTAGTGGTAGACAGACTCCTAAACCGAGCTCTTAGTGGTTGACAGACTCCTAAACCGAGCTCTTAGTGGTAGACAGACTCCTAAACCGAGCTCTTAGTGGTAGACAGTCTCCTAAACCGAGCTCTTAGTGGTAGACAGACTCCTAAACCGAGCTCTTCGTGGTAGACAGACTCCTAAAGCGAGCTCTTAGTGGTTGACAGTCTCCTAAACCGAGCTCTTAGTGGTAGACAGACTCCTAAACCGAGCTCTTCGTGGTAGACAGACTCCTAAAGCGAGCTCTTAGTGGTTGACAGACTCCTAAACCGAGCTCTTAGTGGTGGACAGACTCCTAAACCGAGCTCTTAGTGGTAGACAGACTCCTAAACCGAGCTCTTCATGGTAGACAGACTCCTAAACTGAGCTCTTAGTGGTAGACAGACTCCTAAACCGAGCTCTTAGTGGTAGACAGACTCCTAAACCGAGCTCTTCGTGGTAGACAGACTCCTAAAGCGAGCTCTTAGTGGTTGACAGTCTCCTAAACCGAGCTCTTAGTGGTAGACAGACTGCTAAACCGAGCTCTTCGTGGTAGACAGACTCCTAAAGCGAGCTCTTAGTGGTTGACAGACTCCTAAACCGAGCTCTTAGTGGTAGACAGACTCCTATACCGAGCTCTTAGTGGTAGACAGACTCCTAAAGCGAGCTCTTAGTGGTAGACAGACTCCTAAACCGAGCTCTTAGTGGTAGACAGTCTCCTAAACCGAGCTCTTAGTGGTAGACAGACTCCTAAACCGAGCTCTTCGTGGTAGACAGACTCCTAAAGCGAGCTCTTAGTGGTTGACAGTCTCCTAAACCGAGCTCTTAGTGGTAGACAGACTCCTAAACCGAGCTCTTCGTGGTAGACAGACTCCTAAAGCGAGCTCTTAGTGGTTGACAGACTCCTAAACCGAGCTCTTAGTGGTAGACAGACTCCTATACCGAGCTCTTAGTGGTAGACAGACTCCTAAACCGAGCTCTTCGTGGTAGACAGACTCCTAAACCGAGCTCTTCGTGGTAGACAGTCTCCTAAACCGAGCTCTTCGTGGTAGACAGACTCCTAAACCGAGCTCTTCGTGGTAGACAGACTCCTAAACCGAGCTCTTCGTGGTAGACAGACTCCTAAACCGAGCTCTTAGTGGTTGACAGTCTCCTAAACCGAGCTCTTCGTGGTAGACAGACTCCTAAACCGAGCTCTTAGTGGTTGACAGACTCCTAAACCGAGCTCTTAGTGGTTGACAGACTCCTAAACCGAGCTCTTCGTGGTAGACAGACTCCTATACCGAGCTCTTAGTGGTAGACAGACTCCTAAACCGAGCTCTTCGTGGTAGACAGACTCCTAAACCGAGCTCTTCGTGGTAGACAGTCTCCTAAACCGAGCTCTTCGTGGTAGACAGACTCCTAAACCGAGCTCTTCGTGGTAGACAGACTCCTAAACCGAGCTCTTCGTGGTAGACAGACTCCTAAACCGAGCTCTTAGTGGTAGACAGACTCCTAAACCGAGCTCTTAGTGGTAGACAGACTCCTAAACCGAGCTCTTCGTGGTAGACAGACTCCTAAAGCGAGCTCTTAGTGGTAGACAGACTCCTAAACCGAGCTCTTAGTGGTAGACAGACTCCTATACCGAGCTCTTAGTGGTAGACAGACTCCTAAACCGAGCTCTTCGTGGTAGACAGACTCCTAAACCGAGCTCTTAGTGGTGGACAGACTCCTAAACCGAGCTCTTAGTGGTGGACAGACTCCTAAACCGAGCTCTTAGTGGTAGACAGACTCCTAAATGGAGCTCTTAGTGGTGGACAGACTCCTAAACCGAGCTCTTAGTGGTTGACAGACTCTTAAACCACGTTGCTGTAAACTCTCGTCATTGTACCCTCCATCTTGTTTGGGTTTGATCCCTGATTGGGTCAAAGCTGAGAAATCAAACTCTTTCTGATGCAGTTCAAGGATGTTTACCTATTTTCAGGTGGCGAAGTAAAGCTGGCCGTCCTGCTTGCCTTTAGTTTTGCTTGTTAGAAAGGAAGGCCACTGTATCTTTTCTTAAAATATCAGGCCATTGTGTGCAAGTCACTCGCAAGCTTACCTGCTTTATGGTACCTGTATAATGAGCATTACCTGCTGGATGTGAGCATTGGGTTTGGAATGGCATATTGACCACGTGACCTATTTTGTGGCCTTGTATTCATTGTGGTTTTTCCACTCCGGGTGTTTTCCCTGCAGCGTCTCAGTGAACTCATCCCAAAGTCAGCAGTTGGTGTTCTTTCCAGCAACTCCAGCAATGTCATCCAGCTGATAATTGATGCTTACAATGTGAGAACCTTCAGCACCTCATCCCTCACCTACCCCCTCACCTCCCCTTCCTCATTTCCCCCTTCCACACTTCCCCCTCCTCACCTCCCCTTCGTCACTTTCCTATCCTCACCGTCCTCAACTCCCCTGCCTCACTCCCCCTCCTCACCTCCCATTCCTAACTTTCCCCCTCACCTACCAGCCTCATTTCCCTCTCCTCACCTCCTCTTCCTCCCCTCCTGCCACCTCCCCTGCCTCACTTCCCCCTCCTCACCTCTCCTTCCTCACTCCCCTCACTCACCTCCCTCCTCACTTCCCTCTCCTCACCTCCCCTTCCTCACCTCCCCTTCCTCACTTTTCCCTTGCTCACCTCCACATTCCTCACTTTCCCCTTCCTCACCTCCCCGTCATGCTTTTTGACAGCAACTCTCTGTGGGAAGGGAAGAGGTAAACAATGTTGGACACCAGTGAATGAAATGTTACTTCAGTTATTGTCCGCCGTCGCACCGCGGAGCGAAAGGGGGACTATGGTTTTCCTCTCCGTCCGTGCGTGCGTACGTGCGTGCGTGCGTAAGCAAAGGACAGAATTCTAATTTGGTGTGTGGGTGCAACCCACGTCAAAATACAAGATGGCCGCCGCCATGTATGTCTGAACCTTGTGAGCAGAATATCTTGAAAAACAAGCATTCTGAGTATTGCGCTGCAGTACATGTCCCCTACCGGCAGTCTGTCGTCCGGAAAACTGTTGGGGAAATTACCAAGGTGAAGGAGCTGGGGCTCCCACGTCGATCGGAAAAATGGACGCGACAAAAAGCTGGAATTCATCCGAGTTGCTTTAATCAAACCAAACACTCAGGCACTCTGAAAAGCCCGTTTATCGGGCAGCAATATATATACATATTATCCCGGAGCGTTTGCCCAGGAAAGGCGAGAGGGGGCGTGGCCCAGCGTCCTGGCTGCGGCCTGGCAAGTTGAGGGCGAGCCTGCCCGGGCATGCCCGGGCATGCCCGGGCGTCCCGACCGAGGCCTGGCAAGTTGAGCGCGGGCCTGCCCGGGCGTCCTGGACGAGCCCGGCATGGTGATCGCTCCGCGTCCTTGATAGGTGCAAGGCGATTGTGAAAACCCAGCGGTAGCCGCTACACACGTCCCCCCAGAATTGACTTGCACCGGCAGGGTCAATTTGAGGGGGGTCCTGATGACCCGGCCGAAGCGACCCCTGGCGGGTCGTGGGAGGGGGTCCGGTGTGGTGGTGGGCGGTCGAGTGGGGGGCACCGTGGACGGGGGGCGGCCTCGCCACGGCGGAAGGGCCACCTGTGGTGGGTGGTCGACGTCCACGTGCGCCGGCTTGAGGCGGTCCACCGCAATCCGGTCCGACCTGCCGCCGATGTCGATGACGAACGACTTGTCGTCCCGTCGCAGCACCCGGAAGGGCCCGTCGTACGGCGGCCGGAGTGGCCCCCGATGTGCGTCGTGACGCACAAAAACATACTCCGCTGTGCGAAGTGCTGGGGGGACGTAGGACTGGGGGTCACCGTGGTGGGATGTTGGCACGGGGGCAAACCGTCGGGCGGCCTCCTGGAGGTCCGAGCGCTGGTGAGCTGCGGACCAGGGACTGGTAGCGTCGGGCACGAATTCGCCCGGGACGCGTAGCGCCTGGCCATAGACAAGCTCGGCGGTGGATGCCTGGAGGTCCTCCTTGGGGGCCGTGCGGAGGCCCAAAAGGACCCACGGCAGCCGGTCGGCCCAACCGCCGTCTTGAAGGCCGGCCATGAGCGCGGCCTTCATGGAGCGGTGGAATCGCTCGCACAACCCGTTTGCTTGGGGGTGGTAGGCCGTAGTACGGTGGAGCTTGACCCCCAGGTTGCGGGCGACCGCGCCCCACAGCTCGGAGGTGAACTGTGGTCCGCGGTCTGACGAGATGTCCGCCGGTGCGCCGAAGCGGGCGACCCAGGTGGCGATGAAAGCCTGCGCCACGTCGGCGGTTGTGGTGGAGACGAAGGGAACGGCCTCCGGCCACCTGGTGGTCCTGTCCACCATGGTGAGCAGGTGTGTGAACCCCCGTGACGGGGGGAGGGGGCCCACCAGATCCACGTTGACGTGGTCGAAACGTCGTTCGGGCACGGTGAAAGGTGCCAGCGGGGCCTGGGTGTGTCGGTGGACCTTGGCCCGTTGGCAGGCCGTGCAGGTGCTGGTCCAATCGCGGACGTCCCGACGAAGGCCGTGCCAGACGAATCGCGCCGACACCAGCTTCTGGGAAGCTTTCCGGCCCGGGTGGGAAAGGCCGTGGAGGGAGGCGAAGATGCGGCGTTGCCAGGTGACGGGCACGATGGGGCGAGGCTGGCCTTGGGAGACGTCGCAGAGCAGGACAGTGTCCGCGAAGGGGATGTCGGCCAGGCGGGGCCCGTGTCCGCCGCCCGGAGGGCTTGCACCGTGGTGTCGGTGGTTTGGTCCGCCGCCATAAGCGCAAAGTCCACGCCCAGGTGGACCGCGTTCGCGCTGGCCCGGGAAAGACAGTCGGCCACGGCGTTGTTTTTGCCGGCGACGTGCCGGATGTCCGTGGTAAACTCCGACACGGCGGAGAGGTGGCGCTGTTGGCGGGCCGACCACGGCTCCGTGACCTTGGCCATGGCGTAAACCAATGGCTTGTGGTCGACGAACGCCGTGAAAGGTCGGCCCTCCAGGAGGTGGCGGAAATGGCGGACGGCCAGGTGTAGACCGAGGAGCTCCCGGTCAAACGTGCTGTATTTGAGCTCGTTCGGCCGGAGCTGCCGGCTGAAAAAAGCGAGTGGCTGCCAAACCCCGTTCACCCATTGCTCATGTACGGCGCCCACCGCGTAGTCGGAGGCATCCGTGGTGAGGGCGATGGGAGCGTTGAGCACCGGGTGAGCGAGCAGTGTTGCGTCGGCGAGGGCCCGCTTTGAGCTTTGGAAGGCCGCATCCATTGCTGCGGACCAGGCGATGTCATGCTTGGCCGGCTTGCCCCGGAGGGCTTCGTAGAGGGGCCGCATGAGTTGAGCAGCGCGGGGCACGAAGCGGTGATAAAAATTCACCATTCCCAGGAATTCCTGCAGGGCCTTTATGGTGCGGGGACGCGGAAACATGCTGATGGCCTTGACCTTGGTTGGCAGCGGCACGGCCCCGTTCTTGGTGATGTGGTGGCCCAAAAAATCAACGGCCGTCGTGCCGAAGTGGCATTTGGCCGGGTTGACGATGAGGCCATGCTCGCTGAGGCGCCCGAACAGTGTTCGGAGGTGGACGAGGTGCTCGGCCCGGGACGTGCTGGCGACGAGGATGTCGTCCAGGTAAACGAAAAGGAACGGCAGGTCATGCAGCACGCCGTCCATCAAGCGCTGGAACGCCTGAGCCGCGTTCTTGAGACCAAACGGCATCCGCAAGAATTCGAATAAGCCGAACGGCGTGATGACTGCCGTTTTAGGGACGTCGGCCGCCCTGACAGGTACCTGGTGATATCCCCGTATGAGATCAATTTTCGAAAAAATGACCCGTCCCGCCAGACGGGCGGAGAAGTCTTGGATATGCGGGATCGGGTACCTGTCGGGGGTGGTAGCGTCATTGAGACGGCGGTAGTCGCCACACGGGCGCCATCCACCCCCCGGCTTTGGCACGATGTGCAGTGGCTAGGCCCACGCGCTATCGGAGCGCCGCACGATGCCGAGGTGCTCCAACGCGTCGAATTCGGCCTTCGTCACGGCGAGCTTGGCTGGGTCGAGGCGGCGGGCCCTGGCGTAGAACGGCGGGCCTGTGGTTGGTATGTGGTGCTCGATCCCATGCCGTACTGCGACGGCCGAAAACGTCGGGCGCGTGAGGGCCGGGAACTCCGTGAGCAGGCGAGCAAACTCGTTCGCCGCCGGGACGGCGCATACCAGCTCGGTCGGCGCGGAGCTGCTCAATGTGCATACCAGGGAGCTGAAGGTTTCGGCGTTGATTAAACGACGCCGTTGGACGTCCACCAGCAGTCCGTGTGTGCAGAGGAAGTCGGCGCCTAGCAGAGCCATGGGCACGTTTGCGGTTACAAACGTCCAAGCAAAGCGTTGGCCGTCGAAGCAGAGGGTGACGTTGCGCGGGCCAAAGGTGCGGATGGTCGATCCGTTGGCCGCAACCAAGGAGGGGCCGCAAACCGCGGATTGCCTGTCCTGGTCAGAGGCGGGTATGACGCTCAGTTGGGCGCCGGTGTCGCACAGGAAGCGCCGTCCGGACGCTTTATCCATGATGAACAGTAAGTTGCCAGTGTGGCCGGCGCTCATGGCTGGTAATGAACGCCGGCCCGGCCGTTTCCCGGCCTGCCGAAGGTGCACGGGGGTCGGCATGTCCGGGCCTTCTGTCCGAACCTGGCATGATAGTAACACCACGCTTGGTCAGGTGGAGGCCCCGGTCGTCGTGCTGGAGGTGGTCAGCTCAGTGTAGCGGCCGCCAATTGCGTCGGCAGTTCGGTCGTCGACCGTGCCGGGTGCTCGGGCGCCATGGGTGTTGCGTCGGACGGCGGTGGGTCCCATGTCGCCGCTGCGATGCGCTGTCCTGCGGCGGAGATCTTGTCGGCTTCTCTGGCAAGGGCCCGGGGATCTGTGATCGTCGTGCTTGCCAGGGCGAGGCGTACCGGGTTAGGCAGCTGACGGAGGAATAGCTCCCGGAACAGGAATGCCGGAGAGTGCTCGCCGAGCAGTGAAAGAATGTAGTCCATTCGCTCGGAAGGGCGCGTGTCGCCGAGCTCGGGCAGGTCGAGCAGGCGCCGTGCGCGTTCCGCCGATGGGAGGGCGAAAGCGTCGAGGAGAAGCTTCTTAATCGCGCCGTATTTGTCAGCGGCTGGCGGGCTCTCGAGGAGGCTCAGGGCGCGGGCTGCGGTGGCCGAACCGAGCGCTGCTACCACATGGTGGAAGCGGGTGTCGTCGGCCGTGATGCCTCGCAGGGCGAACGGGGAATCCGCCTGTGCGAACCAAACCGCCGCGTGAGCCTCCCAGAAGGTAGGCAGTTTAAGGGCGACTGACGTGTCCATGTCGGTAGGTCACCAATGAAGGAGCTGGGGCTCCCACGTCGATCGGAAAAATGGACGCGACAAAAAGCTGGAATTCATCCGAGTTGCTTTAATCAAACCAAACACTCAGGCACTCTGAAAAGCCTGTTTATCGGGCAGCAATATATATACATATTATCCCGGAGCGTTTGCCCAGGAAAGGCGAGAGGGGGCGTGGCCCAGCGTCCTGGCTGCGGCCTGGCAAGTTGAGGGCGAGCCTGCCCGGGCGTCCTGGACGAGCCCGGCATGGTGATCGCTCCGCGTCCTTGATAGGTGCAAGGCGATTGTGAAAACCCAGCGGTAGCCGCTACAAAGGGTTATTTACCCACAGGTTCCGAATCATTCCCAATCGCTAATTACCTCAGGATGGGCTCACCTGTGATTCGCACTCGGGACTTCGATTTATACACCTTGCGGACAGGTCAGCAGAAGCACGAGAAAATAAGTTGTTTATGAAGAACCTTTCGAGTCGCTAAATATCAGTAATTTATTATATTTTCCGGTTCACGATCAATGATCGATGTGTATATATATATATATGTTGCTCGGCTTGGCTCCGCCCCTCTGGAAAGCGCGCGCTGTGTCGCGCTGTGTTGACGTTCGCGAGACGAGGCTGAAGCGTGCGATGCGGCTTGAGGAGAACTCTGGAATAAACAAGAGATATCCATAAATAAATAAAAAAATTCGTTTAATTAACGATATCTGCCAAACCACGTGCCCTATCGCAAATTCCAAAAGGACATTTTAGTAGATTGACATGCTGAACAGATCTGTGAAGTTTCCCCTCGATTGGATCAAAAATGAGGGAGGAGCTCGGTTTTAAAGGTTCATGCTTAAAAACGTCATAACTCTGAAACCATGTGACACATGACGTCATGCTGGCTGACTTTTTTGTTCGACATGGGTATGCGATTCTGCCTGCAATGTTCAGCCATTGCAGAGAAAAAGGGGTTTTCGTGTTTTCACGAAAAACAATATGGCGGCCGAACCACCTGACCTGTGACATCATAATTACCATTAAAATATTCTACAGACCGAGTCCCCCCTACGGTGAAAATTTTATCTCAATCGGTCCTATTATTGCAGAGAAAAATCTTTTTTAAAGGAAATTAAAACTTAAAATGGCACTGTGTTAAGGATCATCAGAATTATCAGAATTACCAAAGTTCAAAGTGCCATAACTTTGTCAAAAATGATCGAAACGTCGTGAAGTTCGAACTTGATCTGTAACTTATCATGAGGAAACCATCTGCCAAGATTGAAATCGTTAGCATTAAGCGTTTAGAAAAAACGTCCGGAAAACTGTTCTTTGCGTGACGGACTGACGGACTGACGGACTGATGGACGGACTGACGGACGGACAGATGGAGGGATGCCGTGCAAACCTATAGTCCCCTCCGGTGTACACCGGAAGGGGACTAATAAACGAACTACCAACTTCTAATCTGGTGTGTGGGTGTATCTACGCATAAGGAAGAACGCTATTGAAAATTGGGTCGCCACGTTAAAATCCAAGATGGCCGCCTTGCGTCTTCCACTTTGTCAACTCACATCACTTCACCGACGGGGGACCTTGGCGTAACGCTTGTTTAAATGGATATAACCAGGATGTTGACGGACAGAGAGAATTATTTAGAATTTAGATCAACAAAACTCATCAAAATGTGCAGTTCATCATTTTTCGAATCTGTTTTGGACACAAGTTTCTACCTTCAGGTTTAATCAGCAGAAGGGAAAATCAGATAAAAATGTCGGAAATGCGACAGACGAGGCCATTCCGATGACATTAGATAACAGTTTGGAAAGCGCGGCAAGATGGTTGACAGACTCAAATGTGTGGGAGATGTTTAGTGAAATGGCCATGTTGATATCCTTCCATTGATGACGTGGCAGCATCATGTCTGGGGTTGGAGGACATTGATGACGTGGCATCATCATGTCTGGGGTTGGAGGACATTGATGACGTGGCAGCATCACGTCTGGGGTTGGAGGACATTGATGACATGGCAGCATCATGTCTGGGGTTGGAGGACATTGATGACGTGGCAGCATCATGTCTGGGGTTGGAGGACATTGATGACGTGGCAGCATCATGTCTGCGGTTGGAGGACATTGATGACGTGACAGCATCATGTCTGGGGTTGGAGGACATTGATGACGTGGCAGCATCATGTCTGGGGTTGGAGGACATTGATGACGTGACAACATCATGCCTGGGGTTGGAGGACATTGATGACGTGACAGCATCATGTCTGGGGTTGGATGACATTGATGACATGGCAGCATCATGTCTGGGGTTGGAGGACATTGATGACGTGGCAGCATCATGTCTGGGGTTGGAGGATATTGATGACGTGGCAGCATCACGTCTGGGGTTGGAGGACATTGATGACGTGGCAGCATCATGTCTGGGGTTGGATGACATTGATGACGTGACAGCATCATGTCTGGGATTGGAGGACATTGATGACGTGACAGCATCATGCCTGGGGTTGGAGGACATTGATGAGGTGGCAGCATCATGTCTGGGGTTGGATGACATTGATGACGTGGCAGCATCATGTCTGGGGTTGGATGACATTGATGACGTGGCAGCATCATGTCTGGGTTTGGAGGACATTGATGACGTGGCAGCATCATGTCTGGGGTTGGAGGACATTGATGACGTGGCAGCATCATGTCTGGGGTTGGAGGACATTGATGACGTGGCAGCATCATGTCTGGGGTTGGAGGACATTAATGACGTGGCAGCATCATGTCTGGGGTTGGAGGGCATTGATGAGGTGGCACCATCATGTCTGGGGTTGGAGGACATTGATGACGTGGCACCATCATGTCTGGGGTTGGATGACATTGATGACATGGCAGCATCATGTCTGGGGTTGGAGGACATTGATGATGTGACAGCATCATGTCTGGGGTTGGAGGACATTGATGACGTGGCACCATCATGTCTGGGGTTGGATGACATTGATGACGTGGCACCATCATGTCTGGGGTTGGATGACATTGATGATGTGACAGCATCATGTCTGGGGTTGAAGGGCATTGATGACGTGGCATCATCATGTCTGGGGTTGGAGGACATTGATGACGTGGCATCATCATGTCTGGGGTTGGATGACATTGATGACGTGACAGCATCATATCTGGGGTTGGATGACATTGATGACGTGACAGCATCATGTCTGGGGTTGGAGGACATTGATGACGTGGCAGCATCATGTCTGGGATTGGAGGACATTGATGACGTGGCAGCATCATGTCTGGGGTTGGAGGACATTGATGACGTGGCATCATCATGTCTGGGGTTGGATGACATTGATGACGTGACAGCATCATGTCTGGGGTTGGAGGACATTGATGACGTGACAGCATCATGCCTGGGGTTGGAGGACATTGATGACGTGGCAGCATCATGTCTGGGGTTGGATGACATTGATGACGTGGCAGCATCATGTCTGGGGTTGGATGACATTGATGACGTGGCAGCATCACGTCTGGGGTTGGAGGGCATTGATGCCGTGGCAGCATCATGTCTGGGGTTGGAGGACATTGATGACGTGGCAGCATCATGTTTGGGGTTGGAGGACATTAATGACGTGGCAGAAATTTTACCATCAGGGTGCCTCCACCTGTAGAATTTAGAAATTCTTAAATATGACGTCATAGGTCACATGGCACAGGCGCCATCTTGGAAAAACTGAAAAAGTTGCACCTCTATATCTCGAAACCGCTCCCTGGGAAAAAATTGAAACGTGGCTCATTGTAAAGAACTTCGCATGGGGAATATAATATATAAAATATAATATATTGGGGAACTTCGCATGGGGAATAAGAGTTGTTAATGATGACGTCATAATCCAACAGGTCTGATCAGTTTGAAATGTATTGAGCGTGATCTACACAACAATTATATTAGAGAATATAAATTTATGATGTCATCGCTCACGTGGTCTCGCAGCCATTTTGGATCAAAGAAAAAAAATGTTCAAAAACAGAAGAGTTGGCTCACAACAAGTTGACTGCGCAGGGTAAGTATTCCATGAATACCATCTTGTTAATTGGGGTAACTTTGTCCAGAGATGAAGAGGTGGCGGATTCGTCAGTGGAAGAGATTGCAGACTACAGGACAGACCTCTGAAATTTTCCGTCCCAGTCCTTATTTTGGCCTCAATGATGAAATCATTAAAAAATATTACTATATGGAGCAAAGGTGGAGGTGTCACTGAGACTCCAAAATTGACATTTAGCAGTTCTTGGGCCTACGTAGTAGCTTACAAACCCGGGTCTACCTCTGGTATCCCAATACTGGCCTTAAGTGGCCGCACCCTGCACTGACCATTAGTCCATCTGGTGATGTCTCCACAGGCTCTATCCTCGGAGCTGGTGTTGGAGAATTCCAAGCCTCCTGAAGGTGTGAGTGTGACGTACACTGCCGACTGTAAGCACGGGCAGGTGTTCACAGGTGAAGCCGGACGCCGCTGCTTGAACATCCAAATTGGAGATGAGGTTTGTGACTCACACGAATGACTCTCCTCCTTTGTAAAAATTCCGCCCCATCTGTATTTGTGAACATTCTGAATAGACAAGATGGTAACTAAGCAAGATGTGGAGACCATTTTTACCTCTGACACCAAAGGTGGATGGAGGTTGTTTTCACCCCTGTCTGTCTGTTTGTGATTAGGATATCTCTAAAGGTTGTGGACGGATTCGGATGAAATTTGGTGGGTGAGTTGGTGTGTGCAACGACGAATCGATTTGATTTTGGTGAAGATCTGAATCCAGATCCGAGAATTTAAAACATTTCCAATTGATTCTTCACCATTGAGTGATAGGGTTAAAATGATATACCTGTGCTGTGTAGCACGATATCTGAAAGGTTGTGGACGAGTCATGGCAAAACTTGGTGGAGGTGTTGGTTTGGTGACAAGAACAAGCCGATTCGATTTTGGTGCAGGTCCGAATCCAGACCAGGCCTACAAAACGTAAACTGTTCACCCAGGTGGAGGTATGCACTCTATCGAGCACCGTTCTAGTATTGTACGAAGTAGTCTTTGATCAAAGGTCTACTTCCTTGTATTAACCACATACCAAACCAGTCTAACCAGCAAAGCACCTGTGATTTAAATTTGCGTTTTGATCTCAACCTGCTGATTGATTTGGGTTTTGATCTCGACCTGCTGATTGATTTGGGTTTTGATCTCGACCTGCTGATTGATATGGGTTTTGATCTCGACCTGCTGATTGATTTGGGTTTTGATCTCGACCTGCTGATTGATTTGGGTTTTGATCTCGACCTGCTGATTGATTTGGGTTTTGATCTCGACCTGCTGATTGATTTGGGTTTTGATCTCGACCTGCTGATTGATTTGGGTTTTGATCTCAATTTGCTGATTGATTTGGGTTTTGATCTCGACCTGCTGCTTGATTTGGGTTTTGATCTCGACCTGCTGTTTGATATGGGTTTTGATCTCCACCTGCTGATTGATTTGGGTTTTGATCTCGACCTGTTGATTGATTTGGGTTTTGATCTCGACCTGCTGATTGATTTGACTTTTGATCTCGACTTGTTGATTGATTTGGGTTTTGATCTCGACCTGCTGATTGATTTGGGTTTTGATCTCGACCTGTTGATTGATTTGGGTTTTGATCTCGACCTGTTGATTGATTTGGGTTTTGATCTCGACTTGTTGATTGATTTGGGTTTTGATCTCGACCTGCTGTCTTGATTTGGGTTTTGATCTCGACCTGCTGCTTGATTTGGGTTTTGATCTCGACCTGCTGATTGATATGGGTTTTGATCTCGACCTGCTGATTGATTTGGGTTTTGATCTCGACCTGCTGATTGATTTGGGTTTTGATCTCGACCTGCTGATTGATTTGGGTTTTGATCTCGACCTGCTGATTGATTTGGGTTTTGATCTCGACCTGCTGCTTGATTTGGGTTTTGATCTCGACCTGCTGATTGATATGGGTTTTGATCTCCACCTGCTGATTGATTTGGGGTTTGATTGCAACCTGTTAATTGACTTGGGTTTTGATCTCAACCTGCTGATTGATTTTGGTTTTGATCTCAATTTGTGGATTGATTTTGGTTTTGATCTCAATTTGTGGATTGATTTTGGTTTTGATCTCAATTTACAGATTGATTTTGGTTTTGATCTCAACCTGCTGATTGATTTCGGTTTTGATCTCGACCTGCTGATTGATTTTGGTTTTGCTCTCAATTTGCTGATTGATTTGGGTTTTGATCTCAACCTACTGATTGATTTTGGTTTTGATCTCAATTTGCGGATTGATTTTGATCTCGACCTCCTGATTGATTTTGGTTTTGATCTCAATTTGCGGATTTATTTTGGTTTTGATCTCAATTTGCAGATTTATTTTGGTTTTGATCTCAATTTGCGGATTGATTTTGGTTTTGATCTCAATTTGCGGATTGATTTTGGTTTTGATCTCAATTTGCAGATTGATTTTGGTTTTGATCTCAATTTGCAGATTAATTTTGGTTTTGATCTCAATTTGCAGATTGATTTTGGTTTTGATCTCAATTTGCGGATTGATTTTGGTTTTGAACTCAATTTGCGGATTGATTTTGGTTTTGATCTCAATTTGCAAATTGATTTTGATCTCAATTTACAGATTGATTTTGGTTTTGATCTCAACGTGCTGATTAATTTTGGTTTTGATCTCAATTTGTGAATTGATTTTGGTTTTGATCTCAATTTGCAGATTGATTTTGGTTTTGATCTCAATTTGCAGATTGATTTTGGTTTTGATCTCAATTTGCGGATTGATTTTGGTTTTGATCTCAATTTGCGGATTGATTTTGGTTTTGAACTCAATTTGCGGATTGATTTTGGTTTTGATCTCAATTTGCAAATTGATTTTGATCTCAATTTACAGATTGATTTTGGTTTTGATCTCAACGTGCTGATTAATTTTGGTTTTGATCTCAATTTGTGAATTGATTTTGGTTTTGATCTCAATTTGCAGATTGATTTTGGTTTTGAACTCAATTTGCGGATTGATTTTGGTTTTGATCTCAATTTGCGGATTGATTTTGGTTTTGATCTCAATTTGTGAATTGATTTTGGTTTTGATCTCAATTTGCAGATTGATTTTGGTTTTGATCTCAACCTCCTGATTGATTTTGGTTTTGATCTCCATTTGCAGATTGATTTTGGTATTGAACTCAATTTGCGGATTGATTTTGGTTTTGATCTCAATTTGCAGATTGATTTTGGTTTTGATCTCAATTTGCGGATTGATTTTGGTTTTGATCTCAATTTGTGGATTGATTTTGGTTTTGATCTCAACCTATTGATTAATTTTGGTTTTGATCTCCATTTGCAGATTGATTTTGGTATTGAACTCAATTTGCGGATTGATTTTGGTTTTGATCTCAATTTGCAGATTGATTTTGGTTTTGATCTCAATTTGCGGATTGATTTTGGTTTTGATCTCAATTTGTGGATTGATTTTGGTTTTGATCTCGATTTGCGGATTGATTTTGGTTTTGAACTCAATTTGCGGATTGATTTTGATCTCAATTTGCGTATTGATTTTGGTTTTGATCTCAACCTATTGATTAATTTTGGTTTTGGTCTCAAGTTGCAGATTGATTTTGGTTTTGATCTCAATTTGCGGATTGATTTTGGTTTTGATCTCAATTTGCTGATTGATTTAGGTTTTGATCTCAACCTGCTGATTGATTTTGGTTTTGATCTCAATTTGTGGAATGATTTTGGTTTTGATCTCGACCTCCTGATTGATTTTGGTTTTGATCTCAATTTGCGGATTGATTTTGGTTTTGATCTCAATTTGCGGATTGATTTTGGTTTTGATCTCAATTCGCGGATTGATTTTGGTTTTGATCTCAATTTGCAGATTGATTTTGGTTTTCATCTCAATTTGCGGATTGATTTCGGTGTTGATCTCAATTTGCGGATTGATTTTGGTTTTGAACTCAATTTGCGGATTTATTTTAGTTTTGAACTGAATTTGCTGTTTGATTTGCATTTTGATCTCAATTTGCTGAATGATTTGGGTTTTCATCTCAACCTGCTGATTGATTTGGCTTTTGATCTCAAGCTGCTGATTGATTTGGGTCTTGATCTCAATTTGCTGATTGATTTGGGTTTTGATCTTAATTTGCTGATTGATTTGGGTTTTGATCTCAATTTGCCGATTATTTGTTATTATCTCAACCTGCTGATTGATTTGCGTCTTCATCTCAATTTGCTGATTGATTTGGGTTTTGATCTCAATTTGCCGATTGATTTTTTTGTTATGACCTCAACCTGCCGATTGATTTGGGTTTTGATCTCGACCTGCTGATTGATTTTGGTTTTGATCTCAATTTGCAGATTGATTTGGGTTTTGATCTCAATTTGCTGATTGATTTTGGTTTTGATCTCAATTTGCTGATTGATTTGGGTTTTATCTGACCGACTTGTTAACTTGGTGGATGTGTCTAATTTTTGGTGCTCTTGCATTTGCTTCATTTTTACCTGGACACCTTCTATAATTTTTGCCATCCTTTGTGCCACTCTGATCGCTGTAGGTGAAATTTCACGTGAAAGTTCAAACACGTGGCTGTCCTGCCAATGGCAATGACGTTGCCATGGAGATCCGGCCGCTGGGTTTTAACGAACGGCTCTGGCTAAGGCTGCAGTTTGTGTGTCGGTGCGAATGTCAGCAGTCGTCCCAACCGAGTAGTCCTGATTGTCATTTCGGCAACGGAAGCATGGAGTGCGGTGCCTGCAGGTACATGACTCACCTGACGTGTCCTCGTGGTTTATCTCACTTTGACAATCCAAAGGTGTTCAGGTCTCCAAATGGCCTATCTTGGAAATATCCACCATATGTAATTCCGAGATAGACACATGAGAATAGCGAATGTTTTGAGGCAACAATGGGATTTTTTTGTACACATCGGATCTCAAATTGAAATTCCAAGATTGTAAAATATGAGTTTGTGGCTCAAATGCAAATTTGGCCGGAATCGACGACTTTTCGTTGCATCTCCTGACCTGAGATTTAGAAGCTCAAAACTGATTGGATTGGCTTGCTAATGCACATTATACTCCCCAAAACCGGATACTTTCCCACAAACTATTTTTTCGTGTTACCCTGATGTGATAGAGCAAGTTTTGTGGTGTTGCAGGTGTAACGAGGGCCGGTTAGGCCGAGAGTGCGAGTGCAGCTCCGATGCTGTGCCGATCACCGATATGGATGCGTCGTGCCATGCGGACAACTCGTCGGAGGTGGTGTGCAGCGGACACGGAGACTGTCTGTGCGGTGAATGTGTCTGCCACGGACGAGAAAACCTGGGAGAGCTGCTCTACGGAAAGTACTGCGAGTGTGACAACTTCTCATGTGACAGAACTGCAGGAGTTATGTGTGGCGGTACAGACGGGGTGGGAGGGAGGGGGGGGGGGCTGAAGTGGGAGGGGTTGAAGGGTAGTGATAGGAGGAGTTGGAGGGGTGGGGGAGGAGTTGGAGGGGTGGGAGGGAAGGAGGGGTGGGAGGGGAGGAGTTGGAAGGGTGGGGGGGGGAGGAGTTGGAAGGGTGGGGGGGGGGGGGGAGGAGTTGGACAGGTGGGGGAGGACTTGGAGGGGTGGAGGAGGAGTTGGAGGGGTGGGAGGGGAGGAGTTGGAGGGGTGGGAAGCGATGAGTTGGAGGGGTGGGGGCGGGAAAGAGTTGGAGGGGTGGGGGCGGGAAAGAGCTGGAGGGGTGGGGCGGGAAAGAGCTGGAGGGGTGGGGGTGGGAAAGAGTTGGAGGGGTGGGGGCGGGAAAGAGTTGGAGGGGTGGGGGCGGGAAAGGGTTGGGGGGGGGCTGGGGTGGGAGGAGTTGGAGGGGTGGGCGAGGAGTTGGAGGGGTGGGGGCTGGAAGTACTTGGGGGGGGGTGGGGTGGGAGGAGTTGGAGGGGTGGGGGAGGAGTTGGAGGGGTGGGAGGGAATGAGGGGTGGGAGGGAAGGAGTTGGAGGGGTGGGAGGAGAGGCAGGCTGGAGTGGAGGGGTTGGAGGGGAGGAGGGCTGGAGTGGAGGGGTTGGAGGGGAGGGGGGCTGGAGTGGAAGGGGTTGAAGGGTGAGTGAGAGGAGGAGTTGGAGGAGTGGGAAGGGAGGAGTTGGAGGGGTGGGAAGGGAGGAGATGGAGGGGTGGGGGCGGGGAGGAGTTGGGGGGAGGAGTTGGAGGGGTGGGGGCGGGAAAGAGTTGGGGGGTTGGGGTGGGAGGAGTTGGAGGGGTGGGGGAGGAGTTGGAGGGGTAGGGGAGGGGTTGGAGGGGTGGGAAGGAAGGAGGGGTGGGAGGGGAGGAGTTGGAGGGGTGGGGGCGGGAAGGACTTCGGGGGGCGTGGGGGGGAGGAGTTGGAGGGGTGGGGGAGGAGTTGGGGGGTGGGAGGGAAGGAGGGGTGGGAGGGGAGGAGTTGAAGGGGTGGGAAGCGAGGAGTTGGAGGGGTGGGGGCGGGAAAGAGTTGGAGGGGAGGGGGCGGGAAAGAGTTGGGGGTGGGGGGGCTGGGGTGGGAGAAGTTGGAGGGGTGGGGGCGGGAAAGAGTTGAGGGGTTGGGTTGGGAGGAGTTGGAGGGGTGGGGGAGGAGTTGGAGGGGTGGGAGGGAAGGAGTGGAGGGGTTGGAGGGGAGGGGGCTGGAGTGGAAGGGGTTGGAGGGTAGAAGGAGGAGGAGTTGGAGGGGTGTGAAGGGAGTCGTTGGGGTGGGGAGGAGTGGGAGGAGTTTGGGGGGAGGGAAGGGAGTGTTGGGGGGGGGGGGATGTGAAAGGAGTTGGGGGGGCGGGAAGGAGTTGGGGGGGTGGGAGGAGGGGGAGGCGGTCAATGTGTGAAGTTGAGAAACACATGAAGTTAAATTTACGTTCAAATCGAATGCACTTTTTCCTTGAGGAGGAGCATGTGTTTAATGATTGTAAGAGATGGAGTGACATTCTCAATCATTAGGACTAGTGATGGGACAAAAACTTGTCTTTGTGTTTGAGAAACAGGTGAGACAGCATCAGAATCACTCATCTGTTAGAATGGAGATCATATTTTATGGTGAAGACCCTATAAATCCAGAGGTAAAAAGGAATTAAGTTACATGATCATTATCCGTGACATTTTCAATTCTTTAATTCCCCTTTGCCTGAATCAGGTAATGGAGTCTGCGATTGTAGTCGCTGCAAATGCTTTGACAATTTCACGGGAGCTGCGTGCGACTGCCCTGTGGCGACGGACGGGTGCCAATCCCCGGATGGGGAGACCTGTAGTGGTCGGGGCACCTGCGTGTGTGGCACGTGCCAATGTGTGGAATCTAAATACCAGGGCCCCAAGTGCGAACTATGCCCGATGTGTCCCGAAGCGTGTCAAGAACACAAGTGAGTCAACAAATGAAGCTTTTGATCGACTCCAAAAAGTCCCTTTTCTGAACAGGTGTATCTCAGTATGTCTATGTCCTCCTTTCTTGGTGACTGCAGAGACTGCGTCCAATGTCATATGTTGAAGTCAGACTCCCAGGAAATGGAGTGTGACAGGTGTGTAGTGCCCGTACACCGTGTGCCGAAGCTCGACTCTCTGGATTCCTGCAGAGTACAGGATTTGCGGAATTGCTGGATCATCTTCTCTTTCATCGGGAGCGGTCGAAATATGAGCATCGTGGTGCAGGACAAGAGAGGTAAGCATTAGTGGTCTTAGTCATGAGGTCAAAGGTCACCATGATAATGTGGGTTGGAACGGTGGAATTATTCGCCAAACCGCCAGGTATAAGGAAGAAAAACAATTGTCATCGATTCTTCAATATTTGATACTTTCCAAAACGCGAATAAAATAATGTTGTAACAACAATTTTCTTTGCATCACGTTTGGCAGAATGCCCAGCGGAACCCGAGGTGGCAGCAATTGTGGTTGGCGTAGTGACGGGTATCGTACTTGCTGGACTTGTGCTGCTACTCGGTTGGAAAGTGTTGACCAGTCTCCATGATCGTCGTGAGGTCGCCAAGTTTGAAAAAGAGAAACTTACAGCCAAGTGGGATGCGGTAATAAACACACGCAGTACAATAAACACACACATTACAATAAACACACACAGTACAATAAACACACACAGTACAATAAACACACACATTACAATAAACACACACAGTACAATAAACACACACATTACAATAAACACACACAGTACAATAAGCACACACACTACAATAAACACACACAGTACAATAAACACACACATTACAATAAACACACAGTACAATAAGCACACACACTACAATAAACACACACACTACAATAAACACACACAGTACAATAAACACACAGTACAATAAACACACACACTACAATAAACACACACACTACAATAAACACACACACTACAATAAACACACAGTACAATAAACACACACAGTACAATAAACACACACATTACAATAAACACACACAGTACAATAAACACACACATTACAATAAACACACACAGTACAATAAACACACACAGTACAATAAACACACACAGTACAATAAACACACACATTCCAATAAACACACACATTACAATAAACACACACTGTACAATAAACACACACATTCCAATAAACACACACATTACAATAAACACACACAGTACAATAAACACACAGTACAATAAGCACACACAGTACAATAAGCACACACAGTACAATAAGCACACACATTACAATAAGCACACACAGTACAATAAGCACACACAGTACAATAAGCACACACAGTACAATAAGCACACACAGTACAATAAACACACACAGTACAATAAATACACACATAACAATAAACACACACAGTACAATAAGCACACACAGTACAATAAGCACACACACTACAATAAGCACACACATTACAATAAGCACACACATTACAATAAGCACACACAGTACAATAAACACACACAGTACAATAAGCACACACATTACAATAAGCACACACAGTACAATAAACACACACAGTACAATAAACACACACAGTACAATAAACACACAGTACAATAAACACACACAGTACAATAAACACACACATTACAATAAACACACACAGTACAATAAACACACAGTACAATAAGCACACACAGTACAATAAGCACACACAGTACAATAAGCACACACATTACAATAAGCACACACAGTACAATAAGCACACACAGTACAATAAGCACACGCAGTACAATAAGCACACACAGTACAATAAACACACACAGTACAATAAACACACACAGTACAATAAACACACACAGTACAATAAACACACACAGTACAATAAACACACACAGTACAATAAACACACACAGTACAATAAACACACAGTACAATAAATACACACATTACAATAAACACACACAGTACAATAAACACACAGTACAATAAGCATACACAGTACAATAAGCATACACAGTACAATAAACACACACAGAACAATAAACACACACAGTACAATAAACACACACATTACAATAAACACACACAGTACAATAAACACACACAGTACAATAAACACACACAGTACAATAAACACACACAGTACAATAAATACACACATTACAATAAACACACACAGTACAATAAACACACAGTACAATAAACACACACAGAACAATAAACACACACAGAACAATAAGCACACACAGAACAATAAACACACACAGAACAATAAACACACACAGCACATGCATGTGCACAAACATACATGTACACATTCTTGGGTTTCTTTCCTTATATCATCACAATGCGATGCCCATCACCAAGCTGCCCTTGCCCACAACACTGTGCCCATCACAACCTGCCCTTGTCCACAACGCGGTGCCCATCATCAACCTGTCCTCGTTCACAACGCGGTGCCCATTACCAACCTGCCCTTGTCCACAACACTGGGCCCATCACAACCTGCCCTTGTCCACAACACGGTGCCCATCATCAACCTGCCCTCGTTCCCAGCGTGGTGCCCACCCCCAACCTGCCCTTGTCCACAACGTGGTGCCCATCATCAACCTGCCCTCGTTCCCAACGCGGTGCCCACCCCAACATGCCCTCGTTCACAACGCGGTGCCCACCCCCAACCTGCCCTCTTTCCCAACGTGGTGCCCACCCCTGCCCTTGTCCACAACACGGTGCCCATCATTAACCTGCCCTCGTTCACAATGCGGTGCCCACCCCCAACCTGCCCTTGTCCACAACGCGGTGCCCTCCCCCAACCTGCCCTTGTCCACAACGCGGTGCCCATAACCAACCTGCCCTTGTCCACAACGCGGTGCCCTCCCCCAACCTGCCCTCGTTCACAACGCGGTGCCCATCACCAACCTGCCCTTGTCCACAACGCGGTGCCCTCCCCCAACCTGCCCTTGTCCACAACGCAGTGCCCTCCCCCAACCTACCCTCGTTCACAACACGGTGCCCATCACCAACCTGCCCTTGTCCACAACGCGGTGCCCTCCCCCAACCTGCCCTTGTCCACAACGCGGTGCCCATCACCAACCTGCCCTTGTCCACGACGCGGTGTTCCATCGTGCCATCACTCGTGGGGTGACTGTGTGCAGACTACGCAATGAAGTGGTGTGTGATGTCCTCAGAACAATGGAGTACCTGCTTGAAGTTTCGTAGAACCACTCGGTGTCCACACATGCTCAATCTATTGCAGAACACACGTCGGAACAACATCGACATTGTGCGATTATTTCATGAGATCATCTGCACAAACCTTTCCATTGCAGTCCCGTCAAGTCGTGATTATACAACATGCATTTTAAGGCCATTTTCCCTGCTAGAGCGGGGGTTAGCCTTGCGGTCCCCATGACAATCTTCTCCATTTTGCCCTATTTTCTGCATCTCTCCTTGTTAACCCCCTTGCCCGCATTTCTTCTTCCACCATCTTTAGCCAAGTCTTTCTCGGTCTTCCCCGTCCTCTACTTCCTTCTACATCAATTTCCATCACTCTTCTCAACCAGTCACTTTCATCCTTCCTCAACACATGACCAAACCATCTCAGCCTGTTCCTCTTCACAGCATCAATCACAGGCAATATTCCCATCATCTTTCGCAATTCATCATTTGTCTTCCTCTCTCTCAACGATACTTCGCACATCCATCGAACCATTCGCATTTCCACCCTTTCCAGCCTTTGTTGCTGCTCTACGTTCATTACCCATGTCTCGCTCCCATAAATCATAACACTTCTCACACATGCAGCATACACCTTTCCCTTCAGCTTCAGCGACACTCTCCTCCTCATCAGCACGCCACTCAGTTCCCGAAACTTCTTCCATGCACATCTCACTCGAGCAACCGTTGCCGAGTCTGATCCACCTTCTCCATTCAGCATGTCTCCGAGGTAGCAAAATGTTTTCACACCTTCCAGCTTCACGCCGTCTCCAAGATCCAACTCAACATTTCCTCCATCTGCAGCTCCCTCTGTGCACACCTTACATTTGAATGTAGCTGCCACACTGGTAAATGACCCTCTCAGACCACTACATTTTTGATGAACCCACTCAGCGCACATTGTACATTGAATGGAGTTCACTCCGACACCCTTCCTGCACACAGCACACGGCCACTTCCCAGTTCTTTCCACCTCACCACATGCTTTACCACTTGCCATCACCTTCGTCTTTCCGATATTCACCTTCAGACCTTTTGTCTCCATACATTCCTTCCACTTGTTCATCTTTTCCTTCAGTCCATCCATACTTTTCGCAATCAACACCAGATCATCTGCATACAACAACTCCCACGGTAAACCCTCCTTTACGTTCTGAGCCAGCACCTCCATCACAGCTACAAATAGTAGTGGACTTAGTACCGACCCCTGATGCACTCCCACCTTCACCTCAAACTCACCACTGTTCCCGTCCTTTGTCCTTACAGCTGTGCGCGCTCTTTTGTACATTTCCATCACTACTCTGATCAACCATTCCTCCACTCCAAACTTCCTCAATGCCCATGTCAATACTTTGTGTGGAACCCTATCAAATGCTTTCTCCAGATCAACAAACCCAAAAAACAACTTCTTCCTCTTCTCCATGTACTTCTCCTGCAACTGCCTCACAATGAAAAGCGCATCTGTCGTTCCTCTTCCTGGCATAAATCCAAACTGCATTTCGTCGATCTTCACTTTCTTCCTTATCCTCCTCTCCAACACCCTTTCCAATACCTTCATTCCATGCTCCAATAACGTTATCGCTCGGTACGAGCCACACTCGAGAGGGTCACCTTTCCCCTTGTATAGAAGGACGAGGGTACTCAGTTCCCAATCCACTGGAATGCGGCCTTCTTTCACCACCAGATTACAGATCTCTGTCATTCTCTTCACACCCCAACTTCCTGCTGCCTTCAACATATCTCCCACAACTCCCGTCGGCCCTCCCGCTTTTCCACTCTTCATTGCTTTTATCGCTTCCTCATCTTCCTTCTCAGTTATCTTCTCTGCCGGTCCTAAAACTGGGTTACTCTCTATGTTGCCATCCCATTCATTCTCTGTATTCAACAGCATTTCCATATATCTTTTCCATCTTCCTTTAATTCCATCTGGGTCGACAACGATTTGTCCCACTTCATCCTTCAAGCAACTCACCCCCATCACATCACACCTCTCTTTCGCTATGTGCTTTGCAATCCTGAATACTGCTTTCTGACCCTCTTCCGAATCCAAGCGTTCTCCGAACATTTTCCTACATGCCTCCTGCGCCTTTGCTACCTCTTTCTTTGCAGCCTTCCTGGCTGCCTTATAACTTTCATGCTCTGCTGTTTCTGCTCCCGTACCCATCGCCTTCTGCCACTCCTTGAACCTCTTCCTCTTCTCGTCAATCCTCTTTCCAACTTCATCATCCCACCACCATGTTTCCGAGTGCCTCGGTGGTCCTTTTGTCCATCCACATACCTCACCAACGGCTCCCAACAGACTATCTTTCATTGACATCCAACCACTTTCAAGCTCAACCACATCATCCTCTACCCTACTCAGCCTCTCTTTTAATGCCTCCCTTACTGTCACCTCTTTCAACCTCCACACCTTCATTCTTGGTTGGTACTTCACCCGCCGAGCTCTCCTCGCACCTTTCACCCTTATGTCGCAGACAACCAAGTGGTGCTGTGAAACAGCCTCCTCCCCCGGGATCACCTTTGTGTCCCGGAGGTGCCCCCTATCTTGCCTACGCACCATCAGGTATTCAACGGTTGTCGTCGACCCACCTGCCGTGTATGTAACAAGCTTATTATCCTCTTTCTGGAACTGAGTGTTACAAATCAACAAATCAGCTCCATCAGCAAACTCCAAAATCCTTTCACCTTCTCCATTTCTCACACCATATCCGTAACCCCCATGAACTCCCTCAAAACCATCTATACTCCTTCCCACATGTACATTCAGGTCTCCTCCCACCACAACAACTTCCTCATCTTTCACGTTTTCCATCAGCTTCTCTATCGCACACCAGAACTTGTCCTTCTCTTCATTGCTTCGACCAACCTGCGGAGCATATCCCGAGATGACGTTCGCCAAGAGCTTTCCAATCATCATTTTCACCATCATCAACCTATCACTCACTCTAGTCACACTCACCACACTGTCTACAAACTCCTCAGAAAACAGGACACCAACACCATTCACGCGTTCCGGGCACCCTTGCCACACAAACTTGTATTTCTGTCCCTGCCTACCCTTCACCATTCTCACACGACTTCCCTTCCATCTCGTCTCTTGCACACAACATATGTCCACTCTTCTTCTGACTAATACTTCCACCACTTCTCCTGATCTCCCTGTCATTGTCCCTACATTCCATGTCCCAAACCTCAGAAACCGATCTCCACTTCGGGCTGCACCCTGCCAATATGTAGTTGTAATTGTCATGGTTCTCTTTTTGAGGCAATGTTTTTATGGCCGGATGCCCTTCCTGACGCCAACCCTCTTAGTCGTCTCTTACGACACGCAGGGATACGGTGTACCTATTCTGACCAGGGTACACACTGGGAAACGTTTAAAACATGGAAATTCTGGGGGGGGGGGGGGGGGGGGGGCGGCGTCAGCATCACGGCTGCGGTTTAAACATATTCCAACAATATCCAAACAGAACCATGAAAACCATGAAAAACAATCCGGGAAAAGTCTCCAAGCGAGAACGTGGATTTGAGAAAGAAGGAGCAGAGGCGGCAGAGAAACGAGATACAGGGGGCGGGGCACAAGTCGAGATGAGGAGGAGAGCGAACAAGCAACGTGTCCGGGAGGAGAGAAAGAATCAATATAGAATTATTTGTCTAGGAAGGTGAGGTGAGGGGGAGAAAATAAAAGAAAAGAAACAAGTAATACAGCGAAGGAAAGAACCCAAATCGACAAAACACCGACGGGGGAGGGAAGCCCCAAGTTACCAGGCCGCGCACGAGGTACGACTCAGAAAACGATTAACTACACACAAGTTTGTACGAATTACAAACCAATACCAACCAGAAAAACACAATAACACGGATGTAACACGTTCGTGATTATAACCAAATAAATTGGTAAAGAGAAAATGGCGCTGACACACGACCCTCGAAGTTCGTCAACCAGATACTCCATCAGAAAAATTAATCCACCGATACTTCGTGTTTATACCTATTGGCTTTGGTATTAATGTATGAAAGTATATGATGCTTCAGTACTCGGTAATGAAAAGATACATCATGAGATCTTGGAAACAGATGAAAAAACCAATGGACCAATTGTGGTGATGAACAACTTCAAGGTGATCATGAGATTGGAAGTGAAACAAACTACGATTGGAATGGCTCAAAGGGATTGGCGACTCCCATTAACAATCCCTCATGTTGAACCTTGTGTCTAAATCCATGTATACACGACCTTTTTGTCTTCTGCAGAGGTGAAACACCTTGGTGTAAACACAAATAAAAGGATTCGTGGTTAAGGTGTGCTTAATAGTGGGGCAACTTAGCATAACAATTGTGCATTTGGTGAGGAAAGCACCAAATTTGGCACACTAGTAGACTATCCTATTATGAACAAATTGGATATTGGGCCATCTCAAATTCAGCCCCTGATGGCTGTGGCAGCCATTTTCCAAAATGACACCTTCAGCTTGTTCCGACGAATTGCATCATCAATTGGCTTGGTCCTTTCCACCAGGCATTCTCTGGTGAAAGCCTGGAACTGCTCTTGGCCAATCTTCTTCACATTCCTGACAGTCTCAACTGCAGCAGGACCTGCAATTTCCTTTGTGTCAAGGACAACCAGATCCATGCTCTCTTCCTCAAAGGGGTTGCCAAGCTTTTCTATGACGCTGACAAGGGCGCGGACATCCTTGGCGAAATAGGTCTGCACACTTGGTGTCTGGTCGTGATGACGTGTGTCCTCTCGCCTCCCCCAGTGTTGATGGCCATCTTGGAACTCTTCTATGGCCCTGGCAACTTCTGGCCCGGCAATCATCCAACGCCGCAGGGCACTTGGGTTGTCAGTGAGGCCGATTGCTCCACCATCTCCTTTGATGCAGGCGTTATTCTGTTCATGCGCCTGGTCGATTGGGATCGAAGAGAACACCTTCTTTATCTTCTGTACAGTGAAGTTGCCAGCCCTGAATTCTCTGGCTACATCTGGGTGCTTCATTGGGAGTGCAACCATGTCCCTCAGGTGAACAGGGACCCACCTGGCATAGTGTGTGTGGTCTAAGGCATGGAACCATGGGACCAGTTCCGTCAGGGCATCAAGGTACATCGTGAATGAAGCCTGCCGCAGAGAACGCACATAGACCAGTACCAACATCTCTAGTTCCAGCACAGTTGCCCAGTACTGAAAGTTGGGAATGTCTTCTCCTCTCTGGTGACACCAGTCTTCAAACTCAGGCAGGTCTTCTGCATCATCAGCATATGTCATACAGTGGCGTTCATATGCACGGTGTTGCAGGATGTGCAGTGCCGCTGCAGTGATTTGATGAGCTCTTCTTGTGCGGGTGACGTGGGCAGCTCGCAGGAAGGAGTCGGCCGTCCCTGGCGTTGCAATCTCAGCTTGCAAATCTGCAAAATCTGCAAATCTTGCAAAAATCAAATCTCTGAATCTGAGATGGCCCAATATCCAGATCTTTTCATAATATGATAGTCTACTAGTGTGCCATATTTGGTGCTTTCCTCACAAAATGCACAATTGTTATGCTATATTTAGCTTAGCTGCCGGACTATAAGGACAATAACTAACGAACATTATAATCCCAGGTACAGAGGAGGTTGTTTGCTTCAATTCCCACCTGTGTTGGTTTTACAGGGAGAAAACCCCATTTACAAGAGTGCCATCACCACCATTATCAACCCAAGGTACGGAGGGATCCAATGATCCACACAAACCACGTGATCTCATCATCATCACCACCGTGTTCTGCTCTCCTAAGGATTCTTTCACAACATCAGTATTATAAAAGTTAGTATCATGTGAAGACAATCATTGTGGAAAGGTCTGGTGTAACAATTTTATGGTGTGTACATTTGTTAGTTTACCTTTAGACATTTCACCTGTACAAAGCTTTCATCAATTCCATTCAGAACAATAAACTTACCAACAGTTTGTGGAAAACTTTCTGTAGTTTCAGAAATATCATTTTGAAGTTACAATACAAACTTTGTAATATATATAAAGCTCTTCCAGCGAAACAGTTGCATTGGCTTCACCTATTAGGCCAAAGCTTAGAATACCTCCAGCACCCCTATTTCCTTCTCTGTTCTTATTCGTTTATTCATTGTTCTTATTTGTTCGTTCGTTCTTCGATCACGTGTTTCACCCCCATTTCCATTTTCCATTTCCCCAGATAGTTTTCACTGCTCAATTTTAAAATGTTTAAACTTTCCCCTGAAGAACTGTATTCTGTCGTATATTATAACACCTTTTTCTTCTTCTTCTATAAAAGGATGCTTTCTACTTGCTCACCAAATCTATTCATTCCAAAAAAAAAATCCATCTCTTTCAGTTCCTCTTTTCTACATTCCCTAAACTCTCCTGCACTCCACCCCTCCTCCAGCGTTCTCAAACGTATTTTTGAATCGAAGGTCACAAGAAACTTATTTTGCAACAAATGTTCATTTCCCATAAATCGTACACTTTCCAAAATGCAATCTCACCCCTTCCCTCCAAATCTTCCCCCATCACCCCTCCCCTCCAAAACTTCCCCATCACCCCTCCCCTCCAAATCTTCCCACTTGCCCCTCCCCTCCAAATCTTCCCCATCACCCATCTCTTTCAAACCTTCCCCCTCCCCTCCAAATCTTCCCCATCACCCATCCCTTTCAAATCTTCCCCCTCCCCTCCAAATCCTTCCCATCACCCATCCCTTTCAAATCTCCCCCCTTGCCCCTTCCCTCCTAAACTCCCCCCACACCCCTCCCCTCCGAGACTCTCCCTCGCTCCTCCCCTCCCCTCTCACGCCTCCTCCCCGCTTCTTCCCCCTTCCAACTTTCACCTTCATCTCCCCCAACCTTCTGCCTCGCTCTTCCCCCTCCCCAAATAACACCTCACTGTGCCTCACCCAATCACCATCAAACCTTTTGTCCACCCCCATCCTTCCCTTTCTCCAAGCTATTCTGAAATCTCTGACACACCTTCAACAGCTCTCCCTACCTCTTCCTCCTCTTCCACATCTTACCCTACCCCTCCCCCCCCCTGTTCTGTATCCGATGCTCCCCCTTCCTCTTCATTAACGGTATGGACCTCAAACATCCGGGGCCTTCGCTCAAACTTGACTGATCTCTCCATGCAGGTTGCCTCTGACAAACCAGACGTGATCTGCTCAACAGAAACTTTCCTCCTTCATGATGTCTCTGATTCCTTGGTATCTCTCCCAGGTTACTCCCTCCTCCGGTATGATAGACCTGAGCCTCGTCCTGGAGGTGGG
The DNA here is from genome assembly GCF_964187855.1 of Myxine glutinosa. Classification (NCBI taxonomy): domain Eukaryota; kingdom Metazoa; phylum Chordata; class Myxini; order Myxiniformes; family Myxinidae; genus Myxine; species Myxine glutinosa. Next base: position 8,001,442 of record NC_136266.1, read on the forward strand.
GTCGCTATCTTTATAAAAAAAACTCTCTTCCTCACTCGCCATGCACTGCCCTCTCTCCACCTCACCCCCAGGAATACCTCTGGCTACGGCTTCCCCTTCGCTCCCACCTCTTGTTCATACGTGTGTTGTACCGTCCCCCAAACAGTGATGACTCCATCTACATCTCGTTGTCTGATAATATGGACCAATTCTATCTACTCATCCCAACTCTCTATTCCTCATATGTGGTGATTTCAATTGTCACCATGCCAGTTGGCTGGGTGTGGGTACCTCTCTCACCAGCCATGGCTCCTCAGCAAAGGATTTCTGCGACTCACTGGGACCGACACAATCTGTCAATTTCCCGACCTGGATCTCGGTCAACGGAGCATCTTCTCTTCTGGACTTGGTTATGACTAACTTCCCTGAAAATGTCTGCTGCTCTTCTTCTGCTCCAATCGGCTCATCTGATATGTGCTTGTTAAAGTGGACATCTCTCTGACCATTCTCAGAGAGCCTCCTCAGCGTCGACGAGTCTGGCATTTCACTCAGGCCAACTGCCACGGTCTTCAAGCAGCCATCAATCATCTGGACTGGTCTCCCATCTCGACCACCTCTGACATCAACTCATCCTGGGAATTCTTCCAAAGTAAATTGCTCTCTCTCATGCACAGATTTATCCGATCTCGTCTTCAGTTGTCATACCCTTCCTCCCATCCATGGTACACGGAATCTTGTGGTGAGGCTGTTGCCCAGAAACAACTTGCCGTCGTCTCCTGGAAAGCAAATCCAATGGAAGGAAATCTCATTTCCTTTCACAAGGCCCGAAACAAGTGTGTGTCCACCTTCAGGAGAGCCAGGAAACGATATCTCTCCGTTCTCAAGACCGAACTCTCTTATCTGTCTCCCTCTTCCAAATCCTGGTGGCATCTGGTCAAATCTGTTTCTGGTGTTTGTTCCCCCTCCATTCCCTCCCTCACCTCAAACGGCTACACAGCTGACTTCGCATGTGAAAAAGCTGAATGCCTCAACTCTGTGTTTGCCTTTAAATCTTGTGTCCCAAACCCATCCCTCTCTGTACCCACCGTACCCAGCTGCTCCTGGACTCCATGTCCTTTCCTCCTGACAAGGTGGAAAAGTTTCTGTCAACCCTCGACTCTGATTCTGCAACTGGACCTGACGGCATCAGCCCACGGGTCCTAAAATCCTGTTCTTCCGCTCTTTCACTCCCTCTCTCTGTTCTCTTCACCCTCTCTTTTGCTCAAGGTCATCTGCCATCTGCTTGGAAATCAGCCGACATCACCGCTTTGCACATAAAAGGTGCAAAAACAGATCCTAGCAACAACAGACCAATCAGCCTTCTACCAATTATCAGCAAAGTCATGGAATCCATCATTGCTTCGGATATTAAATCTTTCCTCTTCTCCAATGGCTTGATCTCTGATCATCAATTTGGTTTCAGACCAGGTCACTCGACTCTGGACATGCTGCTTCTGCTTTCTCAACAATGGATGGAGGTCCTCAATGCCAAACAGGAAATTAGAGCTGTCTCCCTTGACATATCACGTGCCTTCGATACGGTCTGGCACCCAGCTCTGCTCACCAAACACTCCTCCTTTGGTATCCATGGAAATCTCCACGCATGGCTGGCGGACTTCCTCTCTAGTCGTAGTCAACGTGTGGCCCTGAATGGGTTTCTCTCATCTCCTCTTCCTGTTCAGGCTGGAGTTCCCCAAGGCAGTGTTCTGGGCCCTGTGCTTTTTCTGGTCTTCATCAATGATCTCTCTGACTCTCTTGAAAATCCTCCCTATCTCTTTGCGGATGACTCTACTCTCTGTCGCTCCATTCCTCATCCCTTAGATTGGCAGTCTGCAGCCTCCTCACTCTCTGCAGACCTGGACAAAATCACAGACTGGGCAAACAAGTGGAACATGTCTTTCAATCCTGACAAATCTCACACTCTTACGATGTCTCTCCGAAAAGACCAACTGGACAACCCTCCCATCTACTTTCTGAATAATCCTCTCCAAGAAGTTCTGTCACTCAAGCTTTTGGGTCTCACTATCTGCCATGATCTTTCCTGGGAAAACCACATTTCAAATCTGGCCTCCAAAGCCAGTCGCCGACTAGGCATCCTCCGTCGTGCTCAGTCCTTCCTTGGCACACCTGAGCTCCTCACCACATACAAGGCTTTCATCTGCAGCTCAATGGAATACTGCTCTCCGCTCTGGATTGGTGCTCCTGCCTCACACCTAGCTCGTCTTCACGCTGTTGAAACCAAAGCGTTCAGAATCATTGGAATCTCCCGCGATGAAGCTAACTCCAAGGGCCTTTCACTCACTCACCGCAGGCAGGTTGGTGGTCTTTCCGTCTTCTGCCGACTCCTCTCTGGCCTTGCCCCCCCAGCTCTCTCTGGGCTCTGTCCCCCAAATATTCCTACAGGTCACACAAGATCTGCCTGCAACCCTCTTATGGTTAAACTGCCAAAATAAAGACTCTCTGCTCACCTTCACTCCTCTTTTCTCCCACCTCTGGAACAAACTCCCTCACTCTCTTCAATCACACTCCTCCCTCCAGGTCTTTAAAACAGCTGTTCACCACCATCTCTTATCTTCCCCCATCCAAAACCTTGATCTTTTCTACCCCCGCTAATTTCATCCCAAATCCACTTTTTTGAAATACCAACTTCTTTCCTGGAAATCCTTGGTGTCCTTGTGTTTTATACTTCTCCCACCCCCCCTCCCACCCCCCTTCCCACACCTCCTCCCCCCAAGCCCCCTCCCTCCCATACATCTCCCGATGTCCCTGCTCTCAAATGTTGTGTTTGTGTGCTCCCCTTCTCTCCCCATCTTGTCTACCGCTCCCTCTTTTTATATATTTTGTTTGTCTGTTTGATTTTTTTGTGTGATAAATGTTAGCTCTTTCACGAGCCTCGATGCTGTATCCCCCCAAAAAAAAAAAAAAAAAAAAAAACACTTCCCAGTTCGCAGACAGAGCTCCAGCACCCCACTTCCCGGTTAGCAGACAGAGCTCCAGCACCCCACTTCCTGGTTCGCAGACAGAGTTCCAGCACCCCCACTTCCCAGTTAGCAGACAGAGCTCCAGCACCCCACTTCCCGGTTAGCAGAAAGAGCTCCAGCACCCCACTTCCCAGTTAGCACACAGAGCTCCAGCTCCCCACTTCCCAGTTGGCAGACAGAGCTCCAGCTCCCCACTTCCCAGTTAGCAGACAGAGCTCCAGATCCCCACTTCCCAGATAGCAGATAGAGCTCCAGCTCCCCACTTCCCAGTTAGCAGACAGAGCTCCAGCACCCCACTTCCCAGTTAGCAGACAGAGCTCCAGCCCCCCACTTCCAGGTTAGCAGACAGAGCCCCAGCTCCCACTTCCCAGTTAGCAGAGAAAGTGCCAGCTCCCCCAGTTAGCAGTTAGCAGAGAAAGCGCCAGTCCCCCACTTCCCAGTTAGCAGACCAAGCTCCAGCTCCCCACTTCCCAGTTAGCAAACAGAGCTCCAGCCCCCCACTTCCCAGTTAGCAGACAGAGCTCCAGCCCCCCACTTCCCAGTTTGCAGACAGAGCTCCAGCTCCCCACTTCCCAGTTAGCAAACAGAGCTCCAACCCCCCACTTCCCAGTTCGCAGACAGAGCCCCAGCTCCCACTTCCCAGTTAGCAGAGAAAGCGCCAGCTCCCCACTTCCCAGTAAGCAAACAGAGCTGCAGCCCCCACTTCTAAGTTAGGAGACAGAACTCCAATCCCCCACTTCCCAGTTAGCAGACC